>NW_026294391.1:75121711-75439211 GCF_007827085.1 Peromyscus californicus insignis | reverse complement strand
GGAGGTATTTAACCTGTCTGATGGTGGGCATATGGGCAAAATCAAGTTGCCAATCAGTCCCTGGAAGGGAGCCGCTAGCCTGATGGGTGGAAAAAGGGTGGCTCTGATATTTGAAACTGGGATCTGACTTTTGACAAATTTTACAAAAGGCAGTAATAGTTTTCAAGAACTGTAAGTCCTCAGGGGTTAGTTGTAGGTGATCCTTGACAAAATGAGACAGAGCCTGACAATTAAGATGAAAGAGCTGGTATAGTTAGGACAGAATTTGCTGAGTGTCAGGGTGTGGCTGTGATGATGTACATGGTTGTGTGTGGATTCCCTGCAGTGGGTGGGATGGCTGGAGGGCTGCTGTCCAAGCTGCCTGGTCAGCTCAGTTATTTCCCTTAGAGATGATGAAGCTGTCAGTCTGATGAGACTAGCAGTGATTAATCTCTATAACTCTGGGGAGATGGAAGGCTTTTAGTATGGCCATTATTTGGCCAGAGTTAGATATGGACCCTTCTTTTGCTATAAGAAGCCCCCACTCTTTCCAGATAGCATCATGGGACAGGAGGATATGAAAAGCATATTTGGAGTCTGTGTAAACATTTAAGGATTTTCCCTGTGCCAATTAGAAGGCACAGGTGAGAGCTATTAGTTCAGCCTGTTAGTTAATAGTGTGGGCAGGTAGTGCCTGTGCTTCAATCAGCCCAATATCTGAAACTATGGCATAGCCTGCTTTTCCAGTTAATGCAGACTTTGTGAGTCTCTATAACCTGCTCCAAGTGTTCAGGAAGAATCTACAACCAGCTGATAATCTAATCTTCGAGGATATTACATGAATGACTCTACGTACATGAAACACTCTATACACTTTATTCTTCTGAATCAGTTCTCTCTCTACACAGCCTCTATTCTGCCCTCATGCTTAGCTCCTCTCTGTTCCTTCTTTCCAGTCCTCTCATATTCCTAGCAATAACTAAGTTCTTAGGCTCTCCATCTCATCCTCATCCTTCATTTCTTCATCCTCCATCTTTCTTTCCTCTTCTCCTGATCTGACCCAATCCCTACTCTTCCAAACACTCTGCCCTGTTCTCCCTTCTCTGGCCATGTGATTCTGCCTGACCTTCACTCACACCTGGATATGCAAAAAACTCTTTTGTCCTGAGTCAATAACTCTGGAATGCCACTAGGCCTGAAGGAAAGGGATGGTCTGAACTTCATTTGCACAAGAAACAAAGTTATGTCTACATACCCACCTGTCTCCTAGTCTTAGGAGACAGGCTTTGTCTCTCTAGGGGTGTTACCTAGTTCAGATCAACAGTAGGTCTGAGAAGCTTGTACTGTTTGCTGTTAAGGCCTAGTAGTATATGGGTGCACAAGAAATTCATAGCTGAAGACAGCTGATATATTAAAAACCAAATATCATCAAATATTTCCTAATATTTGACTTTCCTCTAGAAGAATTCTTTGACTCTTCTAGGTTTAACTTTGTCACATACAGAATCTCTAGAACATATTCTTGCTGCTTGCAGCAACAGGTCCCCTCATGTAAAAGGAGCTGCCATCTGTATACCAGGTATAAGTGGCCTGTATGTGTGAAAGATGCAGGCAATAATTCCTCTAGGGTTTCAATGCAGGAATGAGATGGAGAATAGTCAGTATTAGTTTGAGGGAGAAGGTTTGAGATATTAAGGAGTGGGCAAGATTGGAAAGTATGTGTGGCATCTTCCATTTGTGCCATTTGGAGAGAAAGAACTCGGGAAGGGGGTAAAGTTTGTAAGCCTTTTAAGTTAAGAGATGGGACAGGTTATGGTGGGAGAAGATAGTGGTGGGTGACCCAAAGGTTAATATCTTTGATTTACAAAGAAGGAGCTCAGCAGCTGCTAAAGCACCTATGAAAGGTGCCCATCCCTGAGTGGCAAAGTCTAGTTTTTTTGACAGGTATGCTACAGGTGCAAAGGAGGGTCCCAGCTGGTGACCTAAGGCTCTAAAGGCACATCCCTCTCTTGTTCTGTTACATAGAGGGAGAAGGGATGAGTTAGATCTGGGAGATGGAGCACTTGAGCCTGGAGGATAGCCTATTGAATCTTCTGGAAGGGTTTAATAATGGGGTAAAGGAGGGGTTCATGTTGGGAACCAAGAGCTGCCTCATATAAAGGGTGAGCAAGGAGAGAAAACGATGGGAGCCAGGACAATAAGAATCCAGCTATTCCCAGAAATGATAAAATATCCTGCAAGTGTCTGGATTAGGTGCTTTCTACTTAAAGTAATAGCCTTGTCAAATAGGTGACCTGAGGAGTGGACAGCTGGACCTTGGAAGGAGAGACTATAACACTGGCTGGACAAGAAATTTAGGAGAGCAGAGTTGCTAGTTTGGCTAACTTGTAATGATAGCCTGAAAGTAGAGTGTCATCTACACACAGTATGAGTTCAGAATTGGGGAGAGGCAAAGAGAGTAAGTCAGAGGCTAGGGCCTGACCAAAAAGGTATGGGTTGTCTCTGAACCACTGTGGCAAGACAGTCCAGATCACCTGTGTGGATAGGTGAGTGTCAGGGTCAGTATAGGTGAAAGCAAAGATATTTTGAGACTGAGGGCTGAGAGTAATAGGGAAGAAAGCATCCTTGATATATAGAACTGAGAAATGGGAGGTGCCTGAGGGGATAGCGGAGAAGAGTGTATAAGGATTGGGGACCTCAGGACAGGGGGGACCACTGTAGAATTAATGAGCTGGAGATCTTGAACCAGGCAGTAGTTTCCATTAGACTTCTTAACTCCAAGTATAGGGATGTTAAAAGGAGAAGAAGTGGGGCAAAGTAGCTTTTTTCTTAGAAAGTCAGAGAGCATAGGTTTAAGTCCCCTAAGGCTCTGGAGTGTGAGAGTGTGAGCTTGGGTAATGTACTGGGTAGGGTTGTGTAACTGGATGACAATAGGGGAATGGTGCCTAGCAATAGAAGGGTTTCGGTATCCCAAACTTGGGGGTCCAACTGAGAGGCTGGCAAAGGAAATGCCATGTTAGAGCCAGTGGTGTGGGTGGCTAGGAGGAGGAGAGGAGCTGCTAGTGCAGTCAGGTGAATGGGGGGAGCAAACAAAATAGAAGCTCCTACCTTGGCTAAAATATCTCTTCCCATTAGGGCCGTAGGGCAAGTTGGCACAACTAAAAATGAGTGGATAAGAAGGATACCACTGAAAATACCTCAACTGAGTGGTGGGGTCTGATGAGGTAGGTAAGACTGTCCCCCTACACTGACAATAGGGAGATGACAAGGAGAGGTAGGCCCCTAAAACCCCCTTAGGACTGAGGAAGTGGCTGGCCCCAGTGTTCATGAGGAAGGAAATGGATCACCTCAATACAGTAATGGCTACCCGAGGCTCCCTGTGGGAGATGATAGTTATCAGGTCAGAGCCAAGATACCATCAGTCATCCATGGCCAAGCCTAGAAGGTTGGCTGAAGGGTGGTCTGCGTTTGATGTTCCCATGCTACAAGGTGCACAAGTGGCCCACTTGGGGCAGGGCAAGTACAAGCCCAATGGCCTTCTTGACCATTTAAAACAAGGCCCTGGGCGACCTGGGGCAGTTGCTGCAGCTGGTTGGATGGCCTTGGACAGCATTTGGTACTTCTGTTTATGGATTTTTCTCATCTCTCCCATGGTACACCATAAAAGTCAGCACTAATACTTCTGCCTGTGGGGTCAGGGGCCCTTTCTCTAGACACTTAAGCTTGGTCATAGTGTGAGGGAAACTCTGGGAAAAGAAATGGGTCATAAAGAGCTGGCTGCCCTCTGGGCTCTCAGGATCTAGACTAGTATATTTTAAGAGAGCCTTTATAAGTCATTCTGGGAATTGAGATGGATTTTCCTGTCTGTCCTGAACCATGTCTTGAAGTTTTTCATAGTTTACTGGTTTGAGGGCATCCTTAGAAGACCTGCTAGGAGGCAGGCCATGAACTTATCCTGAGCTAGAAAGCCACCTGGGGTGTTATAATCCCATGGTGCATCCCAGTTGGGGACTGCCTCAGCTCTGGGAGGATGTGCTGCATTAGTCTGATAGCCTTCATTTGCATGTATTCTAGCCTGTTCCCAGACTCGTCTGCACTACTCAGGAAGTAGGTTGTTAGTTAGGATCATGAAAAAAATCATAAAAGAGATAATGTAGGATTAAGTGATATATTGGAATTCTTTAATGAAAGAGGTAGAGTTGGATGTATAAGAACCCAGGTTTTTGTTTTTTTTTCTATCTGAGAGAGTTCTGCCTGTTAGAAAGGGACATGTACCTTAAACAGTCCTTCCATCCTGGCTACCTCCCACAAAGGGAGGGTGGCTTCTGGGTTGATTTGACTGGTGTGGGGTTCCTTAGCAGCTCAAAAATGCATGACAGGGGGAATAAAAGTGTGAGCCAGAGGTAGGCAGTTGAAGTGGCCCGGTACCAAAGAGGAGAAAGGAACTGGAGGACCGAAAGGAACAGTTGCTAGAGGAGAGGAAGGAGCAGGAGGTCGCATAGCTAGGAGTACGTGGGCAGGTGAATAGGAATCAAGGAGAGAGGATTTGGAGCTTAGATAGAAAAAGGCTCAGATATAAGGTAACTCTTTCTATCTGCCCATTTTTGACAGAAGTTAGATAACTGCCACAAAATATTGGGGTCCAAGGAGCCATTAGGTGGCCATTTTTGTTGTTATCTTAGGGATATTTAGACCATTTTTTAGTGCAGAGGCTGATAAGCTTAGAAGTCTGTAAGTAGGGCATTAAGCTGAGAGGTTTTGATGGTTTCTAAAAGGCATCCCAGAGATGTGGGGCTTATGGGATTGGAGGGCTTATTTCCCATGACTGTGGCAGAGAGAAAAAAATAAATGAGATCCAATGGCTTTAATATCAGGCCTCTGAGAGATGAGAAATAAATGAAAACAAGGCCTCAGACCACAGTTGTGGGGAATGGCCTGGGATGATAGTCAGGAATGGGGGCCTACTGTAGCCATTAAAGCTGTGGAATGGTGGTTCCCCCACTTTCAAGGACACCAATGGGGGCACTGGTCGATCAGTGTCCATTTCCATGGATCAAGGAAAGTGTTTATACTGTCTGGTATAGGGAAAACTCAACAATCAAAGTAGCCAGTGCTGTGCAGTGATGCAGTGGCCAGGCAGATAGGATATGGGCAGTTGTAGATGAACCAACCTCAGTTCAGGATCCCAGCACAGGGGCACCTGGAGAACCTGCTTGGCACATCACTGATGTTATTTATTTACTGACGTTGTTTACTAGACGCCAGAAACAAACCATGAGGCACAACAAACCCACTTTGAGAGTTTGTTAGGAAGGGAGAAAGATGAGCATGAGTAGGCCTACCAGAGAGAATGTGCAGAGAGAGAGAGGAACGGGGCAGAGTCTGCTTTTTAAGGGTCACCTCACCTGTGCATACAGGGGCTTACACAGCTGTGCCGTGCATGCCCATAGATTACTTAGGGCATAAGTCCCTGCAGTGACTAAGCATTTTACCTGACTGTTGACAGTGCATGTGTGGTCATGTAACTCCAGAAGCAGTTAAGAGGGTGTCAGGAATAATAACACTGTATTTGCAGGTATAAACCAAAGTTTCACAGAGAGCAGAAAACATGTGGTATTTGTAAACTTGGCAATTTTTTCCTAAAATTCTTGCAAATGTGTTGATATCATTTTAATGATTCCTAAACAATCAACAAAAATATTTTGTTAAAACAAAATAAAATAAAAACAAAAAAAAATAAAAACTCCAAGATATTATTGTTTGCTAATTTAAATTGATGCTACAGTTGAACAAAATTTAATATTACTGTTATTGGCCCAAGAATATCATTTCTCAATCATGGAGAAGTGTAGATGTAACCAACCATCTTATTAAATAAGAAACACAGAGCCGATTCAGAGAAGAAAGCCAAGAGGTCAGAGCTAAGAGCCTCACCCTTCCTGCTTCATCGATCCTCTTCAGTCAAGAGAGCTCTCCGAAAGGGGCCTACTTCCTGTGTGTATTTCTTTATATAGTCTAGCTGTTCTGCCTTCTCATTGGTTGTAAACCCAAACACGTGACTGCCTCGTCACTGTCTGTATGTACCGCCCTCCAGGTCCTTAAAGGCATGCGCCACCGCTGCCATGCACTTGCTATGGCTCTAATAGCTCTGACCCCCAGGCAACTTTATTTATTAACATACAATTAAAATCACATTTCAGTACAAGTAAAATACCACCACAGAGAAGTGATAGAGAATGTAACTACAGAGAAGATATGAAAAACCTGGGACCTGTTCAAGATAGGACTACAAGAGAAGAAAATGTAGCTCAAGGCTTCCATTCATAAGACTGGATAAGAAGGACCTTAAAACTCTTTGAACTTGTTAAGAAAAAAATGGGTCATCAATTATTTTATGAAGACTAAAGAGTTAGGTGGGAGAGAGTGAACTTGAAAGTTCATTTTTCTTATTTGCTGAGTCTGGGAGGAAACATGCAAGTTAGACATTCAAATTGTATGAAGTATTATTTCATGCTGTTTAATTTAACTACAAAGTTGAAGCTGGCATTTGGACCCAAATGCATGAATCATGCATAATTAATTACAATGTTGTGTTAATAAGATTAACATGGTAGATTTCACTTTGACCATTATGAATGTACAGTTTATTTTTGGAAGATATATTTTCTTTTCTTTTCTAGAATACTTTTTTTAAAGAAAATAAAACTTTTAAAACAGGGTAATATAAACTGTCAGAATATTTGCCTTTCTTTAAACCATAAGGTGTAGACACAACTATGATACACTATCTTGAATACTTTGCTCTGAGCTGTTTTAAACTATGCATAAGACAAAAGGCATTTCATGGTGTCATTGATCTTTAGCTACTGAAAGGTGCTGGATATACGCATAAAAACTGATGAACTGCAGAGCTATTTCAACTAAACTCACTCTCATTGTAATACTGTGAAAAACAACCTTATTAGATATTTCTTTCTCCTAGTGAAAAACCTTTACAATGACTAGAGCTATGCTGACTTTCAAAGATCTGAACAAAAGAAGTCTTTAACAACAACATGAAATGTGAAATCCCACTGGTAGCTCGGGAAATTATTGCCTAAGATTAACTCTGCAGTCAAATTTGGTTAGTGAGTTATAGACTCGTAACATAATGCTTTAAATTATACCAGGCAAATTACAGAGTGATTCTTTTACGAGAAAATAACTAACAAGAAAGAGAAATTTTGAGCCCCTTGTGAGAATATCACTGCAGCATACTGATAACTCCTGGGAAAAACTAAGGTGGTTGCTGATAATGATCAAAGACTGAATTGTAGCTTCACTCTTCATTAAATGTGGCTTAGTGTCAGTTGAAAGCTGTCATTCAGAGAACTTACAATCACTTTCTCATTAATATAGACATTAAACAAAACAAAAACTCAAGTTATCATAGGGTATCGTGAGCTAATCAAGTCCGCCATCAGTGAAATATTTTTTGGACTTTTTTCCAGGCTGTTAACAACAAAAATCAAATAGTACAATAGATTCTGTCTGTAAAATTAAGTCACTTCGTATGACTTAGTTATCTCTAACACTGACCACACTCAATTCAGTGTGCTTTGTTTCTTTGATACTTTTCTTATACTAAGGCATCTCATCCCCTCTGTTATCTCTTTTATTCTTATTCTTTGGGACCTGTCTTTATGATATTTTTCTAAATAAACAATATGTATTGTAATGTGTTGAATGGACTGCTTAACATCCTTCCAGGAAAAATGTTTTTCTATGGTGATATACACATTTTTGTATGCATTTTAGTGGAAATGTGTGTGTGAATGTTTATATTTGTGTGTGTGTGTGTGTGTGTGTGTGTGTGTGTGTGTGTGTGTGTGTGTGTGTGTGTGTTTGATGTGTTTAGGCCAAGAGTATTTGTCAGATGCCTTTTCTTGATTATGTTCTAACTTTGCGCATGTGTGTATGTGTGCATGTGTGTGAGAGAGAGAGACAGAGAGACAGAGAGAAACAGAAACAGAGACAAAAAGGAAGAGAATATCTCAATAAGTATGAAATATCCTCAATTTGGCTAGGCTGGCCAGCCAATAAACTTCAGGATTCACTTGTCTCTAAACCCAGAACCTCAGTTTTACAATTACAAGAGCTATGCTCTCATGCACAGATTTTTATTGGGGAATCTAAAATCATGTCATCATATTGCATGTCATGCACTTCGCTGATTGAACTATATCCTTAGTCTAGGAATACACATACACATATATGTGCATATGTATATATGTGTGTATATGTGGTATTTTTGTGTGTGTGTGTGTGTTACCACCTGGAAAAAGAGTTTATAAAAAAATTATCAGTCTCTGGCCTGAGAACAATTCATTTTCTGTATACTAAGAGAATTATTAGAAATTTAGAAAATACATGAAAGAGATCAAGGATAAGGAAAAGCTTGATGTAATTCCTGTGTTCTCTGCAAACTATGTGAACTTTGTCAATTTCTCCAATTTCCTGAGTTTCCATAGCTAACAATTAATAATGTTGTTCAGTTGTCTTAATGATTCTGATGGATTTTGTGAGAGCATTTAGTTAGGTATACACTATTATTGTTTCCTGTTAGTTTTCTTTTTCACATCACTGGATATGTTCAGGGAACAGTTGAAAGAATGTTAAGACATAAGTTGGGATCACAGTCATAGGAAAGACTTAAGTACATATGAATGTCCAGCCTTAGCTTGGCTTAGTTTCTAGCCAGCTTTCCTTATCTTAAATTATCCCATCTACCTTTTGCCTCTGAGTTTTTCCTATTCTCTTACTTCGTGAATCTTACTCTTACTCAGTGGCTAGCTGGTTGTGTAACTGGGTGGTGGGACCCTGATGTCCCCCTCCTTCTCTGACTCCTAGCTCTACCTCTTTCCACATTTCTTCCTCTATATATTCTCTGCCTGTCAGCCCCACCTATCCTTTCTTCTGCCTTGCTATTTGCCAGTTCTTTATTACACCATCAGGTGTTTTGCTTAAATAAATCAGAGTCCTTCACTAGGAAGAGATGCTGAGCAGGTTTAGTCACAACTTACAGGGTGGCAACAATTTTTCCATTTTTCAGAAGCACTCATCTTAGCATAATAAACAATGACTTAAATTCTGTATCTCTTTGGGTCTTCCTGTACTAATCCTTCACTGCTCATGACATTCAATCTCATATGTGTGACTATTACTAACCACTAATTTAGCTGGCCTGATTCCAAGCTCTGATGCTAGAATTGTTACTCACATTCCCCTGAGCACTCTTTTTAAGCACGATTCTTGCTTATTTTCTGCTTTGAAAGTTAATGATATTTTCATACATGTTTTATTTTTTCTTTATTTTGAAATTTTTTTTATTCATTTTACATACCAACCACAGATCCCCCTCTCTTCCCTTCTCCCACTCCTCCCCCAGCCTTCCCCACCCAACTCACCCTCTTGTTGACCTTCATCACTGTTTCTTCTGTTGTATCCAAACTCTACTTCTGCTTTCATGTATAATATGTATTCTTGTAGCCTAGTATCCTTTCTTATTTTATAACCAACACCATATATATGCATATATATGGGTAAATATTAAAATCTGGTATCCATCCATGAAATGGAATACATGGTATTTATCTTCATGAGTATAGAATAGTTTGCTTAACATGATTATTCCCAATTACATTCATTTTCCTTAAAATACCATAATTTCATTTTATTTAGGGCTGAATAAAATTCCACTGTGTATATGTACCACATTTTCACTAGCCATCTATTGGTAGCTGTCTAGCCTCTTACCCTTTAATAGCTATTGTGGATACTGCAGATGCACAGAAACATGGATGTACATGTATCTTTTTTATAGGAATTAGGAATCTGTTAGGTACATACACAGGAGTGGTATAACTAGGTAACATGGTAGTTATATGCTTTGTTACAAATAGTTATAACATTGTAGTTATAAATTATTTTCTGAGAAACCTCCATGCTACTTTCCATAATGGTAGTATTAATTTACACTTTCATCAGTAACCCACGGAAAACTAATTTATAATCATATTAAATTGTGTTGTATTGTTGTAGGCGGAAAGAGGGGAAAGCAGTAGAAAATATACATATTCATATTTAAATAAATTATATGAAAAGAGTGAAGAACCAAACCCACATGATAATCTCATTAAATGCATGAAAGGTCTTTGATAGAATCCAACACCTCTTCATGATTAAAATACTGTAAAGACTAGGGATTCAGGGCACACACCTCAACAAAATAAAGACAATTTACAGTAAGCCTAAAGCCGGCATCAATCTAAACAAAAAAAAAAAAAATAACCTCAAAGAATTTCCATGAAAATCAGGAATGGAACAAGGAAGTCCACTCTCTTGATGGCTATTCAATACAATATAGTACTTAAAAGTCTTAGAGTTATAAGAAAAGTAATGAGATTAAGAGAATACAAAGGAAAAGGAGTCAAAAGTATCCTTCATTTACAGATAGTAATATTTTCCACCAGGAAATTGCTACCGCTAATAAATACATTCATCATAGTAGTGGGATACACAATTCTGTACTGAGAAATGAACCCAGGGAACAGTACCTTTTACAATAGCTTTTTAAAAAGAAAGTATACTAGTTTATGAAACTGGGAGTAGTCGATGCTCCTCTAGGATCAACAACCTCAGTAGCCATTATTTATTAGCTAGGATTTTAGTTTTAAACATTAAACTGCACCTACTGAACAGGCCTTAAGTCAAATGAGACAGCTATTGGTTACCCACAAAATATAAGTGCTACTATTTGTTGCACTCTGTGGATATCTTGCCATACTGGTAATCATGATTCATAGACTTTACTATGGTAAGCTAGGTAAGACTGTTGATTGCTTTTCTCCCTTCCCTTTCACAGAATCCTTTTGTGGCACAGAAGATTTAATGATTTTTCCTAAGTATAGTTATAATTCTTTGGATGTTTAAATTATATGCAGATATTCATGTAAGCCAATGGAAGATTAATTTTGAATTTTAACTAGTGAATTAATTTATTGATTCACTGTTTTGTATTTTTCACTTACATACATGAACAAATTCAATCTGGCATATATAGATTTTGGTATTTGTAATTTACATTCTATAAGTAACCCAGATGAATGAAAGGAATATAAAGCTGAATATAATATTAAACTAGGAAGCCTTTTGCATAGTGACATAGCATTTGGGTATACACTTGCTTGCTTTACCTTAGGAAGTACTCTCTGTGGTCACTGAGATGACAGAATTAGAAAGGGGAGTAAGAAATATTCATGATGTTTGCATATGCTGGCCTCTTTCTTGCTATTTATAACATAGTCCTTAGTTGATGTAGATGAGCTCAGACTAGAGTTAGCTATTCTGAGTGCTCTGTAAGAGACTTCAAGGAGTAAGTATTGCTGAAGCATGTGATGTAAGCTGACAAAGACTCTCACTCTCATCATCTGAAAGTTTACAATATTACAATGGTTGATTGTATCTGCACCACAAACAAAAGTTTTAAAATGATCACCACAAAAGAGCAGCCTTAGCATGAGGCAGTATACTGATTTTTATCTATCATTTTCCTATGCCAGGCCTGCATTTCTTATGAGTTTTAAATTTTAATTTATTTAAACTTTTTCTAATCTTTATACAGTATTTACATCATTTCACTCTAATTTTCCTCTCTCCAAACTTCCCAGTACCTCCATGCCTTTCAATGTTATGCTGATCAATTTTTATTTAATTATTATTTTTACACACACACACATGAACCACCTATTGTATCTGTGTAGGCCTACTAAACAGAAGGAAAATCTTGCATGGTATTCTAAGTCTAGTCAAGTACCCATGCTAGTAAAATCATGTATTTTAAAGGAGACTCTAATATTAGTTCACTAAAATTGCATAATTTCTAATTGCATTTTATTTATTCTTATAACCACAGATCATTGTAGCTCTCACATTTCATCAAAATTGCTTCTTTTTTAGGCTATTTTTAAATTTTTTGAGTTATCATAAAATAATAAAATTTTCTGTTTTCAAATCCTTCTTTCCATTGCAGCTCCACTACTCACTATCTTAAATCCATGCCCTCATTTTCTTTAATTGCTGATTTTATATATAAAATGATCTCAGGGCTGGCCACTTAACATTGGATAAATAACACAGTGCCTGTACCTGGGCTTAGGGGTCATAACAGAAGAGGGGGCAGGAAGATTGTAAGAACCAGAAGAATGGGAATTTTGTGGTGAGACTTTGCCTCCTAGAAATGTCAGATTGGCTAGACACATAAGGCCTTATCAAAATCTGTACAATGATGATACAAATGAACATGCTAATATGGAAGAGGAAAATACCACTGGGCCTCAACCCTAAAAAAGAAGCATAGACAACTGGGAAATTCTTAAATTGAAAGAAGCTAGTTATTCCAGCACACCTAAAACATTAGAGAAATCCACAACTGGTAAAAATGCCTGTAGTAAGTGATAGTGAGTTATCTAACCCCAGATGAACTACAAAAGAAACCCTATATCTAAGGCTTATGGAATACCATGAAAGAGGAGGTAGAAATAGTCTAAGAGCCATAAGACCAGTATAGTTTCTTCTTTTCTTAAAATTTAATTCATTTTAACACTTTCTAGAGTGATGCATATTTGTGGAATGTAGTGTCCTAATTTATAAATATGTATTATATGTAATGATCAAGTTTGGATAGCTAGCTTTAATGTCTCTTTACATATGTAATTCTTTCTTTTCACTAGAAACTATCAAAATAATTCTCTTCCAGTATTATACAGATTACAATAAATTGGCGTGAGTTAAGTTCACCCTGCTATGCTTTAGAATGTTAGAACTTACTCTTGCCACCAAATGATAAGCTTCTAAGACATCTTCTTCTGTTGAGCCTTTTCTGACAAGTGAATAGCAAATACAGCAGTAAATTAAAAAGTAAGGTTCATGTCTCATGTTAATATAACCATGTCTAATTGAATTTTCTAATTGACAGTTTCATATGAAGCTAAAACTATTTCTTGTATGTTAACATTGTATCTAACCTGTTCATCTTTTTTCTAATTTTCTCTTCTTTTTTTTGTCTTCATCTCTTTTTTTTTAAATGGTGGGGACTGAAACTAGATCCTCATACGTACTACTCAAATACTCTACCACTTAGGTAGAGAATCCTGAACATCCATTTTGTTATTTCTTTAACTAGACTAGTACTTTAGATATTGAGTAGTTTTGTTACTTAATATTCCCTTGGGATCATGATCATTTCTTGAAAAATATCACATAGAAACTTTTAGAGACCATAAGTGAATTTCTCTGTCAGACAGTTATTCATTCATTAAACACACCTATGAAGTTTTTCTTCATAAACTCTCCTTCAGTCTAGTGTTGCTTTGTCATTTTTCAACATATGGGACCTGAAATTTCTGATAATAATGAGCTGAATATGAATTCATAGCATATTTTCTAGCAATATAAAAAAGGGTTTTAAGTAGTTTCAAAGCAATGAATAAAAAGGGATGTATTTCAAACTCAGATTCATTTTTTTTGCTTCACAGAATAATATATTATGCCTGCGAGTACAAGCACTGTGGTTATAAGCACTTTAACAACAAAAGGCCATTTATACAGAATTATTGGCATAGTTTATGAAAAAGAGCTTAAATCAGCCCTTGTGACAGTTGAAAATCTTATCAACTATGTGTTTGTGGGATTAGTATTCATTTGCATACTCTTTCTAAAATGTACTCATATATCTAGTGTGGACGTGTACTAATTATACAGCTAGGTAATAGAACATAAGATAATATTGTGAATATACTTTCTAACAACACAATTAAATTATGCAAACATTTCTTCTTGGTTTACCCCTTCCCAAATAGTATTTGTTACGTGTATTTTCCTTGCTATTTTCTCAACTTATCTCCTAGTATTTTCTGTTGGATGGATTTGAGTAATTAGGTCACTGGAAACCTGAAGGGAGGGCAGAAATTAGAGATGAGTTTACATAAAAAAGGAGGCTGTCTTGAGCTCTGGTACATTTAGAAAAAGAAGGTGTTTTCTTTTAATTCATTTTTTTCATGTGACTACAGTAAAGTTTATTCCAGTGTTTGTGTGCATTCTCTCATAGGAAGCTAACCATAAAATACATTTTTGTTTCATCTTTCATAGTCCTACAAGTGATGTAGTGAATTAAATTTTTTGAATGAAAAATCAGAATAGTACAAGTGATATTACATGTGAAAGACAAAACAAAAATGTTATTTCTTTGCCTTCTTTGCTGACCTCCTGCCAGAAGAGAAAATAGGTGACTTATCTTGAATGGATCCCTATGTCAGTTACTACTAATATTTCAAAGTTTTCAAACAAGGCCCTATATTGCATACTATCATCTCATTATCTTCTATCATTCTCCATTAATCAGAGAAACAACCATAAACAGCAGCAACAACAAAACGTTGCTCTCCATAGGAACTTAGGTTCCATGCTCTTACAATTTCCTTACATGAAAATGGATATTAATTTTTGTTAGCAATATGATTAGTGTATAAAAAGGCCTTCAATCATGAGATTAGCAAAACAAATGTACACAAACAGTATAGTAAATCATGCCCTCCTAAGCTGAGGTTCATAGTTAGGAAGAGGTTCAGGAAATGTTCAGTGTTTTCAAGGACTGAGGTCCTGATTTTCTGTAGTCTGTTGTGTCATGGCCAGCATTCTAATGTATTTACATTGTGTCAGCTCAGGGAAGCCTGAATAATTCACCCCAAATTTCTTCCCTACACATATCCTAGTTAGCTGGGGTCAAAAGAGTCATTTTATGTGAGGTTTGGAAGGCAGAAATGAATAAGCAGCCAAATTACCTTTCTACTTGGAAGGGTGATGCAGAAATACCAGGTGCTGTTGGAGTTTTCACATGCTGTGTCTTATCTCCTGACTAACCGTTTTGGCATGGAACGTAAACAGGACTTCAGCTGTTCATCACTCTCCTGTATTCTCAAGGTTCTTTGACTCCAGAGACAGATGAGAGCCTAACCCCTTTATGAAGGGCAGCAGCTTCTGTATTTCTCCTTCATCATAGAAGTCCAAGGTGATAAGAAAACCGCGAAACACAGTTCAACTTTGTGGCTTCTAATCTGTCCTTGTCCTCTCCTACTTCATAGATCTCCTCTTCAGAACTTCCTATTCTGTAAAATTAAAGTTTCATCACCAGATATAATATCAAAAGACATTTTAACAAGCTTGCATCATATATATATATGATATTCTGTTCTCTGACCCCAGATAAGTTTATTAGGGTACACAATATTTTGGGGAACACAATACCACCACACTTGAGGGTAAAAGTTTTACCAGACCAAAACAAATGGAGATAAGGTCTATTAAATGAAAAAATATTTTTATAATATGCTCTAAGGAGAGACCAATTTGTACTAGGAAAATTCCTATACAGAAAACACTACACAGATAAGACTGGGCTATTCTTTTTGCATAGTTAAGAGAGGCTACTTGGCCATATTTTGAATCTCAATTTTATGAGGATTTATATCTGAATATATATGTGAGCACCTCCTGATGCT
Source organism: Peromyscus californicus insignis (assembly GCF_007827085.1). Lineage (NCBI taxonomy): Eukaryota > Metazoa > Chordata > Mammalia > Rodentia > Cricetidae > Peromyscus > Peromyscus californicus. The sequence goes on along the minus strand of NW_026294391.1, from coordinate 75,423,636 downwards.
AATATCAACCATTGTTATTAACACATTCCTCCATCTCCATCATGAAACACATTTCAACTCCCAAGTGATATAACAATCTAGCCTTCAAACTCTTGTGATAAGTGTGCTCTCTAAAATTCCTCTCAAATCCTGTATATTTCATGGTCCTTTGGCCCTCCGACAAATTAGTTAACGAAAGAGGGCTTCTTACCTCTCTTATTCAACTCTGAGGTGGCTTCAGAAGGAAAAAAAGACCTTCATCCTTTGTCAGTGATTTGACTCTAATGATCTGCAGATGGAAATGTATAGAAAAAATGAGAGCAGCGTTTCCACACTTTAACATTAAGATTGGATTTTGACTCACTAACTTATGATGTCATACCTCAACATTTTGAGTCTGACTACTAATGATGCACAGCAATTTACCTGAAACAGACAAGTTCCCAGGAGCATGTTCAGTCAGGGTATTAAAGACAGTAAGGATACATTTTTCTGTCCAAAAGGCTGCAGGAACACAGCTCACAAAGAAAGCATGGGTTGAATCTGTGTAAATGTACCTCATTCCTGCATCCAGCTGGCTATCCTTTTTGAGGAAAACTAGTTTAGTGTTTTGTGTTGACATGAAACTACCTGGCACGGGCCTAGATCCTATGACCTCTGTGTGGCTCACTGTTGTATTTCCCCAAAGTCTTTGTCATGTCTCCACAAAACTATTACAATCTATGGACTTGGGAGCCTAAGGTAGACAAAGTTAAGGTCTCGACTAGTAGTACAGGTCAATGTCTCCATGCATAAATGTCATAGAAAAACCCTAGGAAATAGCATTACAAAAGAGTTAAAGCCTATGAAAGTTATATAGTAAGTGAAGGGTTTTGCAAGAAAAGAGTCTGATACTTGTTACTACTTTTATCTGGATGAAATACAGTGGAAAGTTCTTTGACATTAGAATTTCAGGAACATAGTAAGATTTGTAAACCATCATATTCTGTCCTAGGGTTAATTCAGAGACAGCTCCAACCAATACTGCCAAAGGTGCCACTCTTCTAAAGCAAGTAGTGAAGCCCTGAACCAGCAGCTCTAATAATCTGGAAAGATAAATTGCTGGATGCTGGGAGAACCCCACTGTTTAGCTTAATATTCACAATCATACTACATTTCATTCTAGGACAAGGATAAATTCCTGGTTTGGGAGGTCTAAATCTTCCTTTTAGATGGGGCTCATTTTTGAAGTCTAATATAATACCTCTTTGTCTGGTACCCTCAGGCAGGAGGGTTTTAGTTATCAGACTGACCCAGGTAACCCAGATTCCTCAAAATACTGTCTTACCCATGGAGATCCTTGGTTGTTTTGTGTCTGTGGTCCCAGTATGCTCCACTGTTTCTGGTTAAAATGAGGTGTATTTTTTTGGTATATATATATATATATATATATATATATATATATATATATTTGAGCTTGGGGTTATGATAAGTCTCGGGAACTGGACATTTTCAGACAGATTTGAACCTTTAAGAGAAAGTTTATATTCCCTGAGGCCAATGTTGAAGAGTTAGTACATTATACTGAGGTTTTTTTTTTTTGTGGGGGGGTACTGATTGATAAATTTGTGTGCTAAAAGAGGATACTCATGGGTGTAAAAGAGATCTAATGGAGAACACAACTTTAGCAAAGACCTGCCCAAAAAGATAGAACTATTTTGCAATTCCTGAGGTAAGCTAGTTTAGTTATACTACTGAGTGAATAACCTTGGTGAAAGTTTCTGGACATTCAAAAGTAAAAAGGAACTGAGTCTAGGTCTATGAGAATACAAAATAAATCATTCTTATGTACACCACTATGAATCAGAAAACTTTTGAGGGTTTCTGCCCAAAGACCATGTAATGATTGGGAAAAGCAGGGCATATTGGGACCATAGCCACATTTATGTCCTTCATGCTTGGGACCATTGTTGGGCCCATCAGAGTGCTTAATCTCAAACATAAGTGGGTTGTATGGAGAGCAATAGAAGTACAGTGGTTCAGTAGCTCAGCAGTTATCAATGAGAGACTGCAATCTTTTCCATGCCTCAGACTTTAAAGGATACTGAGACCTTTGAGGAAACCTGTGAGAGATCCTAAGTGTAACTGTCACAGAAATGGCTGTTAGTGTCTAGGCATGGAGATGTTCTTCACATCAAAGTATTTGTCCAGTGAGATAGTAGGGGCCTATATAGAGATTTTAAAGTGGCACTTTGAGGATACATACAGTTCTTGTCGTTACAAAACATATCATCAGTGTTATGGTTTCTATAATAGCTTCTAGAGGTTGAAAATGCCAGGTTTATGCATGATATTTAGACCTAGGAAAGGAATAAGACAACCAAATATGAACAAAAAGGAATGAGTGAATGGTATGTTTGTCTATCATACAGTTTAGGAGTGGTATAGAGCAGACTGGATGGTGTTTTCTATCTATACCATTGAGGATAAACAGAGACAAAATGATCAAATCAGAGAATATGGTCAGAGTGTAAAAACTTGCTCCACATGAAAAGTAATTCTGGTTCCTACAACTTTTTGAGTTACTCCAATTTCATCCATAAAATTGAGGAATATCAGAACATGTGCATCCTCAAGGCTCTGTCAATTGCTAAAGAGGGAGAAAGATTTCTTTACTCACTGAGTTTCACTTATCTAGGAACATAGTCAGAGACATTTGTCCTTGGTCATGTTTGACCTGAGCAATAGGTCCTTTGATGTAGGCTGGTGTCCCAACCCCCAATTTGCAGATGTGCTATGGCCCAAGCAGAGGCTTTATTGCCATTGGCTTCAGGTACACCCAAACAAAACATCCTGGCTGATGGAAACAATAAGTGAAAATAGTCAGTCATTCAAACTAAGATTTGGCTAATTCTCTCATATTGAGCCAGACAGCTACTAGATATAGTTCTAGGATTTCCAGTGCCAGAAGCAGATTATTGCTGTAGCAATATGCTATGCCTATCATTTGTCTCTTTCATCCTCCATTTTGGACTTTTGGGTCTTAAGGTCTCTTTCAAGTTTTAAAAGACCTTGAATACTACACACAATAATTTGAGGGGAAACAGTATGGAATCCCTGGTCTTTTTTTGCTTTTGTCCAACATCTACAGATGATTAATTTATAAAATATATAAGCAGAATGCTCTGACTTTCCTGAATGTCTGGATATAGAATAATATACCTGTGCAAGGTTTTAGTTAACCTAGATTCCAAAAGAGCTGGGTTCTCAGAAGCTCCCAGTGGTATTTCCCACAACTTGTGATAGTTAATGAGTTTGCAAATTGCCCTTTTTATTCATTCTAATGGGTAATAATATAGTCTCGATGGGTCTTTCCTCCATCATTGCTCACATCAGTGGTTTAATGTAACCATTGGAGCTCTGCATTAGATACAACAATGGAGCCTGAACTTGCTATATCTGGAATAGGACTGCAAACCTTATCACTCCAGGCATATGCTAAAGACCACATTTAAAACTCTTCCTCGTGCATGTTATAGATGGATTACCAGGTTAGTTCAAAAGCTAGAATGTATGGTGATATTTTATTTGTGCTGAAATGTGATTTTACTTGTATGTTAATAAATAAAGTTGCCTGAAGATCAGAGGTAAAAGTGAATCATAAGCAGAAGTCTGGTGGTGGTGGCACATGCCCTTAATCCGATCACATGGCAGGCAGAGTCTCTGTGTGGTCAAGGACACAGCCAAGCTTGGTGACCCAAATCTTTAATCCTAGTACCAACCATAGTGACCAGGAGGTATACACAGGCAGTGACGAGGAAGTCATGTGGCTTGGCTTAGAGCCAATGCGAAGGCAGAACAGGAAGGCAATAAAAGCACAGGTCAGACAGGGAGAAACTCTCTTTCTCTCTCTGGGGAAGAGATGGCGGCCAGGTGGTAAGAAAGGTGGTCTTGGCTCTTCGCTAGTGCTCTGATCTCTTGTGCTTTTAACTCTGTATTTGGCTCTGTGTTTCTTATTTAATAAGATTGTTTAGAATTTTGTCTACAAGAGTGAGCTATTTGAATTCTGTATGAGTGGTAGAGATATATTAGCTATAGAGCTCTAATTTGGATTTTATTTTTGAAGGGGAAGGATACATCCACCCAGATAATGCTGAAATCCCCTATATATACTAAAAAAGCAGACAAATCATTCTTTGGGAGAGGAAGAAAATCTTTTAAATACTCCCCATGTTTACAGTATGAAATTTCTCAATAAATTTATGAAAGAAGACTGTATCTGGAAGAATGGCCATTGAAGACAGGTCTTCAAGTAAAAGGAATGGGAGAAAGAAAAGTAAAGACTTTGGAAAAGTGAAAGGTTTGGAGCAGATGTCAAATGGAATGGAAGGGAAACCAGAAACTTAGCAGGGGCCTGAGCATACAAAAACATTACCAAAAAATGTCATGTGGTTCTGTACTTAAGAAACATGGGTAAATGTAAGTCATGCTAGTATGGCACATGGGACATCCTTCTCAAAATGTTGGGGTCCTATGAAAAAGCTACAAATGTCTTTGTATAAGGAATCTCAGTGCCTTAAATCACAACAAATAAATCTAATTGTAATACATAGTTATTGCTTCATCTATCATCTGGTGGCCAGTGTTCCTGATCTTGGAGTAAATACAAGGACCACATACATTAATAGTTGTAGCTAGAGTTTTCCTGCCTGGCCCACAGTCAGGACAAATCTCTATCACCTGCCAGTCCCACAGCCGTCAGACCCAACCAAGTAAACACAGAGACTTATATTGGTTACAAACTGTATGGCCGTGGCAGGCTTCTTGCTAACTGTTCCTACAGCTTAAATGAATCCATTTCCATTAATCTATACCTTGCCACGTGGCCCGTGGCTTACCGGCATCTTCACATGCTGTTTGTCATCGTGGCGGCTGGCAGTGTCTCTCTCACTCAGCCTTCCACTTCCCAGCTTTATTCTCCTCCTTGTCCCACCTACACTTCCTGCCTAGCCAATGGCCAATCAGTGTTTTATTTATTGACTAATTAGCAACACATTTGCCATACAGAACATCCCACAGCAAATAGTTGTGTAATTTTGTTTTCTGAGAGGACAAGGGACAAATTTAGAACATTATTTTAGATTACTTCTGTAGCAGGAATCTTAAAGAGTCTTATTAATAAAAACAAAACTGGAGCCAGGTATTGGGGTGAATGCTGAAAGATTAGAGAGACAGAACAGGCCACAGCTAACCTTGCCTCAACAACTTCTCAGCTGATCCTGTTTGCTCATACTGAAAGCCTCTGAATCCTCACCAGAATGGATCTCAGCTGAACTGCTGCTATAAGCCTAAAAGCTTAACCAGGCCAAAAATTTCAAGTTTATGGTCCTCACACCTAATATACCATTCTGCTTCCTGCCATCACTTCCTGGGATTAAAGGCATGTGTCACCATGCCTGGCTGTTTCCAGTGTGGCTTTGAACTCACAGAGATCCAGATAGATCTCTGCCTCCCAAGTGATAGGATTAAAGGCATGTGTGCCACCATTTTTTGTCCTCTATATCTAGTGGCTGTACTGTTCTCTGACCCCAGATAACTTTATCAGGGAGCACAACATATTGGAGAACACAATATCACCACATACTTCTTAGGAATTAGTCAGAGGAAATGAAGATCACAAGATTCATAGTGTGGGTTCTAGTTGAAGTACAATGTTCACACAGAAGGAGATCTGTGAGAACAATGGGCCTACCCTGCTCTAAGTGGTGACAACATACTCACCATACTTACTAACCTGAACTGTGATATAAGCTGGGGTGCTCCTCAAAAATAAAGAGCCTTCTGACTATTGAAAGTGAGATCTGGTTTTATTCAAGAACCAAATTCATCTTAGTGGTAAGGCCAGACTGATCTTAAAGGGAAAACTTTACAAGATAAAACTGGTCATAGAATGGTCAACATTGAAAGGGGAGCACCCACTGTTCTGAATTAAGTGAAAATATGGTTACTTATAGGTCTCTTAGACTATAAATTCAAGCCAGTAAGGAGAAATTGCAAATGATAATGCCTTTGGCTATGTGCTCTGCTCTTTGACTATCAAGAGTGGCAGCAAATTATGGGGTGGGGAGAAAGAAAATGAGAGACAGAGAAGGGTGCTCAGAGCCTATATCGTTTTGTCATAGAAAAGATGCTGCTAGTGACTACAGCACTTACTAAGAATGAGCAGGATCTGAGATGGAAGAATACAATCCATTAATCCACAGGATTGTGCAGACTGTCTTCCTTTTGTCATTGCCTTCAGATTCCATCTATGGGTAGGCTTGGCTAGGGTGCTTCAGTGTCAAATGGGGAGAAGTACTCAGCAAGGAACTGAAAGAATTCCTTAACTTGAACTCCAAAAAGAAATACATTCTGGACTCACAGGATAATGGTTTTGGAACACACTGAATATCAGTCCTATGCAGGAACCTTCAGTTGCCCATGGGCTGATCATCCAAACTCTCTAGTCCCAGAAGGAAGAGGAAGCAATATGCAGCACAAAAAGAGAGTTCCTCATTCAGGCTACAGAAAGCATCATGCCAGAAACAACGCTAACATGCTAACAATGCTGTTAAAGAAGAAGGAGCAAAAGCATTTAACATTCCGTAAGAGGTGTAGAACAAGAGAGATTTACTTAAAATAAAATATGTTGCAAGAGAGTGCTGTGGATGATCTTCCTGTATGCTGTGACTATATGTTGCTACCATTGGTTAATAAAGAAGGTGTTTGGCCTATAGCAAGACAAGTTATAGCCAGGCAGGAAATCCAAGCAGAGTTACAGGGAGAAGAAAGGTGGAGTCAGGGGCATTCAGACTCAAAATAATGAGTTTCTAACTGTTGAAGTATGTGAACTTCATTTTTTTTTCTTTTTTGCCTTTTGCCTCCACAGATAAGCTGAGAGTTTAGATGAAGGAACATTTTAAAACTTGAATTTAAGCTTCAGAAAACTGAAAATTATATTTGAATGTTAAACATTCGCTAGATAAATTTATATTTTTGATTGACATTTTCCTGGAATATAAAGCAAGCATCTCAAAATAGAAATGAGTGTTGTGCCTTTAGAGAGATAGGAAATAAACCATACAGAATTTAGAAGGAAAGAGCAGCAAATGATCTCAGCCAAATTTGGCTCGGGACCAGGATCTGGCAATTGCTACCAACAACATTGAGGGAAGTCATTTAGTACTCCCTGGGCACTTTTGCTAAACTATGAAGGGAAAGGAATAACAATAGCTTAGTCACAAGGTTTCTAAGAGGATTTACATGAGAAAATGTATATAAATATTGAACTATAATTATGTAAATTACAAAATAGAATTAATATCACCTATTTGCACTCCCACAAAGTGGTGGTTCTGAGACATGCTTTGTCAGTTAGAGTTCCTTTGCAGGTGGAAATACAAATTAGACCAAAGGATAATATTAATACATTGAAAGAAAAACAAGGAAGACATGTTTTATAATGGAAAATAAGAAAATTGTCTTCAAATAATTGTTTTAAACAGAGATGAAACATCTATACATTATCACTTGGGATTAGAACAAAATACTTGGATTCAAAATGTCCAATTCAATATGAGCTTGTTATCATAACATTGGTCTTCTTTGCATCACTGTGCCACTAATACAAAAAAAGGGGGGAGGGGTAACAGAAATAATGTTGAACAGACATGGTTGGATACTTGTGGAGTGAAAAATGACAACTCCATATAGATTGAGTCTTACTATAAGCTTTGAAGTTGATGTCACTTGTTTTAATTGTAACAAGAGAAAAGAAAAATACAGCTGATACATTTTTCCTAGAATTCTGAAAATAACTGTTCAAGTGCATTTAAATTACAGTTAAGAAACCTGTTCTGCCACTTGTGAGAATAAAGGCACTTGGCACAAAGAATAAGCTCTTATTAAAGTTTTACCTTCTGAATGAACATGCAAATTAATAAATGTAATTGGGAGAATACTGGATGCAAACAAAGCACTTTCGTTATAAGGATTAAGAACAAATTTTTAAATTTTAAGTTGTGGAGAATTATTAGTTGATTGTTTTTCCTCTAATTTTGCTTTAATTTCTTCTTGAACCAAAGGCTATTTAATGGTCCATTACCTACTATATAAAATTTGAAGCTTTTCTAGGTAAGTGGAAGCTTTCATTACATGTAGTCTGTTGTTTGTACTTTCGGTAAAGAGGATTTATTTTTGCCGTTTCTTAAAAATTTTATAACAAATTTTGATCATAAACTTTACCCTCTGCCAACTCTCCCCATAACCTTTTGCAGCTGCTTGGACCCAAATAAACACACAGAGGCTTATATTATCTACAAATGATGTGACCTAAATGGTTCAGGATTCTCGCTAGCTAGCTCTTACATCTTAAATTAACACATTTCTATAAATCTATACTTTGCCACGTGGCTTGTGGCTTTCCAGTACTTTACATCTTGCTTCTCATAGCAGCAGATAGCAGCCTCTCCTCTGCTCTCCATTCTCTTCCTCTCTATCTTTTTGGATTTCCCGCCTGCCTCTAAGCTGCCTTGCCATAGGCCAAACAGCTTTATTTATCAGCCAATGAGAACAACACATATTCACAGCATATAGAAAACATCCCAGAGCACTTCTCCTTTTCTTTTTTTCAAAAAGAAAGGTTTTAACTTTCACATAGTAAAATTGCATATAATAAAACAGTTATCAAGTAAGAATAACAGTTACAGTATTCAGTCCATATACGTATTGGCCAATTCAAAGAAAATATTTTATTTATCCTATATTTGTGAGTCCAAGGTTTCATGTCTAACTTATCTCTTATCATAACCAGGGCACCATGAAACAAAAGAAAAGAAAAGAAAAAGAAAGGATATAGATAAGATATAGATGAAAAGGTAGATTATTGAATCTACTTTTAAAAGACAACTTCCAGTTTTAAATCACATTTCAGCACAAATAAAATATCACCATATTTTAGAGAAGATATGGGCATTAAAGAAAATACACATGGAGTTAACTTTCATTGTGGCAAAAGTTAACCTCTGGGCAAGAAAGTGCCCTTGCATTGACTGTTGGCAGTATGCTATCCAAAATGAGCAAATGGGACACAAAATAAAGGACTGCCAATCCCTGCCACAATAAGTGTGGTTGCGGCTTTAGCAACAGGTGTCCTCTGAGGCCAGGACAATATGGTACCATCGCTTAAGTGGCTTTGCAATCCAGAAAAGGTACATTGTCCTATTCTTTGAAGGCAGCTGAATAGGGAGTGGACCAATGTCTTCTGGTGTGCAGTGGAATAGTAGATGAAATAATTATTCTTGAAAGAGTAACTAGGCTGATGGAGTCTAAATTCTCAATGATAGACTGGCATTTAATAAAGGAGATGAAGCCACCCACAAGTTGAGAATGGGATGCGGAGAAGAATAGGATGCTATGGTGATATTTTATTTGTGCTGAAATGTGATTTTATTTTTATGTTAGTAAATAAAGTTGCCTGGATATCAGAGATAATAGCAAGCCATTTAGCAGAAGTCTGGCAGTGGTAACACATACCCTTAATCCAATCACATGGCAGACAAAGTCTCTTTGTGTTCAAGGACACAGCCAGCATAGTGACACATGCCTTTAATCTCAGGACCAACCATAGACCTAGAGGTCTGAATTGATAGGCATTGATGAGAAAGTCATTTGGTGGCTGGGTTTAGAGTCAATGAGAAGTTAGAACAGAAAAGTAATAAAAAGGCAGGACACAGGAAGAAGGTCTCTCTCTCTCTCTCTCTCTCTCTCTCTCTCTCTCTCTCTCTCTCTCTCTCAGGGCAAGGACAGCAGGGAGTGGTAAGATAAGGTGGTCTTAGCTCTTGGCTACTGCTCTGATCTCTAGGCTTTTAACTCTTTATTTGGCTCTGTGTTTCTTACTTAATAAGACTGTTTAGAATTACATCTACAGGATGCTTAGATGAAGCCACCCACAAGCCAAGAAGAATGGGCAGGCAAATTCCAAAAACACTATCAATTTCCAGAATTTAAAATCCTGAATCATGACAGGACACTGGCAGAATTCAAGTTTATCTGTTACATGGAATACTCACACAGAATGTGAGGATGAGCTGTAGGCTTGATATATATCCTACTTCACAAATCAGTCTGTCAGATATGCTAAGCCTGTAGGCTGAAGATGATGCCCCAATGTGCACAGAAAGTTCGGGTGACTGTCCAGGCAGCTGGCTGTTTCTGTCAACTCACATTTTTTTGGAAGTCACTTGTTTGTACTTCCTGTTTTACTAGGTAATATTATTTCCTTCTCAGATCTCTGAGAGAGTTGAAGTTTAGATAGTTGTAGTTACAGTTTTCCTTGTTAAGAAGTTCAGAAAAGAGATTCATTAAGAGGTGTAAAGTGTATAGATTTCAAAGACATCATAGGATAATTTTCTGTTGGTAATACAAGATAGGATAGAAAATGAATTAGGTACATTTTGGACTCACCAAAATAGGATAAATAATGAAATATTTTTTCTGAATTTGTCAAATGCAAATGGACTAGACATTGTTGATATATTTATTGCTTGTACATAATGTATATAGTTATTATACTTACTGTATATAGTTTTTCTTATATTAGTTATAACTTTTATTTTTATTAGACAAAAAAGGAAGATGTGGTGATATTTTGTTTGTGCTGAAATGTGGTGATATTTTATTTGTGCTTTAATAAAGTTTGCCTGGAGATCAGAGGAAATAGCAAGCCAGTTTAAGTAATCAAAGAAGGCAGGCAGTGGTAGCACACACCCTTAATCCTATCATTTAGCAGGCAGGATCTCTGGGTATTCAAGACCACATTAGGGAACAGAGCCAAGCATAGTGACACATGCCTTTAATCCCAGTACCAACCATAGAGACCTCGAGGTGTCTACAGACAGACAGAAAGTGACAGAGCTGTGTAGGAGGCAGAATTGCAGTAGCTGGCCTAAGATAGCCAATGAGAGGGCAAAACAGCAAGGCAATAAAGGTGTGGGTAGACAGGAAGTAACTCTCATTTGGAAGCTGCAGAGTTTGTGAGGTAAGTTTGGCTGGTGGCTTTCCCTATTTCCCTTATCTAAGACTTTCACACCTATACTTGGCTCCATGTTTTTTATTTAATAAGACAATTTAGAAATTTGTCTACAACCTTTCTCTCTCCTTACTTACTCAATTATATGTTCTTTCTCCCCTTCTTTCTCTTAGAAAGAATAAAGAAAGAAGAAAAAAAGAAAGAAAGAAAGAAAGAAAGAAAAGAAGGAAAGAAGAAAGGAAAGAAGAAAAGCAAACAAAAATATTGAAATACAGAAAAACAAGGTCTTCTATGATACCAAGCCTCATCTTGAACTCACAATCCTTGTAACTCAATCTGAGCAGTGCTAGAATTATAATCATGCACCACCATGAGAGGATCTTATCTGAGGTAAATTACTTGATAACTTTATACCTTAAAATGATTGACTAATTAATTAATTAATACATAAAAAACTTTTTATTTTACAAATTTTACCTCTCATGCCAGCTCTCTTAGACCAGCCCCCAGCTCCCATCCTGCCCGGAGCTCCCATCTGGACCAGAGATGAGTGCCTGGGGTCATACCCAGAGAGGCCTGCCCTAGGTCCCATCCCTGGGCACAAGCCATTCGGGGGAAGACCTGCCCAACTTGGCCCCAGGTTCTGGCCATAGGGCAGGACCCCACCCCAACCCCCACTGGGAAGGTTCCCCTTCTCCAAGACCCCCGGCAGACCCTGCAATCTCCACGCCCTGCCCACACACCCACCTGCCTGAGACCCCAGTCACTTCCTGAGACTCAGAGACCAGCCTCCAGCTCCCATCTGGTCCAGAACTCCCATCTGGACCAGAGGTGAGTACCTGGGGTCATATCCAGAGAGGCCTGCCCCTAGGTCCCATCCCTGGACACCAGACATTCCGGGGAAGAGCTGCCCAACTTGGCCCCAGGTTCTGGCCATCAGGCAGGAAACCCCCCCCCCAAGGTTCCCCTTCCACAAGACCACCCCCCACCCCGGCAGACCCTGTAATCTCCATGCCCTGCCCCCATACCCATCTGACTGAGACCCCAGCAACTGCCTGAGACTCAGAGACCAACCCTCAGGTCCCATCCAGCCTACAGCTTCCATCTGGACCAGAGAGAGGCTTCCTGAATCTGTCAACTCTGTCTGAACCAAGAGCACTGATAAGACAAAGAACGAATCCAAGAGGAGATGGACAGATGTCAAGACAGAAGTACATACAACAGAGCAATATAGCTTCACCAGAACCTACCCCTCCTCCAACAGGTAGACCTGAACATCACAAAATGGAAGAAGCAGAAGAAAGCAACCTTATGAATAACATCATGAAGAGGCTAGAGGCTTATAAAGAAGAAATCAAAAATGAAATGGAGGAACAGACAAACAAAAAATGGGAAGAATGCTATAAAAGAAAAACTAGAGGAAAGGACAAATAAAGCAGAAGAAAACAATAAATTCCTGAAAGAAAATCATGAAAAAGCAATGAAACAGATGAAGGAAACAGTCCAAGACTTGAAAATGGATATAGAAAAAATGAAGAAGACACAAACAGAGGGAATGCTGGAAATAGAAAATCTGAGTAAACGATTGGGAACTTCAGATACAAGTATAACCAACAGAATGCAAGAGATGGAAGAGAGGATCTCTACCATTGAAGATATGGTAGAAGAAATAGATTCATCAGTCAAAGAAAACACTAAAGCCAACAAAGTCATGACCCAAAATGTCCAAGAAATTTGAGACACCGTGAAAAGACCAAACCTAAGAATAATAGGGATAGAGGAAGGAGAATACCAACTCAAAGGCACAGAAAACATATTCAACTAGATTAGAGAAGAAAACTTTCCCAACTTAAAGAAGAAAATGCCTATGAAGATACAAGAAGCCTATAGAACACCAAACAGACTAGATGCCCCAAAAACGTCCCCTCGCCACATAATAATTAAACAACTAAATGTACAGATAAAGAATATTAAGAGTAGCAAAGGAAAAAGGCCAAGTGACTTACAAAGGCAAACCCATCAGAATAACACCCTATTTCTCAATGGAGACTTTGAAAGCCAGAAGGACCTGGACAGATGTAGTGCAGACACTAAGAGACCATGGATGCCAGCCTAGACTAATATACCCAGCAAAACTTTCAATCATCATAGACAGAGTGAACAAGACATTCCAAGACAAAGCCAGATTTAAACAATACTTATCCACAAACCCAGCCCTACAGAAAGCACTAGAAGGAAAATTCCAACCTAAGGAAATCAGATATACCCTCGAAAACACAGGCAATAGATAATGCCACATCAGTAAACCCCAAAGCATATTAAGTTTTATTGTTATTAATAGTTTGTACATTTTCAGTTTTTCTTGAAAAATATTTTAGACAATATAGTTTGATCAGATTTTCCTCTTTCTCCAATTCCTTCCAGGTCCTATATTCTTTGTACTCTGTTCTTCTATCACTGAGCATTTGAGGGAGTGACATATGTCTCCTGTTTGTGGCTGTGCATTCCACAGTCTCAGCTGGAATTCTCATCTGTGAGGGTGCTGAATGTGTGCATGCACAAGCACAAATCAGTATTTTGATAAGGTAAAGGATAAAAATGCACAAAACCTCAAAATTATGCTCTTGAAGTTCATGGAACACTTCTGGTGTGTAGTTCTCTTGTTGCTGACATTCTGTTTTGGAAAAAAAGCAAATAATGCCAAGCTCCAGCTTCTGTGCATTGGGAATGTAAGGTAAGATCACAGAACTTTTTGGGCTTCCCTGCTCCTATTCTGACAAACGGAAAATACCTAAAAGTAGAGAACCTGTCTGATCTGGAAATATCTTTATGGTATTTTCTTTCTTTCTCTAATCATTGCCCCATGTCACTCTCACTCAGCGTCTAAAAAATTGTTATTTCCTCTCTCTCTCTCTCAGTTGTACAATTTTCTTTGGTAAAAGCATGCTACAAAACTAGTTATTGTGTCATATCCTGAAGCAGAAGTTTGAAGCATCCCCTCCACCCAAAAAAATGTTTAAAGTGTGGTATTAATGTGGTAATTTTAAAACAGTGAGTGAAAGTGAAATATGGTTTCTACAAAAAAAAAATGATGTTGAGACAACTTCGTTACCATCTGGAAATAATTAAATTGTATCCCCACCACAGTTTTTACACCAAAATACATTCCAGATGGGTTGAAATTTAAATATGAATAAATAAATAAATAAATGCCAGTAGCAAACAAATACAAGTGTAAAAATATCTCATATTGGGAACTGTTTTTTCTTTTCAAAGTACTTTCACATTGAAAATATAAATATACACAAGATAGATCAATAAAGCAAATTAGATCTGTGTTCCAGCTTCAATAAATTACAGCCTGTAGTCAATCTTATTTCAGATATATCTGTCAATGTTAAAACTAAACAATGTATACACACACAGAAAATATAATTAAATTCAGAAACCCTGTAATTTTGCCAGAATATGTCACTATGAATATGTAAAAGAGGTTAAAAGTATCAATTTTCAACCCTTATATCTAAAAACAGTAATCATACCATTACAATATTTCTTTCTTTTTTTCAAAACTTTTTAAATTAAAAGTAGGTTTATTTGTTTTGTTTTACATGTTTGAGTGTTATTCCTGCATTTATGTCTGTGTACTACTTGTATGCTTTGTGTCTTCAGAAGTCAGAAAGAGAATAGATTCTCTGGAACTGGAGATATAGATGACTGTATGCTACCATGTGGGTTCTGGGGACTCAATCTGTGTCCTCTGCAAGAACAAGTGCTCTTAACCACTGTGCCATCTCTCCAACCCAGGTTTATTTTGATTAACACTTCATTTATTCAAATGAGGATCCAAGCAATATCACTTACTTTATATGTTCTCAAATTAATCCTCCCTGTGTCTCCCTTGGGATTCATATATTGAAGCAAGTGAACAATTTATCATAAACAGTTTTCCCACATTCTAGAACGTATTATTGTATTGAATCAGTTAACTAGTTCTTCTGTCTTTGTATCTCATATAGATAGTAAGCTACATCTCTAGTCCTAATCAGATTAAGATTCTCATTTTTCTGGGAGTGGGTCTTCATGTCCACCTCTCTCCTTCGTGCTGGGATTTTTGTCTGGCTTTATCTTTTGAAGATCTCATGGATTTTGTCATAACTGTCATGAGTTCATATGTACAACTGCCCTGTTGTGTCCTGAAAAAAACATTTCACTGTGGTTATTCATTGCCTGTACCTATTATACTCTTTCTGCCTGCTCTTCAACAGTGGTACCTGAGCCTTGGGAAGAAGAGTGGTGATACAGATGTTCTGCTTACGGCTGAGCATTTCACAGCCTCTTATTCTCTGTAACTTGCCAGCTCTGAGTCTCTGTGTTAATCAGAATCTACTGCAAAAAGAAACATCTCTGATGAGGGCTGAGAAGTGAGTTAATCTTTGGATATAACAATAACTCATTAGATGGGCAGCATAAGATGAATTGGGTGGGTAGGAAAAAAGTACTCAAAGTTTGGTGGATAGAGTAGATGGTGTTGTGGAATATTATTTGAAGATGTGTTACATTTGTTTATGTTGTAGAATATTTGTTTAATGATGCAAAGATGTGCTGCACTGTTTATGTTGCAGTTGTTTAACTCTGTAAAGCTGTGTTATTTTGCCTGTCTAAAACACCTGATTTGGTCTTATAAAGAGCTAAATGCCCAATGGGTAGGCAGGAGACAGATAAGTGGGGCTGGCAGGCAGAGTGAATTAAATCGGAAGAGAAATATGGGAAGAAAAGATGAAGGAGTGAGAAAAGGAGAAGGACAGAGAACACCAGAGGATGGCCACCTAGCTACACAGCAAGACATAGAATAAATAGTAAAGCAAGGTATATAGAATAGAGAAAGATAAAAGCCCAGAGGCAAAAGGTAGATGAAATAATTTAAGAAAAGTTGGCTTGAAACAAGCCAATCTAAGGCCTGACATTCATAAGAAAGAATAAGACTGAGTATTTGTTTGGGGGCTGGGCACCCGAAGACCAAAGAAGAAAAACAACTAACAAGAGGGCAGACATCTGGATAGATTTGAGAAAAGAAATGATTATAATCAAAATAAACTGCAAAAATTATCAAAGAACTAATAAACATTTGTAATAGCAATATGAACAATATTATATAAAGAAATTTTTGAGATAATGACAAGGCAGAAATTCAGAAGGAAAACTAAAACCATACATTTAAATGATCTAAAATTCACATCAATGTAAACCATTTAAGCAAGTTGTTGCTCTATAAAAGTAGGTTCATAAATCTACCCTTTTATCCTATCATATCTGTATTATCCCCTTTTTTAAGAAAGAGATTGCATTTATAATCAACCTGTTTTAAATAAAAATAAACATTCATAAACAATATTTTGGGAATTTGTGCATAGCTTTTCTTTTTTTCTTTTATTTTTTTATTAAGAGATTTTCTATTCATTTTACATATCAACTTCAGATTCTCCTGTCCTCCCTCTTCCCACCCCCCCAGCTTTTCCCTCCAACCCACCCCCCATTCCCACCTCCTCCAAGGCAAGTTCTCTCATGGGGAGTCAGCAGAGCCTGAAGCCCCTCCTCCCTGCACCAAGGCTGTGCAAAGTATCTCACCATAGGCACTAGGTTCGAAAAAGCCAGCTCATGCACTAGGGACAGGTCCTGGTCCCACTGCCTGGGGGCCCCTAAACAGTTCAAGCTAAACAACTATCTCGCTTATCCAGTAACATGGGGGCTTCTCAGGTATTGGTCCACAGTTCATGTGTTTCTACTAGTTTGGCTATTTGTCTCTGTACTTTTTCCAATCATGGTCTCAATATCTCTTGCTCATATAATCCCTCCTCTCTCTCATCGATTGGATTCCTGGGGCTCTGCCTGGGACCCGTCCATGGATCTCTGCATCTGCTTCCATCAGTCACTGGATGAGGGTTCTATGATGACAGGTTATTCAGCCATCTGATCACCAGAGTAGGTTAGCTCAGGCACTCTCTTGACCATTGTCAGTAATCTATGGTGGAGTCTTCTTTGTGGATTCCTGGGGACCTCCCTAGCACTCTGCTTCTCCCTGTTCCTTTGGTGTCTTCATTTATCATGGAATCTACTTTTAAAGAGCAACAACTTGCTGAAAATGTTTTACATTGCTATGGATTTTAGTTTATTGATACAAATTTAAAGTTGATTTTGTTATACTATATATATTCTACTCTTGTTTACAGTATTATGTTTATGTAACTCATTTAAATTGTAATGGATAATTAAAAATACAGATTAATAATTAGTCTTCTATAATAGTCAAACATAACAATAGTCATGTTAAGTTTTTTAGGTATACATAGATACAATTCAGTTAGGTAGATAATCTTCAAACATTTCAAAGACCTACAGAATATGGTATTTAAAATGTTTTAAAATCTTAGGCTTTCTGGACAATGAGACATGTCTGCTCCTGGCAGCACTGATTGACTTCAAAGAAAAAACTGGGTGTCGAAGACACTGCATATGGAGTTTATCTTCTTCTTGGCAAAAATAGCCATTTGGGTAAGAAACTGCTCTTGCCTGGACTTCTTGACAAAATGTTGTATTGACTGGACATGCAGGACCCATAGGAAGGTGACCACTGAACTTTGCAAGCCGAGATAGTTCTTCAGGTTTCTGCTTCACAGAAGAAACTGCCAGACATTCTACAGGACACAGAGAAAAGCAACTGAGAGACTCTATGCCTGTGGGCTGAAGATGGATACCCCAAAGTCAAAGGAGAACTTTGGATCACTGTCCATGCAAACAGCTGTCTCTGTCATTTCCAGAATCTTAAAAGTTGCTTACAATGCATTTCCTGTTTACTTAGGTTATATTATATACTTTTGAGGTCTTAGATGCAGTTGAAGACTAGATAGTTAAAATTTTCCTTGGTTATGATAAAAGAAAAATTAGATATAAAACTTTAGACTCATAAATATAGGATACATGATAAAATATTTTCTTTAATTTTGCCAAATACAAATAGACTAGATATTGTAACTATTAAAAAATACATTTGAATGAAAATGAACTAGTAGAAAACTTTAAAAACACTTTTTAAATTGTGATAAAAACACTAGTTAAGTATAATCAAAGAAGTAATAATAGAATAAATGAGTAAATTATAATAAACTGGATATTTAAAATTATGAATCAATAAAATAATAATCAATCTAGCAATAATAAAAAGAAACAATAAATATACATACACATATAACCAGTAAAAAAGATGGACATGTAACCACAAATTTTAATGACATTTTATAAATACCTGAATACAAAACAGGCTATGTATTTTTTGCTAATGAACTTTACTATAGAATATAAAATCAAATCAACTGAGAAATAAATAACTAAAACAGACACATATAATTATTAAGACTGATCAGGTAAATTATCATGAATTATATTAATTTTAATTAATTAGTTATTTAATTTTTCTAATCTGGACACATTTTGCCCTCCCTCCTTTCCTCTAAGTCCCTTACCCCAACCTGCCCCTCAATCCAATCCTCCTCCTTTCTCTTCCAAAGATGTCAGGCTTTCTATTTATATCCGTCAGCCATGGCATATCAAGTTCCACTAAGACTAGGCACATCCATGGCATATCAAGTTCCACTAAGACTAGGCACATCCATGGCATATCAAGTTCCACTAAGACTAGGCACATCCATGGCATATCAAGTTCCACTAAGACTAGGCACATCCATGGCATATCAAGTTCCACTAAGACTAGGCACATCCATGGCATATCAAGTTCCACTAAGACTAGGCACATCCATGGCATATCAAGTTCCACTAAGACTAGGCACATCCATGGCATATCAAGTTCCACTAAGACTAGGCACATCCATGGCATATCAAGTTCCACTAAGACTAGGCACATCCATGGCATATCAAGTTCCACTAAGACTAGGCACATCCATGGCATATCAAGTTCCACTAAGACTAGGCACATCCTCTCCTATTAAGGCTGGACTTCACAACCTCATAGGAAAGAATGGTCCCAAAAGCAGGTGACAGTGTCAGAGACAGCCCCTGCTCTCACTGTTATGAGTCTCACAAAAAGATCAAGCTACACAACTGTAATATACTTGCAGAGGGCTAGGTCAGGCCCATGCAAGCTCTCTGGTTGGTGGTTCAGTCTCTGTGAGTCCCTATGTGCCCAAGTTAGTTGATTCTGTGAGCTTTCTTGTGGAGGAGTCTTTATTACCTCTGGTTTCCATAATCCTTCCTCCCCCTCTTCGATAGGATTCCCTGAATTCTGCCTAATGTTTGGCTGCATCTGTTTCCATCAGTTGCTGGGTGAAGCCTCTCTGATGACTAGGCAATGATCTATGAGTATAACAGAATATTATTGGGAATCACTTCATTGACTTTTTGTTTTGCAAGTCATGTTTGTTTCTATCCTAGGTCTCTGCGCTGTTCAGCCTTACCCCTAGATAAGGAGATGGTGACAACTGGTAGTTGGTGGGAAAGGGAGAATCAATTTTCTTTGAGAATGTTATCGTTTTTAAGTTGATTTGCTACAGTGGGAGGTCACACATCATCTTTCTCTTTTAACCATTTAAAATTTTAGGGATTGTCAAAGCAAGATCCTTCCCTTTTGTGGAAAAATTTAAAACGAAATCAGACCAAAAGATGAAAATAAAAATTAAAAATCATCTATATATACTTGTAGTACTGTAATATTATATAAATACAATAATTATAATTATTTTTCTTTCTAGAGTTTCATAGTTTATCTTATTAAAATATTTTTATTGGCTTTATAGTCATAACATTAGAAAAATGTGACTGTTTTATTATGTTGGGAATTTGCTGAACTTTGTTTTGTGGCAATACATTAATTTTTTGAGTGTTCAATTGTGGTACAGAAAAAGGTTAATTCTAAGTGTTGAGTACAAAAATTATATATGGTCAGGTCAGTGTTACTAACACCTTCCAATTCACTTCTCATTTTCTTTTAGCAGATCAATGACAATGTATTGACATCTCATACATTGAGTTATTTCTCTAACTGTAGTATAAATGTTAGTTGAACATATTTTAATAAAGTTCATTTGATGGCAAAAAATAGATTTTACTTTTTGGCTAGAAGAAGTTACACATTGATGATATAGTAAAAATTGTTGCAAAAGTTAGTTAAGGACCAAATTTCTCAATATGAAAACCTAAAAACATGGTTTTTATTTTGTATTTAAGATTATAACATAATTATATAATATCTCCTTTCTCATTCTTCCCTCTAAGCCCACCAAAATAACACTCCTTGCTATCCTTCAAATTCTTGGCCTTTTTTCCCACAAATTGTTATTACATATACATGTGTATGTACATATGTATTTCTAAATACAATCTGCTAAGTTTGTATGCTACTAGTATATATGTTTTCAGGTCTGATCATTTGGTATTGGATAACCAGTTGATGTGATACTCCCGAGGGAAGACTCCCGCTCTCAGCATTTCTTAGTTGTTTGTAGTACTTCGTGTAAGGCTGAGCCCTTTGTGACTTTCCCAAATTCTCATTGACATGACTTCCTAAACGTGAGATGAACAATAACAACATAGATATCATCATTTTTTTACCAGCCATTAATCACAATTACCTAAATACATTATATCATCAACATATATAAAATGGTTACTTTCTAATTCATTCAAATATTAGGTAGGAAATTTCTTTGAAAAAAAGTCAAGACTTTTCTGTGTTAAAGATGAGATATTGCTATATTAGATATGTAGGACAAACACTTTACCTTGCCAAGCTTCAGAATAAAGTTCCTTACCATTTTTTTCAACAGTGATCAATCGAATCACTACCTTGTCCCTATGCGCACATTTTTTTCATATTTTATATTCTATACATAGTTTTGACTCTAACACCCAAATTTTATCAACTCTAATTTGAGCCTCTTTAAGTTAACTCATGAGAAATTTTGATGTAATCACAGTGATTAATATTTTTTTTCATTTTTATATATTGAAGAGGTGGAATAAATTCATTTTCCCCATTTTTTAGAGCAGATGTTTATATCAGCCATTTTTCTTATCACTAATTTTTCCCTTTACACAGACAATGGTATTTAAAATCCTATCATACAAAATGATTAATACTGGTCAGATTGATGTTTCTAGATTTTTTCAGTGGGTGGCATTAAGGACTACAAAATATTTATGGAAATATATTCTGGAATACAAATAAACATATTGATAATAAATTCAACTTTAGAACAAAAGATTTTGTTTTTTACCCTTCTTATTCTAAACTATAGTTGTGTCTCTTTTCTTAAGCCTAAACCCATACTGATATTAAACAATAGTTTAACAATATGATATCAGTTGTTACTTTGGGATTTATAAGACAATTTTAATTATTTTTGTTGTTTAGTTTTATCTAAAAGTTATATAAAATGCAACAATGTGTTTTGAATTTACTAACATATTACTGCTTATATTTCTAAGCCAGAAGCTCTTAAACTGGTTTGGTTCATATTCCTTCAGTATTTACTATTTATAGTTTTTAAAATTAAACTTCATTTTTTAATCATGAAGAATTGAATCGGCATTTCTAAACTCAAATTATAGCATTAGGTATATTCAGAGAATTCTACTATACAGTCTTTTCCACGTCTCACTGATAATTTTCCTCTTCTTTTCTCATATAATTATAGCCATAATTTTGTTGCTCTGACATAAATTAATTCAGTATTTTTTTTGGCTCAGAGATCTTTCTGCACAAATAAGAATGCCTGAGTTTGAATCTTCAGCGTCGATGTAAACCACAGCTGAGGAAATGGGAGTACTTTTTGGCTTGTTGACTACCAACCTAGCCCCGGTTTGTTGAGAGATCCTGTTTCAAGAAATAAGGCAGAGAGTGCTAGATCAAGATATCCACTTTTTCCCTCTGGCCTCTGTGTGTATGGACATGTGCAGACATTGAAAAACAACAAAAAGGACAATATATAACTATTTCCCAGTAATATGTTAAAAGATGTGCTTATTCACTGTGAGTTTTACATGCATATATGTATGAGCATTGAATCTTCTGGAACTGAAAATAAAGACATATCAATAAATTTTACTCTCATGTGTTTTATGCCATTAACTATTTCATTGAAGCTTCTATATCTTTCAGTAGAATTTCTTTAAAACTACTCCTTGGATTTGCTGTACTTGATCATTGGCCAAGTCCTTAAATCCTTGGAATTTTCTGAGAAAAGTTTTCACCACAAGCTTATACTAACCTTGAACTGGACATGTAGACCAGAACAATGATTCTCCTTTCTCTTCTCATTTTATCATATTTTGCTTCACATATACTGAAGCTCTGTTATAATGTAATGGAGGTACAGATTTCCTGTGCTCACTTATAGAATTGACTTTGTATCATTCTGGTATCACCTACATCAGCCTTGCAAAAATACTTTGCCACAAACATTTTTTTATTATGTAAATAACTATATTACTAAAATCTTGAATAATACTGGAAATTTTTAATTGTATGTTTATTTTTAATTTGTTTGTGCCTTAGTATATAATTTCTTATGTGTAACACAGAGTTGGGATCTGTGTTTTTAATCCAATTTGATAATTCTTAACTTTGAATTGTGTTTATACAATTGTTATTTAATGTAAATATTTATTTGATTAGTTTTATGTATAACTTGGCTTACAATTTTTATTTCCTGTGTCTATTGATCTTAACTTTTTTGTTTGTAATTAATTTACTCATCTGCTTAATTCAGCTTACTCCATTTTCACTTATTAACTAATTAGTTATAATCATTTATTTCATTATTATTTTGGTGTTTTACTGATTTGTAATTATATATTAGACTTTTCAGCCTAAATTAAAATAATATACTACTGCATGTATAGTATAAGAGTTTAATTTATGATACAATTTTTATTCATTTTACTTTTATTTATTTTATACATTCTATTTAATATTGTTATAATTTTAATATATATTATGAGATAATTATCTTTAAAATGACCCAAATATTATCAAAATATATTCTATGTAAGTTAAATTCTGAAAATTAAATATATATCACATAAAAGTTCTAAATACAAATTTATCAGCCAATAATCTCTACATTAAAAAATACTTCCATTTTTCTTTTTGTGTTAGAACAGTTTTATTGCTAAACCTCCAATCTTAATGCTTTTATTCCAGTATGTATCTACTCTTTAATCAATTTTTGTCCAAGGATTTTTTTTTAAATTTCAGACATAGATGGTTGTATTTCCAGAAGATCAATTTAGGTTGTTATATTTTCTCCTAATATTCTTTGGGTTTTAAATATTTGAAATGGAGTAATGGAAACTACTTTAATTTTTAATGATTTCCTCATGCTAATTGTAAAAGTTATATCAGTTAACCTGGTCCAGATACTTGAAAATTCATCATTACAATTCTGTGTCTCTAGAACCACTCCTGGTACCCAATCTGTATTAGTTGGGGTTCTCTAAAGGGAGATAACTGAAATGATAGAATGAGTGAATATATTCGTGTGTGTGTGTGTGTGTGTGTGTGTGTGTGTGTGTGTGTGTGTGTGTGTACACACATACACCCATGGAATTTACTAGAGGGACTTAAAGGTTGTCGTCCAAGTAGTCTAACCATGGATGTCTCTTGACAGAATGACCAAGGATCCATTATTTATTTCATTCACAAAATTTGAAGTCTCAGCAGTTGTGATCTGGTGA
Organism: Peromyscus californicus insignis; assembly: GCF_007827085.1. Taxonomy (NCBI): domain Eukaryota; kingdom Metazoa; phylum Chordata; class Mammalia; order Rodentia; family Cricetidae; genus Peromyscus; species Peromyscus californicus. The sequence continues at coordinate 75,399,863 of NW_026294391.1, read as the reverse complement.
TGGATTCCCAGAAAGTTCCGGAAAGTTGCTGGTGTCCGATCAATGTTAGAAGTACATTCTCATATCAGTGAATGAATATCTCAGCAAAAATATAAATGAAGTTGCCTTCAAGAGTGAGAATCAGCAGGTAGAAAGCAAAAGCATCCTCTTCTAAGTCCTTTTGTGTGGGTTGCCACAAGAAGGTGCGGCCCAGATAAAAGGTAGGTCTTCTCACCTCAAATAATACAATCAAGAGGATCCTTCATATGCATGTTGAGATGACTGGGTTTTAATTAATCCCAGATGTAGTCAATTTGATAGTCAAGATTATTCATAATCTTGAAAAAGTCACGAAAAAGTTCTTCAAATTTGAATTTTCATTTAAAGCTCTTATTTTTGCTTATCTTCATTTCTTACTAGTAGTGTGTTCATAGGAGGAAAAGGAGAGTTTTAAGTACCCAGAATAGTCCCTACTCTATCTGTGAATGTTTACAATATTCTTGATGAACTGAACTGAGTCTATTTTTATGAGTATTGCCTATATATATATATATATATATATATATATATATATATATATATATATATATATATATATATATATTCCTAATACTGTGATAAAATACCTGAAGAATGTAATTAAAGGGAGGAAAGATTTAATTCAGCTCACAATTCAAGAAATCATCCATCATGAGGGGAAGACACAAGTAGCTGGTCACATTATATCCGAATCTAGAATAAGAAAGAAGTTAACATATTGTAGAAAATACAAAGCTCATTTTCCCCATTTATATAGTCTTGCTAAGGGAATGTTCCTACTTACAATTAAGATAGGTCTTCTCACAACAATTAATATAATAAAAAAATCCCACAAGAACTTTCCCAAAATACAATCTGCAAGGAGATTCTACATTTATGAAGTTGAAAATTATCACTCCACAACAAAATGAACTTATTTTTTTTCATTCTGAAATTCATAAAATCTCATTATTCAATAGCAGTGATAGATTGCATTTTAATTTTCTAGTCTTAGATTTTCCTGTACATTGGAAATTAAACATTATTTATTTCTAATTTTATCATAAGGGATTCAGACACACAAAGAATCAAATAGCAAATTCACTAACACTATAATTTTAAAATATAAAAATGATTCAAATTTAAAATGACAAAATTAAAACTTGAATGCTTATGACATACAGAAAATTATGCACTTGAGCACTGTTTTCTCAGTGAAAGGTAAAAATACTACATAATATTCTCTTCTTTGTTTGTAAGATCCCAGTATAGTAGCAATTTTCAGACAATTACTTTACTTGACAGTTTCAAACAATTTTCAAATTATGTTACTGCTTTAACTTTGATCAAAATTACAATGACAGAATTTTTGTATATTCTTGTTTCATATGAATATCTCTTATTTGGATGTTAAACAAAATTCTCACTATTTATGAGATCCAGTTCTAAAGACATCAATAGTATATTTCAACAAAAACATTATTAATCTCCTTCATCTCTTTACACTTAATATTTTATATTTATAATTTAAAAATTAAATATTGGTAATGAATGACTATTATCTTTTTTAAAGGTAGTGCTTACTTCAGAAAAACCTGTGATAATATATATATATATATATATATATATTTGACTGTATATAATATGTATATTTTTCTTTACACATATCTACATTGAATATCAGTTCCACAGAGTACAACTCTTTAAGCCTACCACAACTTAATCCTCATATTAACATTATAAAACCTTCCACCAAAAGAAGAAAGCTGACTTAAATTTTAAATGAAAAGAAAAAGAGAAAAGAAAAACTCATACAGCAAGGTAATTCTAAATGCTTAAATCCCAGTGAAGAAACAAAAACAACACATGCAAAAAGGGAACATGTCTTCTGAAAAATTAATCAGTTCCATCTCCCCAAAGGAAAACAACTTAGAACACCTTTCAGACAAAATCTTCAGAGAATGATTATAAAACGTGGAAACAAATCAGAGAAAACACAAACTCCAGAGAAAATAAAAGCAAATAGATACATGAAATTCAGTTTGAATTTTAATAGCCAACTTAAAGAGATAGAATTTGTAAACATAAGACAAACCAAAATAATGCTATAAAGAACAACTCAACACCAGACATGGAGCTCAGTTTAAGCATCACCAAGAGATGTATTATCTGTAAAATAGAGTCTCACCACTAGAGATAAGACAAAGGAATTGTATTGTTCAGTAAAGGTCAGTGACTATTAAAAACAAAAGATAAATGCTGGAGAGCTTTGAGAAAATATTAAAATAATAAACCCATGAATTATGAACATAGGAGAAAACTACCATAACAAATACAAAACATTTTCATTAAACTCATACAAGAAAATTTACCAGGTCTAGAGAAATTGATGCACATAAAACTATATACAAAGCCTTAAGAACATCAAAGATATAGATCAAGAGGAGAAACAGTGCATGCCATAGTAGAATTAAAAAAAAATAAAAATACAGAATTTAAAAGAGGTTCTGCAAAAGGAAGAGACAAATCACATATTAATGTATGTCAATCATGATACCAACCATTATTCATTATAAACAGAATATAGTGTCATAAAGAGATAAAGGGGAAATTTAGAAAAAAAGATTAAATGGGGAAGAGGAATGGAGTTAAAGGAAAATGAGGGAAGATGAAGAGATATGTAGAATCTACTCCTATAGAATCTTTCTAAAATTTATACATGTATGAAAGGAAACTATACAGAGTTATCATATAATAGGGGAGAGATGGCACCAACTAGATATCCTTTGCCACAAAGTAAAACCTCCAGTGTGAGGAATAGGTTACATCTTATTTTGTTGATTGCCAAAGGCGTCCCATTGAATGGCCCAAACATCACAGGTTATTGCCAAGGTCACTCTTTAAAACCTTATGATAAGGCTCCATTGGGGAAGATACTGGTTACTTATATCATCAAACAGAGAGGAATCAAAATGGTGCTCATGTAGAAGCCTGGCCCCTACTAGTTAGCACTGATGTTGCTAGAATGTATTTAGCATGCTACTGGGGAAGACAAGAAATAATCCATATTACTCAGCTACAAACCTTGTGATCTATGAGTGAAAAGTGGTCATGAGTGAAAAACAAATTTGACAAGAATAGCAGTAAACTATATACAAAAGTATAAGTAGTGTTAGATTTCACTTATAAAAGACGTCTACAACAATCAAGTTCATAAAGTCTTAAAGTACAGTAGTGGGTATCATAGTTTGGGAAAAGAGAAAATGGACAAGGATTCTACAATGGATCTATTGTTTTATACTTAAAGTATGTATGGTTGTACTTGTCACTAGAATCTACATTTAAGTTTCCTAAAAGGTGAATGTTTTATATTATGTACCTTCCCTTAATTCAAAATAAACCCTGGGGGCAGTCAGACAACTCAGTGACACAAGCACACACATAAAATAAAATATAATACAATAAATAAAATTTAAAAACAAACAAAAGGAAAAGGCTTAAGCAATTTAGGGTGTCATGATTGAATTCAGTATCCAGTGTTGTGGAATGAAATATAAATGCTAACAAATTTAATTTAAAGAATTTCAAACATTATTTTTTAAAAAAGAGTGTGTCAAGCACTTTCTGTACATTCTGCTTTCTATATTTGACATAGGGACTCAAACATAGGATAATCTTTGTGGTGAAATGAAAGCATGCCTTTCATGCATTGCCATGTATTCTTTTATAATAATTAATTACCATATAGAAAATATTAAAATGGTATTATCAAATTTCGTATTCTCTAAATTTTATTTTTATTCACAGTCTTCCACTTTTGGTGATGGATTCAAGACTGGGTCTCTCTGTGTAGCTGTGGCTGTCCTCGAACTTACTCTGAAGACGATATTGGCCTCAAACTCAGAAATCTGCCTACTGCTGCCTCCCAAGAACTGGGATTTAAGGTGTGCACCACCACTGCCTGGCTATATATTCTTTCTAAAGGAGAAGTTTTCTGATTGACAAGTGTTAGAGAAACTACCAAGGAGAAAAAAAAAACAAAATAGATTTGGGGTCAAACAATGAAAATATATGGGTATTCTTATTACATACAGATTCATTAAATTTATTTTGATATTTATTATTACACTCAAGCAATATTTGTTCTAGAACACTTGTCCCTAAATCGACTTCATGTAAATATTATGAAAAAAATATTTCTAACTAACTTTAAACTAACACTAAGAACTCACAAAAGTGGATCTATTCATACTATCCCCAAATTAGATATATTAATATGTTGTTACATTTTAATAACTTAAGTACTTTATGCAAAAATCTGGGCTAAAAATATGGCAAGCCCAGAAACAGTTGATCTTTTGGGAAGAAGCTATTTTTATAAAACCTGATTAAATTGGTAAGTATATGTAGACCAAAATTTCAATACCTTGATATACGAATTACCTGGTTTGGCTTTCTGCACTGATCAAATTAATCACCGCAGTTAGTGTAAAGTCAATAACTCTTTCTCTAGAAGAAAAAGATTAGAAACTGTTAAATTCCTTGAATCCAAGAGATGAAAGCAAAATATTAAAGGAATGCCAGGCTGCCATACCACCAAAAAGTCATATGCACATTTCAGGAATTGTTCATGAGGACTTTTGAAACATAATGTTCTGCCTGCTGATTTGTAACTACCCATTTTTACAAAATTTTGTCACAACTAATTTTCCCAAAGTTTTATATTTCTTGAATTAAGTGATACACATTTTCATTTGGCAATAATAATTGCATGGCAGTTTTGATGAGTGTAAATATGCAGCAGCATACTTTTTATTTTGAATTTTTCATACTACATAATCATAACTGTGACATGTATAGCTCCATGATGAATGAACTGAAGAGATGACACTGTGTCCTGGTATTTTCATAAGCATAATCACATTAAATCAACTCTTCACAGAGTACTGAAATGGAATTTTGATTGGTCATCAGGCAGAAGGAAACTGAAAAACTTCTGTAATGCAAAGGATACAGTCAATAGGACAAAAAGGCAGTCTGCAGAATGGGAAAAGATCTTCACAAACTCCAGATCCAACAGAATGCTAATATCTGAAATATATAAAGAACTCAATAACTAGACATCAACAAACTGAATAACCCAATTAAAGGTTGGGTTACAGATCTAAAAAGAGAATTCTCAATAGAGGAATCTCAAATGGCTGAGAAATACTTAAAGAAGTACTCAACATCCTTAGCCATCAGGGGAATGCAAATCAAAACTACTTTGAGATTTCATCTTACACCTGTCAGAATGGCTAGTATCAAAACCACATGTGACAGCTTGTACTGGAGAGGTAGTGGAGAATGGAAAACTTTCCTCCACTGTTGGTGGGAGTGAAAACTTGTACAACCACTTTGGAAATCAATATGGCATTTCTCAGAAAATTGGAAATAAATGTGCATCATGACCCAACTATATCATTTCTGGGCATGTACCCAAATGATGCAACATCCTATCACAAGAACACTTGCTCTATATTGTTCATAGCAGTATTATTCATAATAGCCACAAACATCAAACAACTTAGTTATCCCTTCACTGAGGAATAATAGAATGAAAAAGCATGGTTAATTTGTGAAATGGAGTATTACTCAGCTGTTAAAACATGGCAGCATGAAATTTGTGGGCAAATGTATGGAACTAAAAAAAAATCTTTGGGTGAATTAACCCAGACGAGGAAGACAAAAATGGTATGTACTCACTTATAAGTGGATATTAGCTCTAAATTATAAAATGATCACGCTAAGTTCTACAGACTCACAGATACTAGGTAACAAGGAGGTCTTAAGGAAGGACAAAAGGATCTCCCTGGGAAGGGGGAATAGAATAGATTTCTTGGGTGGACTGGGGGCAGATGGGCTTGGTTAGAAGAGAGATCAAGTGGAGGGGAGTAAATACTGGGAGAAACAACTGGAATTGGGGGGGCATTTTATAGGAGAGGTGGAAATTTAGTATAAGGGAAACTCCATGGAATCTGTAAGATTTATCCTAGGAAACACCCCTAGTAATGGAGGAAACGGAGCCTGAACCGACTATCTTCTGTAACCAGGCAAGGCCTCAGGTAGAGGCATTGGGACACCAACTCAGTCACTACACTTGCAGTCTACAGCTTGTCTTGCCTGCAGAGAGTTCTGGGACCAGAGCCTAGCAGAATCCCCATCAAAGAGACCAGAAAGACTATCCAGTAACCAGGCAAGGCCTCAGGTAGAGGTATTAGGAGACCAACCCAGTCACCAAACTTTCAATCTATAGCTTGTCCTGCCTGAAGAGTGTTCTGGGACCAGAGCCTAGCAGAATCCCCACAGCCAATCATTTGGCAGAGCTTGAGGAGTACTGAGGAGCAGGAGGAAAGATTGGAGGAACCAGAGGGATCAGGGATACCATGAGGACAGGGTCCATAGAATCACTTGGTTAGGACTCATGGGGCCTTGCAGAGATCAAGAAGCCTGTAGGGATCTGACACAGGTCATTGGCATATCTGTTATGTCTCAGTTGCTTGGTGTTCTTGTCAGATTCCTAACAGTGGGAGCTGGAGCTGTCTCTGGCTCTTTTGCCTGCTTGTGGAACCCTTTTTCTTCTATTGGGCTGCCTCATCCTGCCTTGATTTGATAGTATGTGCCTAGTTTTATAGTAGCATATTATGTAATGCTTGGTTGATGGTTCTGAGATGCCTGTTCTTTTCTGAGAGGAGTTGGAGGCAGGGTGGATTTGGGGCAGAAAGCAGGTGGGGAAAGGGAAGGAATGGAGAAACTGTGTTTGGCATGTAATATATAAGAAAGGAATAAAAACAAAAAATAATTAAATACTTAGTTCTTGAAGTAATAATAGATTATTTATCATATTTCTTATTGACATATATATATAATATAAATATATTATTAAATATAAAAGCTCTCCCTACCCTTTACTTTAGTATTTTTTTCTTTTATGGAGAATAGTTTTTTTATACAATATATTCTGGTTATACTTTTCCCTCCCCTTAATTTCTCCCAGTTCCTCCACACCTCTTCTCCCATGCAAATCCATACCCTTTCTGCCTCTCCTTAGGAAAAAAACAGGCATCTAAGGAATTATAATAAAACATAGTGAGATAAATAAAAACAAAAAAGGTTGGAATGTGAAAAAACAACCAAACTAGAAAAAGAGCCAAAGAAAAAGCACAAGAAATACATATAGATGCAGAGACACACACATTTATACACTTAGGAATCCCATGAAAACACAAAAGCAGAAACCATAATATATACACAAAGGACCTGTATGACAGGGAAAAAATTAACACTGTTACTTAACATTTTGAGACAAGGAATCTACAAAGGTGCAATTGAGTTTGTTTTCTGTAGGCAATAAACTGATGGACATGAAGCCTACCCTTAAGAGTGGTTTCTTTCCCCAGTGAGACTCCCATGGAGAAAACTAATTTTTTATTCTCAACTGACTATCAATTAGAGAGTTTCTGGGATATGGGTGGGCACCTGTGTCCCCTTCTCATTCATCTCTAGAACTCCATCTTATTTAGATCTGTGAAGGCCCTGTGCATGCTGTGGTAGTGTGTGGTTCTTATGTCTACCTACCCTGTTATGTTTAACAGGTTTTGATTCCTTGGTATCTTGTAACCCCTCTGGCTGTTATATTCTTCTGACCTCCTTTTCTGGAGTTCCCTAAGCTTTGAGGGCAAGGATTTGATGCAGACATTTCTTTTTAGGGGTAAGTGTTCCAAAGTATCTTACTCTCTGCATATTGTTTAGCTATGGGTTTCTGTTCCCAACTGATGTAGAAGGAAGCTTCACTCATGATGGCAGAGCAAGAAATGGATCTATATTACAGAAAAATGTCCTTATGAATCATTTTATTTCTATGTTCTTTTACAAGACAGTAGTATTTTGTTTCCCCCTGTGTCCCAGAGCTATCTAGTCTCAGGTTCTTGGTCACCCAAGCAGCACTGGATATGGGTTACATCTCATGGAGGGAGCCTTAAAACCAATGAGATATTGGTTAATTAGTCTCTTAATTAACTCTTTGTGCAACTCTGACACCAGTGTATCTTGCAGGCAAGTCACTCTTGTACAGAAGGGTTGGTAGCTTAGTTGTTGTTTACCAATGAACACTAGTTCATAGGGGTGAAGACTATATCTAGGCACCAGCTCAACTTATTCATGTACAGTGAATTGGTACATGCTTTCTTCAGGAGTAGGGCATTGCCACTAATAACCTCCACAATAATCTGGGTAGTTTGTTGGTCTTAATGGGAACTCTTTGGCCAAAATCTCAATTAGATGCAACTCATTTCCTGTATGGAAAACTTCCTTGGATGACAAAAATTGTCTAATTGAGATTCTGTCTCACTCATGAATCAGTGATTTTATTTAAATAACCTTCATATATGTATATATTATAGGAAGTTTCTAGTATATTAGGATTCCACAAGATTATTCATATGTCCCTTAGTTTTTCCTGTCCCTCCCCATATTCCCTCCATTGACCCCCTTTCTCCTCCCCAGATCAATTTGATTCTCCCATTCCAGTCATTCTCTTTGTATATCCATAACTATCTAGTCTATTTCCCCTTCCTAGGGAGATACATCTATTCCTTCTAGCACCTTATTCTATACATAACTTCTGTGGGTATATGAATTGTAGCTTGCTTATCAATGTCATCTTAACTAATTTCCACATATCAATGAAGAAGTACACTGTCTTCTGGATTATTTCACTCAGGATGATTTTTCAATATTCCATCTGTCTGACTATGAATTTCACGATTTAGTTTTGTTTTCATTTTTTAAAGCTGAATAATAATATTTCAATGTGTAAATTTATTCAATTGCATTTATCCATTCATCTGTTGATGGGCATCAAGGATGTTTCCAATTTCTGGATATTATGAATAGAGTAATGATAGACATAGATGAGCAAACGTCTTTGGGGTAAGATGAAACATCCTTTGGGTATATGCTCAAGAGTTGTATAGCTGGATCTTGAGGTAGATAGATTCCAAACTTTATGAGGAATTGCTACACTGATTTCCATAGTAGCTGTACAAGTTTGCACTCTCAACAAGAATGTGAACATGTATCAATTCATTGTATAAGGAGAAGGTGGGATGGTGCCTGGCTATAGTCTTCATCCTATGAACTAGTGTTCTTTGGTACTAGAATGTAATCAACACACTATCAAAGGAAAAAAGTAAACACCCCACATCTTCATCAACGTGAACTGTTTTTTGTTTTATTGATCTTAGCTATTCTGATTTGTGTTAAAATGATAAAACAAAGCAGTTTTGGTTTGCATTTCCCTGATGATTAGGGATGTTAAACATTTCTTTAAGTGATTCTCAGTCATATGAGTTTCCCCTTTTGATAATTATATGTTTAGACCTGTACAACATTTTAAAATTGAGTTACTTGTTTTCTTGATGTCTACTTTTTTTTTTTTTAAAGATTTATTTATTATGTATACAGTGTTCTGTCTGCATGTATCCCTGCAGGTCAGAAGAGGGCGCCAGATCTCATTATAGATGGTTGTGGGCCACCATGTGGTTGCTGGGAATTGAACTCAGGACCTTTGGAAGAGCAAGCAGTGCTCTTAACCTCTGAGCCATCTCTCCAGCCCGATGTCTACTTTTTTAAAAAAGATCTATATGCATTTTGAATATTACTTCTCTATAGGATATGGAGTTAGGAAAAATTCCCATTTTGTAGCCTTCCACTTTGTCTGAATAATGGTGTCCTTTGCTATACAGAAGCTTTTCAGTTTCATGAGGCCATATTTATTAATTGTTAATCTTAGTGCCTGTGATAACAGTTATTCTGTTCATAAAGTTGTCTCCTGTGCCACTGTGTTCAAGGTTACTCATAACTTTCTCTTCTATCAGTTTCATTGTATCTGGTTTTACATTGATGTCTCTGATCCATTTGGAGTGCAGTTTTTTGCAGAGTGGTAAGTATGGATCTATGTGCACTCTCCTATATGCAGCCATCAAATTGGAACAGAATCATTTGTTGAAGATACTGGTTTTTAAAGTGTGTATTTCTGGATTCCTTATGAAAAGTCAGATGTCCATAGGTGTGTAGGTATATGTCTGGTCTTCAATTTGATTCCATTGATCAATTTGTAGGTTTAGGTGACAACATCATACTGTCTTTCTTACTATAATCTTATAGTTCAGTGATACCTTCAGCAGTTCTTTTATCATAAAGGAGTGTTATAGCTATCCTGGGTTTTTGTGTTTTCATGTAAAGATGAAAACTGTCCTTTCAAGCTCTGTGAAGAATTGTGTTGGAATTTTCATGGGGATTGCATTAAGTCTGTAGATTGCTTTTCATAGGATAGCCATTTTTACTATGTTAATCTTACTAACCTATGATTACCGGAGATATTTTGAGCTTCTGATATCTTCTCCAAAATGTATCTTCAAAGACTCGAAGTTGTATATATACAGGTCTTTTACTTGCTGGGATAAAGTAACACCAAGATATTTTATTTATGATTGTTAAGAAAGGTGTTGATTCCCTGATTTATTTCTCAACTTGTCATTTGTAAATAGCAGGGCTACATTTGTTTGTGTGTTAATCAGTAAGCCAGCTAATTTGTTGAAAGGTTAAGATCAGCTTTAAGATTTCCCTGGTCAAAATTTTAAGGACACTTATGCATACTATCATATCATCTGCAAATAATAATATTTTGACTTCTTCCTTTCCAATTTGTATCCCCTTGATCTCCTTCAGTTGTTATGTTGCTCTGGCTAAGACTTCAAGTATGGTATTGGACTGGTATGGAGAGAGTGGACATACATACCTTGTTCCTGATTTTAGTGAAAATGCTTGGAGTTTCTCTCCATTTAAATTGACATTCACTGTGGGCTTGCTGTAAACTGCTTTTATTATATTGAGGTATGTCTTTTGTGTCAATAGACCCTCCAAGAATTTTATTTTACATTTTTTTCATTTTACATACCATCTCCAGTTCCCCATCCTTCCCCTTCTCCTGCACTCCCACCTTCCCCCATCCATTCTTCAAAATGGGTAAGGCCTCCCTTGGGTAGTCAACAAAGTTTGGCATATCAAGTTGAGTCAGGGCCTCATGTATCAGGACTGAGCAAGGTATCCCACCATAGGGAATACACCTCAAAAAGCCAATTCATGCACCTGGGATAAGTCCTGGTCCCACTGCCAGGGGCCCCATCCAAGACTTTTAACATGAAGAATTGCTGTATTCTGTTGAAGACTTTTTTCTGGGTCTAATGTGTTGATCATGTGGTTTTGTCTTTTAGTCAAAAGGGATTGAAATGTATGAGGGATTACGTTTATCAATTTACAAATTTTGAAGCTGTTCTGTATCTCTGGGGTAAGGCCTACTTATTATGATGATCATTTTGATGTGTTCTTACATTTGGTTTATAAGTATTTGAGAATTTTTGCATCTATGTTTATAAAGGAAATTGGTGTGTAGTTCTCTGTCTTTGCTGTTTCTTTATGTGGTTTATTCTGTGGTCTTGCACAAAAAATTGGGAACTGTTTTTATGTTTGCCATTTGTAGAATAATTTGAGCAGGGATTGGATTATCTCTTCTTTGAAAATCTGGTAGAATTCCTGGCTATAACCATTTGGCCCTGGGCTGTTTTTGGTTGGTATGTTTTTAATGACTGCTTCTATTTCAATAGGTATTATAATTCTGTTTAAATTGCTTACCTCATCTTTATTTAACTTTCTTAAGTGGTATATACTGAAACATATACCTTCTTTTTTAGATTTTCCAATTTGGTCGATTGGAGGTTTTTAAGTATGTTCTTCTGATTCTCTGGATTTTCTCAGTGTCTGTTGTTATGCCTCACTTTCCATCTCTACATTTGTTAGTTTGGATCTTCTCTCTCTCTCTGCCTTTTATTTAGTTTGGATAACGGTTTGTCAAGCTTATTGGTTTTCTCAAATACCTAACTCTGTGGTTCATTGGTACTTGTAATCTTGTATTTTTCTAACTATATATATATTTTTCTTACTATATACATATTTATAAATATATTATATATTATAATATATTAAAATATTATATATATATATAGTTAATTTTACTCTTGAGTTTGATTTTTTTGCAGTCTACTTTTTTTGGATATTAATTCTTCTTTTGTTTCTATAGCTTTCAGGTATCCCATTAACCTAGTAATATGCATTCCTTCTAATTTTTTTTAAACATAGGCACGTAGTGCTATGATATTGCTACTTAGAACCACCTTCAATGTGTCCCGTAAGTTTAGTTATGTTGTGTTTTCATTTTCATTCAGCCTAGAAAGTCTTTCATTTCTCTCCTAATCTCTTTATTGATACATTTTTCATTTAGTGCTGAGTTGTTTAGTTTTGATAAGGTTGTAAAATTTCTATTATTTCTGTTGTTGATAACATCTAGCTTTAACTGTGGTGGTCAAATAGGACACAGGATATTTCAGTTTTCTTGTGTTTATGTAGACTTGCTTTGTGTCCAAGTATATGGGCCTTTTTGGTGGAAGTTCTATGAGGTACTGAGAAAGAGGTATATTCCTTTTTTGTCTGGGCAAAATGTTCTGTAAGTATCTGCTAGGTTATCTTGATTTTTGAGGTCAATTAACTGTAGTATTTTTTTAGATTAGTGGAGTGTTGAAGTCACCCACTGTCAGTGTGAGTGTCAATATGTGAATTTAGCTCTCATAGTGCTTCTTTTATAATCTAGGTTTACCTTGTATTTGGTGCTTAGATTTTGAAGTATCGCAATATAATCTTGGTGTATTTTTCACTTTATGACTATGTAGTGTCCTTCTCTATCTCTTCTGATTGATTTTGATTTGAAATTGGTTTTCTTAGATATTAAAATGGCTACACTGTCCTACTTCTTCAAGCAATTTACTTAGGAAGTCTATTTTCATCATCTAACACTGATGTGATGTCTATCCTTCATGTTTAGGTGTGTTTCTTTGATGCAGAGAGAAAGATGGACCCTTTTTTTTAATTCATTTTGTTAATCTGTCCTTTTCTTTGGGGAACTGAGATCATTAATGTAGAGAGTAATCAATGAGTGATGTTTATTGATTCCTTTTATTTTGCTATAGTGGTGTTGGATCTCCCTTTCAAATTGCTGCTTTAGTAGTATTTATTTCTTGTGTATTTTTTGAAGGGATGTCATTAGCCTCATCAGGCGGAAATTTTCCTTATACCTCTTTCTGTATAGATGGATTTTTAGGTGAATATTGCTTAAATTTGTTTTTATCATAAAATATATTTCTTTCTCTATCTATTGTGGTTGAACATTTTGCTCAGTGTAGTAATCTGGGTGGGCACTTGTGTTCTTCTGGATTTATAAAACATTTGTCCAGTTTTATCTGGCATTTAGTTCCATTGAATAATCAGACATTAGTTCAATAGGTTTACCTTTATTGGTTATATGTTTTTTTTTTCCATTGCAGCTTTTAATATTATTTCTTAGTTCAGTATGTTTAGTGTTTGGTTATTGTGAGAAATGGAGAATACCTTTTCTGATCTAGCTATTTGGTGCTCTGTATGCTTTTTGCACATTTTTAGGCACTCCCTTTTTCGACTGGATAAATTTACTTCAATGATTTTCTTGAAAATATATTCTGTGCCTTTGACCTGGGTTTCTTCTTTTTCCTCTATTTCTATTTGGCCTTTTCATAGGGTCCCAAATGAGGAAGTTATCAGAAGATGGAAAGATACCAATGCTCCTATATGAGTAGGATTAACACAGTAAAAATGGTAATTCTATTAAAAGCAGATTATAGATTCCAGGTATTCTAAAGAGCTATAGTAATAAAAACCACATGATATTGGCATAAAAGCAGACATGTTGATCAATGGAATTGAATTAAAGTCACATTCCTAAATTTGAACACATATGGACCCCTGACTTTTGATAAAGAAGCCAAAAATACACACTGGAAAAAAGACAGCATCTTCACCAAATGGTGCCATTCAAACATGCTGTCTGCATCTAAAAGAATACATACATCCATATGTATTTATATCCTGGTATAAAACAAAAGGCCAAGTGGATCAAAGACCTCAACATAAAAACAGATACACTGAACCTGAGAGAAGAGAAAGTGGGGAATAGCCTTGAACACATTGTGACAGAAGAGTTTCTGAGCAGAAAACTCATAGCACAGGCACTAACACTAAAAGTTAATATATGAACCTCATTGAACTGAAAAATTTTTGTAAGGCAAAGGACATCATCATTTAGACAATGTAGCAGCCTACAGAATGTGAAGGATTTCTTTTTTTACCATTTTCATCTACGACATGACTAATATCCAAAATATATAAAGAACTCAAGGAACTAGAGATAAAAATCCAAAAGATATAATCAAAAAATTTGTCAGAGTTTTAAACTGAGATTTCTCAACTAGGAAATCTCAAATGGCCAAACATACTTAAAGAAATTTTCAAAATCCTTAGCTATCCTGGAAATGCAAATCAAAAGTACTTTGAGATTCTATCTTACACCAGCAAGAATGACTTAGATGAAAAAACACAAATGACTGCTCATGCTGGTAAGAATATGGAGCAAGGGGAGCACTCCTTTCTTGCTGGTGGTAGTTCAATCTTGTGCAGCCACTATGGAAATCAATATGATGGTTCCTCAGAGAATTGGCAATTGATCTACCTCAACACCCAGCTGTACCACTCTTGGACAGATATACAAAGGACACCCCATTCTACCACAATGGCTCTTGCTCAACCATGTTCATTGTGGCTTCTTTCATAACAGCCAGAAACTGGAAACCATCTATATGTGCCGCAATAAAAGAATGAATAAATAAATTGTGCTTCATTTATGAAATGGAGTCTTATTCAGATATTTTTAAAAATGGCCTCATAAAATCTGCAGCAAATGGATTTAACTAGAAAGAAATCACCCTGGGTAAGTGTAGCTAGAGTTACAAATGTAGGATAGATAAAATATTTTCTTTAATTTTGCCAAATACAAATAGACTAGATATCATAACTATAATTCTTGCTTGATAATTGTTTTATTATATGTAATTTTACTATGTGAAAGTTTAATACCTTCCTTTTTGAAAAAAGAAAAGGGGGAGTGCTGTGAGATATTCTCTATGCTGTGAATGTGTTGCTCTGATTGGTTAATAAATAAAGTGCTGATTGTCCAGTAGCCAGGCAGGAAGTATAGGTGGGACAAAAAGAGAGGAGAATCCCAGGAACAGGAAAGTTGAGTGAGGAGATGCTGCCAGCTGCCACCATGAGAAGTGAGATGTAAAGTACCAGTAAGCCACAAACCACATGGCAACTTATAGATTGATAGAAATGGGTTAATTTAAGATATAAGAACTAGATAGCAAGAAGCCTGCCACAGCCATACAGTTTAAATAATATAAGCGTCTGTGTGTTTATTTGAGTCTAAGTGACTGCTAGCTCTGGGCAGACTGGAGATAACTCCAGCTACAGGTAAGGTAACCAAGAACAAGAAAGACAAACATAGTATGTATTGACTTATTAGTACATATTAGCCATTAAGCAAATAATAAACAAGTTACAATCCATAGACAAAAACAGGTTAGGTAAAGAGGAGGGGTTGGGGCAATAAATGGATTTTCTTTGGAAATATAATAGATTTTTTTCTG
Source organism: Peromyscus californicus insignis (assembly GCF_007827085.1). Classification (NCBI taxonomy): domain Eukaryota; kingdom Metazoa; phylum Chordata; class Mammalia; order Rodentia; family Cricetidae; genus Peromyscus; species Peromyscus californicus. The sequence goes on along the minus strand of NW_026294391.1, from coordinate 75,384,198 downwards.
GGTGGACTAAGGGTAGGTGGGGATTAGAGTAGGGAGGATCAAGTGAGGGTGATAGGGTGGTGGAAGACATTGTGGTAAAAGACATCTGGAATAGCATGGCATTTGTGTGTGGGCGGGTGTGGGTGTGGGTGAGTGGAGGGGGGTGAAAACCTACCACAGTGGAAACTTCCTTGAACCTATGAAGATGACCCTAATAAGGACTCCTGATAATGGGGGAGTATAGAGTCACAACTGGCTGTCTCTTTTCATCAGGCAAGCCTTCCAGAGGATTGACTGGTTTGAAATTAACTGAGCTGTTGTTTAAAGTGGGTGGAGGCACATGGAAATCCCCAAGCTACCAAGGTTGAACCTAAGACAGAAGACTAGTCTCCACAAAATTAAAGTGGAGCCCTATTGTCAAGACCAACATCTGTATAACACATTGAACATGGAAAAGTTGAGCTGGTTCCTACATGGAACCTTCGCCCCTACCTTCTACTCTCTTTGGTATTGGTAAGTACACAGCAGGCAACCTAAATGTGGACATAAACTCAGGCCCCAAAACTTTGACCTATGATCTATCTTGCCTGCATAATATACTAGGACAATTGTGGCATACAACTTGTGGGATTATACAACCAATGTTGGGTTTTTATTAAGGCCCACTGCATGAGAAAGAACCCATTCCCAACACTGCTTGTATAACCAGGAATCAGAGACTAGATATCCCAGAGGCCCAGAATAAAACCAAACACAAATGGTATAAAATTTTTAAAAAAATTTTAAAAAGTGATTCCTAACAATATTCTGCTATACTCATAGATCAGGGCCTTAACCAGTCATCATCACAGAGGCTTTCTCCTGCAGAAGATAGAAACAGATGCAGAAACCCACAGCCAGACATTATGCCAAGAGACAGTTTAAATTTGGATTCTCCATTAAATTCTTCCACTCAGAGTTCAGGGAATCCTGTTGAAGAGGAGTCAGAAAAGCTGTAAGAGTCAGAGAGGAGGAAGGACACGAGGACAACACAGCCCTCTGAATTAACTAAGCAGGGTGTGTATGAGCTCATAGAGACTGAAGCAGTAAGCACAGGACCTACGTGGGGCTACACCAGATAATCTGCATATGTATTATACCTATTAGCTTAGTATTTTTATGGGACTCCTGAATATGAGAAAGAGTGGGTCTCTGACTCTACTGCCTACTCTTGGAACACTTTTCCTCTTCTTTGGTTGCCCTGTCCAATTTCCATATGTAATTTTTTGCTTTATCTTATGTTTTATTTTGTCATGTCTGGTTGTTATCTCTTATAAGCCTGTTATTTTCTAATAAGAGACAGAAAGGGAGTGGATCCAGAATATAGGGGAGGTGGGGAGGAACTGGAAGGAATAGATGGAGAGCAAACTATAATCAGAATATATTTTATAAGAAAAGACTATTTTCAACACAAAACAATTATATATACATATATATATGCCATAAAACCATACTGGGAAGATAGACAAAGAGATACATTGGCTTCTTCCTACTACTCCAGTAGCCCCTTTTGCCCCAAGTCTATCTTCAGAGTCCTTGAGTGAGGTTAATGTTCAAGTAGAGGACAGTATGTATGTATATTAATCATTCTCTGATCAAGGAATGGTTCAACCACATCATTGTCTTGACTACATTCTCTTCAGCAAGGGATCTGTGTGAAATCTCTCTGTGGGAGAAAAGTTTCAATTTTGGCTGGCTAGGCTTTCTCTTCTCTGCGCATGAGATTCCTGAGAAAATTCCAATTTCTTGGGCCCACAACTTTAATTATCTCAAAAACAGGTTAAGGATACAATTGTCTGTTTAATATATCTTCATTCCTTCTGGTAGTTTGGTATCAGTCTTAAAGTGTCTCTGGGTATGCTTTCTGTCTTCAGTTATAAAAAATTTGCTCTATGGCCCATTTCTATAAGGATGTTTCCCCCTCACTAGAACTACACTGTCATGGAAGCTGAATGAATATTTTTAGAAAATGACTGTTGTGGTTTGAATGGAATGCCTCATATTGCTGTGGGCTTTGAATACTTGATCATTGTTTGGATGTTTATAAGGTTTGTACTTGCCAGTAGAAGCAAGCGGCACACTTTGTATTTGTATTCCCATCTCATTATCTGTTTTCTGCTTATGGCTCAAGATGTTAACAATTAGATCCCTAATCCTGCCACAATTCTTTGCAAAGACAGACACTAAGCCTCTGGAATCATAATAAAAAATAAACATTTTCTTCTGTAATATGACTTGGTCATGTTGTTTTACCATACCAATAGAAAATTAACTAATATACCATATCAAGTATTTCATAGTAACATGAAACTGGCTTGTAAAGGTAATGACAGAAAATATTTTGTCTTAATAACTGGCTTAAATCAACTGCTATAAAAGTGAAAAGCACAGGCTTCTTAAATAAAAGCCATTAAGAAGCCATCAGAGGCCATCTGATTCTCTCCAATAATCCTACTTTGTGTCTTGGTCCCTAGGTGCACAGGTTTATAGATGAAAGAACAAAGTATTTCAGTGACATCATTGTAAATGTGTTTAAAATCATACATCAAATCTTAAACCTATATATGGGACATGATTAAGGAGTCCTCAAACTATAAAACATCTGAGAAAGTCTTCTTCAAACTTTTGTTACATTCCTTAAGCACACAGTGGGAAAAGGGGGGCTTTAGATTTCTTTTTAAAAGCAAATGGCCAACAGAGAAAAGTGTATAATGAGATAGAAACCCAAGATCCTTTCAGCCTTGGGTACAGCTGTCCAGTATCCAAAGCTAAGTGGATACTATAGATGACATGGCTAGAGGACATATCTCATCAAAACTTCTGCTGTGTTGCCAAGGGCCTGCCCTAGGTGTTTGACAGTTTCCAGAGAAGAGGCAAGGAATTGGTGAGGGAAGAAGTGAGCTAGGCCATGGTGGTGGGGGAGAATCTTGCAGCCTGGCTAACTAGCAGTCAGAGCACACATTTATTTATACAGAATTTGGTAAGCAGGGATAAATTCATGTTGTTCCAAAACAGATATTATTTCTGGTTTTGGACATGTGTTTAACTTTTTCTTTTAAACATCTGGGGTTATAAGTTTAGTCATCATTTATAAACAGTGACAGAACAGAGCTGTCTTTTACAATCATTTTCAATCAACTTCAGTCATTGTTAATAAACAGAATTATCTTTTATAATTATCTTTACTATCAACACCATAACCCAAATTTTTCTTTCTTTATGAAGAAATTTTTATCTATTTTACATGCCAACCACAGATGCCCCTCTCTTCACTCCTCCTGCCCCCCAGCATTCACCCCCAATCCACACCCCATTCCTTTCTCCAAAAAGGTAAGGCCTCCCATCGGGGGTTAGCAAAGGCTGGTACATTCAGTTGAGGTAGGTTCAAACCCCTCTCTATGCATCAAGTCTGTTCAAGGTGTCCCACCATAGGTAATGGACTACAAAAAGCCAGCTCACGCACCAGGGATAGATCCTGATCTTACTGGCAGGGGGCCCCTTAAGCAGACTAAGCTATGCAGCTGTCTAGCTTATGTAGAGGGCCTAGTCCAGTCCCATGGAGGCTCCACAACTGTTGATCTGACATCAACATGTTGTTCATGAGTTCCCATTAGTCTGGTGTAGTTGTCTCTGTAGGTTTCTCCATCATGATCTTGATGCCCCTTGCTCATAGAACCCCTCTTCCCTCTCTTCAAATGAACTTTTGGTGCTCGGCCTGGTGCATGGCTGTGGATCTCTGCATCTGCTTTCATCAGTCACTGGATGAGGGCTCTATTATGACTGTTAGGGAATTCACCAATCTGATTACTGAGGTAAGCCAACTCAGGTACCCTCTCCACTATTGCTAGTAGTCTAAGCTGAGTTCATCCTTGTGGATTCCTAGGAAACTTCCCTAACACCAGGTTTTCACTATCTGCATGATGTCTCTCTCTATCAAGGTATCTCTTTTATTGCTCTCCCACTCCATCCCTGTTCCAGTTCAACCATCCTATTCTCTTATGTTCTCATTCCTTATCCCCTACCCTCTATTGACTCCCTTCACCCTCTGTTTACTCATGAAGATTTCATCTATTTCCTCTTCCCAGAATTATCCATGCAACCCTCTTATGGTCCTCTGTAGACACACACATACAAAAATGAAATAGTTTATGGGCTATACACTGCTTTGATGGAGGAATAGACCCACTGCTTCCAAGAGTTGGTGGTGGGCCTGGCTCCAAGAGCTGGCAGTAAATGTACCACCACCATACTGGGAAGCTGAAGTGGGCAGAGTCAGCAGCCTAAGCTTCTGCTTCAGTACTAGCCATGGCAGTTTAAAGCAATAGATTCACAATAAAGAAGATTCAGATAGAATAAGACTTTAAATGGTTTACAGTGTCTATAAAAATGTATGTAGGATTGCAAGAGAGAAGAAAATGAATATAGATTGTTATATAAAGAAATATTTTTTTAAAAAATAAACTCTTTAAAGAGACAGTAAAGGCATTATAAAAAACAAACCATGTAAAGAAGGATATTACATAGAGAATCTGGATTGTGTTTTCTTTGGGATTATTTTTCTTGAAAAAAAATTTTATTCATTTTACATACCAACCACCAATCCCCCTCTCATCCTTTCTCCTGTTACCCCCAAGCCTCCCCCCATCTCCTAAACCCCCATCCCCTCCTCCAAAAGGGTAAGACCTCCCATGGGGAGTCAGAAAAGCCTGGAACATTCAGTTGAGGCAGGACCAAAACCCTCCCAACTGACTCAAGGGTGAGCAAGGCACCCCACCATAGGTGGTGGGCTCCAGAAAGCTGGCTCCTGATCACACTGCCAGGGGCCCCTCAAATAGACCATGCTACTCAACTGTCTCCTGTCTGCAGAGTGTCTAGTTCAGTCCCATGCAGGTCCACAGCTGTGGGTCTAAAGTTTGTGAATTTCTATGAACTTGGTTCAGTATTAACTAGGCATGAGGCTGAGAGTTTCAGTTCATCCTGGGTCAAATAGTGAGTACATATCTCAAAATACTAAGAATAAGGGAGACAGGAACATATTTGAGGCCTATTCTAACAGGCAGGTTATACTTTTATTATCCCATCCTTTTGGAATGTTACACCATAAAAACAAAGATGGAAATAATACCAGAAGCAACCACTTTTTTGCAAGACAGAAAAGAAAATGAACATCAAACAAAGATAAAGTACATTTAAAAATTTTAGGCTTAGAGATAACCATGAGCATGCAATTCGGTCCCCACCTATCAGTAGCAATATAGAGCACACAGTAAGAATTGAAATACATTGTTACTGAGTTGGGTCACATAAACCTTCTTTGGGATTTTTTAACTGCAGAAGACATTTAACTGTAAAGGTCGCTGAGTTAAACCAATATGTGTATTTTAAAGGTATCTTGACTTCAAAATTTAGGTCTAAGGATATGTTGCTTTGGAAAGGAGGCTCTGCTTTTGTTTCCACAGGAAGCAAGAGACTACGGATTTCTTCCAGGTTAAGATGGATCATATTTGATCAAGCCAGACCTCCTGAACCTTAACAGATGGTACCTATCAACAAAGGTTTGAGCTGGTCTTCCCAGGACTTGGCCATTATCTCAAATTTTCTCAAGATCTCCATAAGACTACTAGTGCCCACAAAAAGGAAGTAGCCTAGAAAACTATACCCACATTTTCAAAAAACTAGATTATGGGTATTTGTCTTAATTTAGAGATTGGTTCCAAATTGTGATTGGTCATAGTCAATCTCTTTCTAAGGAAGAAAATGGGATATTATAGATATGATAGAATAAATAACAACAATTTGTTTAAAATGTTTTACATTGCTATGGATTTTATTTTATTGATGCAAATTTAAATTTAATTTTGTTACACTGTATGTATATTTCTACTCTTGTCTAAAGTATTTTGTTTGTGCAACTCATTTAAAATTGTAACACATAATTGAGAAATACAGATTAATAATTAGTCATCTAGGATAATCAAACTTATACTCATGTTATTTAAGTTTTTCAGATATACATAGATATATTTCAATTAGGTAGGTAATCTTCAAAGACTTTGAAGACCTATAGAATATGGCATTTAAAATAGTTTTTATTTTCTATTAAGAAAATTTTTCCATTCATTTTACACACCAATCAAAGATCCCCCTCTTCCCTCCTCCCATACCCCAGCTTCCCCTTCCCAAAAATATAGACATTCTGGACAGTGAGACACGTGTGCTCTTGGAAGCACCAATCAACTTCAGAGGGGAGGATAGGCACCAAAGACACTCCATATGGCATTTATCTTCTTCTTTGTAAAATAACAATTTGGGCAAGAAACTGTTCTTGCCTGGACTGCTTGACAAAATGTTGTATCAACTGGACATGCAGGACCCATAGGAAGGTGATCACTGAACTTTGCAAGGCAAGATGGTCCTTGAGGTTCCTGTTTCACAGAGGAAACTGCCAGACATTCTACAGGACACAGAGAGAAGTGATCAAGAGACTCTAAGCCTATAGGCTAATGATGGATGCCCTAATGTTGCAGAGGAACTTTGGATAACTGTCTAGGTAGCCAGCTGTCTCTGGCATTTCCAGAATTTTGGAAGTTGCTTACAATGCATTTCCTGTTTACTTAGGTAATATGGTATCCTTCTGAGATCTTTGATGTAGTTGAAGACCAGATAGCTATAATTTTCCTTTGTTATGATAAAAGATAAATTAGATATGAAACTTTAGACTCACAAATATAGGATAGATGATAAAATATTTTCTTTAATTTTGCCAAATACAAACAGACTAGATATTGTAACTATAATTCTTGCTTGATAACTGTTCTATTATATGTAACTTTACTATGTTAAAGTTAAAACCTTCCTTTTTGATTAGACAGAAATGGGGAGGTGCTGTGTAACGTCATTCTGTATGCTGTGAATATGTATTGCTCTGATTTGGTTGATAAATAAAACACTAATTGGCCAGTAGCCGGGCAGGAAGTATAGATGGGGAAAGCAGAGAGGAGAATTCTGGAAAGACGAGGGCTGAGTCAGGAATCATCAGCCAGACACAGAGGAGTTAAGATGGCAAGGCAGAACTGAAAAAAGGTACCAAGCCACATGGCTAAACATAGATAAGAATTATGGGTTAATTTAAGTGTAAGAGCTAGTCAGTAATAAGTCTGAACTAATGGCTGAACAGTTATAAATAATATGAAGCCTCTGTGTGATTATTTTATAAGCAGCTGAGGGACTGTGCGGCTGGGTGGGACACAGAAAAACTTACAGCTACAGTCCTCCGTGCATGCATCCACTTAAACTTAACCTGATAGAAGAGAAATTAGGAAATAGCCTTGAATGCATTGGCATAGGAGACCACTTAATACATACAACACCAGTAGCACAGAAACTGAGAACAACAATTAATAAATGGGACCTCTTGAAACTGAGAAGCTTCTGTAAGCCAAAGGACACAGTCAATAAGACAAAATGACAGCCTATATAATGGGAAAAGATCTTCACCAATCCACATCTGACAGAGGGCTGATCTCCAAAATATGTAAAGAACTCAAGAAACTAAACATCAAAATACCAAACAATCAAATTTAAAAAAAATGGGCTACAGAGCTAAACAGAGAAATCTCAACAGAAGGATCTCAAATGGCCAAAACACACTTAAGAAACTGCTTAGTCATCAGGGAAATGAAAATCAAAATGACTCTGAGATAGCTGTCAGAATGTCTAAGATTGAAAACACTGAAGATAGCCTATGTCAGAGAGGATGTGGAGCAAGGGAAATATTCCTCAACTATTGGTGGGAGTGCAAACTTGTACAGCAGCTTTAGAAATCAGTATGATGGTTTCTCAGAAAATTGGGAATCAATCTACCTCAAGACTCAGCTATATCACTCTTGGGCATATACCCAAGGGATGCTCAAGCATGCCACAAGGACACTTGCTCAACTATGTTCATAGCAGCATTATTTGTAATAGCCAAGAACCTGGAAACAACCTAGATGCCCCTCAACCAGAGAATGGATAAAGAATACATGGTACATATACACAATGGAGTACTACTCAGCAGTAAAAAACAATAGCATCATTAAATTTGCAGGCAAGTGGATGGAAATAGAAAATATCATCCTGAGTGAGGTAACCCAGAAACATGCACACACAAAAAAAACCAAACATGGTATGTACTCACTCATAAATGGATACTAGATGATAACCAGCACAGGATAACCAGACTAGCATAACCCTATTTTTAAGAATCTAGAGTCATATGACAGCCTTTTCTCAGGCTGGTAGCTCTTAAGGCTTCAAGGACATTAGATGGAAAGAAAATCTCCAAACCAGGCCAGGCATATTGCCATGTCCCATCCAGTGTTTTATTAATTTTTAATAGAGTGAAAATTGTCAAATAGGCCCAAGAAACATCCTCAGGACAAAGCTTCTGCAGTTATTATTCAATTTCTAGCATAATATATTTACATTTTATATCTTTATAGAATTTATTTATGTGTATAATATTGGTATTCTTTTATTCCTTGGTCATATGATATCATAGTTGTTCTGCACAACCTAACTTTTGTAAGAAAAGGAGATCATGACACCTCATTCTTTTATCATTTTCCTACAACATTCTTTGTTCATCAATGTTAGTCCCTATGTAGAGCAGCGGTAACTCTAGCTAATCAAACTTTGTTGTTGTATCTGCCACATAATGGCCTGAGTGTATATTAAGAAGAGACTTGTAATCTGATTTCTGGCCAATTCCTCTAGCCCAGTGAGTCGTATTTACCTTTTTAGGTTTACTTTGGTTTGATTATCTTATTCCTGAGTAAGTAGAGGGGCAGTTGTTTCAAGCATATCTAAGAGTCTCATAAAGAGATCTCAGGTGTCTCTGTGTCACAATCTCCAAGGCTAAGAAAGACCTCCAGGTAGATAATGACTTCTCCCTAAAAGCATGAGGGGTAGTATGCTCAGGACTTTCCTGGGGAAACATTGAAGTAGTACTCATATGAAATGATTCATATGAAATTTCCCATTAATACAATATGCCCCAATTGTACAAATATTAAAAGTCTCCCAAGTAAGCAAAACATGAAAATCAAAACCACAAGTGGCACTGTGATCATCATGTGGCTCAGCTTTGCTGGATCTTTGTCAAGCAGCTCTGCTGGCTTTATGACTTTTGTTATTCTCATCAGATATGCCTGTGCCACAGAGTATCTGATCTTTGGAGGAAGATGACAAGCATTGTAGCCTTCTATTTTACTTCATATATTAAGAGTCATCAAAGCACATTAGTCTGTTATCAATTTCAAATTACTTTACCCATGTCTAGCCAAACAAGTAGGAATACCACTTTGATATTAATTCATTTTTGCAGTTAATTAGGGACTCACAGAAAATATGCCATTAGGGCACATGTCAATTATCTGCGAGAGGAGGCCTGAGTAGAGGCTGAATTTTATCATTATATTTTCATTCAGTGGCAAGTAAAGGTCCATGTGAAAATTCAAATCATGAATGAACAAGTGGCCATTCAAACATACAACATTAATTAGAGTGGACTTTCCCTAAAGAAAAGAGTGGAGTGTTCCTGTCTTGCTGAACTGAGAACAGCCTTCCTGTGGGACAGAAGACTGATACAGTGGCAATGAAATGTACTACCAATTTGTTTTCATTTGAATAGACAAAAGAAACTAGCTAGAACAGTTGGAAGATACCAAAGCAAATGGAGATGGAGATGGGGATGTGGGTAGCAAAAAGTGCTAGGCCCTTATACTTTTGAGTTACAGATGCAGTCACTTAGAGCTTACCTGACTATATCAGTCTTAATACTTAAAATCTGAAAGATGGACAGTGAACAATGTCAAAAGGTTGGCAAGACCCATCTTAATCTTCCAGAGCTTAGAAGCAATGGAATTTGTTTCCTATTGCAAGAAGGACCATATGTTGGCAAAATGTGCTTGTCAGCAGATAGGAATCTTTTCCTAGAATTTGTACCACCTTTTTTTATTCACTTTAAGGAGGAAAGGGTGAAGTTGACATCCTACTATCATTCCCCTCCCCCTCACTTGGTTAGATATCCTACTTCTGATTGGCTGTGAGCCACCTTTGTGACATCACATGACAAATAGTATGCTGATTTCAGTATATAGTTACCTCCCTACCATGAATCTAGGAACTCAAGAGCACTATTTGTTGGGTATATTTAGTGGAATAAAAGACACATTTGACTCCTCAGTATGGTGATGTGGATTCATTGTACAAAATATTTGTGATGCTATTTTCATACACATGTTTAATACAGAGTTTGGAAGAAGACTGAAACAAAGCTAAACTCTGGGGTTGGTGAAGAGATGAGAAGTAAATTCCCATGTACTTCTTCTCTTGAATTAAGAAGGAGTTCAAGAAAAAGTTTTGAGATTCTTGACGAAAAAGTTCTGAAGAAGGATCCAGACTTCCTAGAAAACTCTTATGCAGATGACCAAATCTATTGTGCAGTCAAAATCTTTTCCTCAGAAAACTCTGGTGACAGTTCAAAATGAAACCTTCAAGTTTGTATACTAGAATGACAATGGAAACAGTTTTATAAGAGATTCTTTAGAGGAATAGCTCAGAGAAGATGTTTAAGATAATTATTTTCAACAGATTAATGTATTAGTTTAATCTGTTTTCTGAGACTGGTATGTCTGCTTGAGTTTTCAGTTCCACAGTTTTGTCATGATTTAAATCTTCCAGACATAACAAGGACCTGTTGAAAGTAAGTACAGCTTTCTTGGTGGAAGAAGAAACCCTTTTTGCTTTGAGTATTTCTTCATGTATGTATAATTTTCAAACAACTATTTTGCACTACTGAGTTGTATGAATTTTAATGTAGTAACTAGGCCTTCATCATACAGATTTTAAAATACTTCATCCTGATATTTCATTTGCAGTTTCTACCTTTGTTTTATAAACCAAAATGCAGGCATGCACATGATTAACATAGAAAATACCATTCCCTTTTAAAGTAGTGTTTTTGTTACATTTATTTATTTCTATGTGTATACAGTTGTTCGTTTAGAGAGCAACTAAGGAGCATGAGGTTCTTTTCCAACCAAGTGAATTCCAGGAAATGAACTCAAGTCATCAGACTTGAATGCAAGTACTCCTACCCACTGAACCATCTTGCCATCCCAAATGTCATTAACTTTTGAGTATTACTCTTATGTCCTGATATTATAGAAAACAAGTAGAGGTTCCTAAAATTTAGTGTGGATTTCTATGTACACAGTAATATCAAAATAAAGCATAATTTCATTAGGACTGATAGATTTTCATTGACAGCTTAGAATCAATTGCATAAAGCATCATGGCTATTCTATGCATGTATGTATTTTATATGAATGTAACTGTATATTTTCGTAAGAGTGTGTCTGTGTGTGTTTACTTTTGTACTCTGGTTGTTTATTATTGCGGTGTCTAGAACTTCCAATACTATGTTGAATAAGAGTGATGAAAAGTCTCTCTGTTCTTTCTGATCTTAGGGAGAAACTGTAAATATTTCACAATGATATATAGTTAGCTCCAAATGTTCTTAAAATGAGTGTTATCAACTTTATAAAATTCCCTTTCTATTTCTAGTTTAGGAGAATTCTCATCTAAAAGAGTATTGAATGTTAGATTTTGTTAAATAATATTTAGCATCAATTAATGTGGTCATGTTATTTTCCTTTATTGATGTGAATGAATATTCAGTTACTTACAATTTTATTAGTCATAATTTATAATGCTTTTATACATTTATGGCTACAACTGATTAAACATTTTTGCAGATTTTTAAAAGTTTGTATCTCATGCAAAAGATGATTACCTTGGAGACTACAGTGTAACATGTTTTATTCTCAAATGTGTATGATTTTAAATTGTTTCATTTTCTGTTCTTTAGTATAAATTCCTTGTTTTGTTTCCCTCATGTTTTAAAAGTTATGTGATAGAATTACTACAAAGACCTTGCTCGGTATATTATTTTATCATAGAATTCTCTATAAATTTCTTTTATCATAGTCAACTTACAACTCCATCACTTCAAGGAATTGTTACATCACTAAGCATATACCAATTTTATCCATTAATTCAAATAATATTTGTTCATTATTTCAAATAAGATATTAACCAGATACTGTCCCATATTTTAGTATATTTCTTCATTTGATGAACTCTTCGATAGACACTTTGTATTTTTCCTTATAATACAAAACTATTCAGAAAGATAACAAAATATTTCAATTTAAGTGCTATTTGTTTTACTTCTCAGTTTTTCATTTATTTTGATGACACCTTTAACTTACATTTCTTACAAGATAAAGGAAATTCTCTTCCATTCTTGTTTTCTGTGCCTGTATTTCAACTTTTTAAAAAAAAACTTTAATGGAGGCTTTCACTTTCTTATTCATTGGTACCTTCTAAATTTTTTGAACCTGTGTATAGTACACTAACACAGAGATCCTTTACTCTATACCCCACCCTACTTTCTATAACACCAGGGACCAAGTCCATGATTTGTGCTGCCTATATAAATATTCTATCATTGATTAGCATCCCAGAACTCTCCATTTCTGTTTTTTAGAATTTCTACTTAAATGTATGTGTTTGTTTTTTATTGCTGTCTATACTAAATCATCTACTTTTTAATTGAATATAAGGATTCATACATTCCTAAAATAATATTTTAAATTATTCATACTAAGGGTGATGTGTTAAAATATACTTATTCTCTTTGTTTTTTTATTCAATTTCTCTAAAATATTTGACCCACATCATTGAATTATTAGAAAATTTTGCTATGCTACTGTCCAGTTTTAAAGTTAATATTCAATTTTGTGAATACAAATAAATGTACCTACATCTTAGTGAATTCTAAATTTATACATCCTAACACAGCTATTTTGACTTCAAGTTTCATTTTTCAGTTTAATACTTGACTTTTAACATCTATTAAACTTATAAAATAAAATAACTCAAAACATTTTATATTTTTTCTCTTATCTCTATTTACCTACCCATTGGCCCATTTATCCTAATTACACCCCAATTACCAAAATAATACAAATCTTCTGCCCAGCAACTCAAACTACATACTTTATTTTTCTTACTCTTTTCAATTTCTTTACAACTATGTCCCTATCAATTCCTTTATAGATATTGTTGTCTACTCTTTTATCAAACTGCATTACAAAATAAGTCTCTTCACGAACGTTTCCCTGTTAAAACAACTTTTAAAAATGTTAGCATTCACCTGGAATAAAATAATAAATTATCTGTTAGACTCCCTACTGGATTATTGTGTCCAAAAACCTTATATTATCCAAAGACTTTAGCTTAGTGGTAGCATAATTGCCTAGCATGTTTAAAGTCCTGGCTTTAAACAGTAGAAAAAAAATGAAGATACTTTTAGACAAGCATGGTGTTACATGTCAATAATCTCTGTCCAAAGGCATTTAGAAAAAGGATTTCCATGAACGTAAGTCTAGCCTAGATTATAGTGATGAGACCTATTCTACTTAAAACACTTATATTTTAACACTTAAAAAAATATCATGTGCTTATGAAGTATTGTAACTTTAGCTCCATAGAAAACGGAGGCATAAACTAACCTTATTGGCTTATCTGAACATCATTTGAGAATTTAATATCAGAGAATCATAAATAAGGGGAAAGTGAGGAGTGAGATAGAAATATTGGAAAAGTAGACACAAAGATTACCTTTTCAAACTAATGAAAATTTTGGAATATGTACACATGATTACTCCTTCCAAAATAGGATTTTAGTGTACTGTCTGCATCACTCAAGAAAGGCTGCATGAATTGCTATTACTCCAAGCAATTTTTTGCTCTGACTGCAAAAAATTTTTTTCTGAAGAAGATAAATCAATTTTCCATAATTCAAAATTTACTTACTTTAACATTAAATCATCTCAATTCTGTTTATGAACTAGGATTTCATAAACCTTTGAGATAAGCCAAACAATCTACAAGTCTATGTAAGCCCCTTAAGCCATAGGAGTGGCCAGGCTCCTCCCCTAGGAACCTCTAACTGCCAGGTTCCACCCACAGGATACTCTAACTCTAATAACTGTTGGACCTTGTCCACATGCTACAGCGTAAAAGCCCAAACTCTTGACATGAATTCCCACCAATCACTACCCTGGAAAGTTCCACCTCCTTCCCCAGAAATTCTATATAAGCCCAGTGTCCTTTGCTATTTGCTGCTGTTTCTCATCTGACCAGAGGCAGCCACCCTCCTGGTCCCGCCCCCACCCCAATTAATCCCTTATGTGAGGTTTGTTGTGGCCTGTGACTTTGTGATATTTCTTAACTCCTGAGTGCCAGGAATCCTCTCCATCTGAACTATAATGCTAATATTTGGTGCTGAGACTTGGATAGATTCTCCTAATGTCTGCATTTTCCCTCATGTTCTAAGCTTCAGTGGGATCCTATCCCTTTTCTTCAATCTACCTGCAACAGATTCACTTTCTGGCTCCTGGATTTCAAAACACCCCATCTCCCAGCAGTGATTAGGTAAATGTCCCCTTTGGTCAGTGTAAACATTTTCCTCAATCTAAGGAAGTAACTGTGGAATGTCTGACAACTCTCTGGTACTCTTGGAAGCAGAGGTACCCCCAGGCACAGTTTTTAGGGCTATGACTGAACCTCTTCACCTGACCCAATCCATCCTCTCTTGGAGCTGCAATCCTGCTGTGGAAGCAAGGCTATTGCCTCCCTTCTTGCCCTCTTTTACTACCAACCCCCCGGAGCTTCCTATAATCTCACAACTCAGTTACATCCTTGTGGCTTTTGCATCCTTATCCCCTGACCCTTTCCTGTGGATGAGACCCTGCCTCCTAGAATTTGGCTTTAGTTCTTGCTTTCTCACCTCTACAAAAGGCCTGGTACCAGACTGTGGTGATATTTTGTTTGTGATCTAACAAATAAATCTTGCCTGAAGATCAGAGTGCAGAAATAAGCTCTAAGTAAATTGGTTACAACAACTCTGGGTTTGGTCCCAGATTTTGGCACCAAAATGTGAGTTTTGCAACTCTGGGAAAGGTGTCCTGACTACCCGGAGAGTTAGGCAACACCTTGAGCTGCTTAGGAAAGCTCTGACAGCTGAAGCTGCAAGGAGACAATTCAGCCCTAGAGAGTGAGGTATCCTTCCTGGACACCTCGAGCTGCTCAGAACAACAGCTCTGCTCTGAAGGTGTTCCAGACACCTGGAGCTGTTTAGCACTGCTCTGACAGCTGTAACTTCAAGGAGACAGGTCACCCTGGAGGGCAAGGTATCCTGGACACTTTGAGCTGCTCAGAACAACAGCTGTTCCCTGAAGGTGTCCTAGCCACACCTGGAGCTGTTTAGCACAGCTCTAACAGCTGGAGCTGCAAAGAGACAGCCTAATCCTTGAGGGAAGTTTTTCTAACGTCTTGGGAAAGTCAAGCCTGTCACTGCTTCAGCAGGCAAGGGTATCCTGACTGGTCAGGAAAGTCAGGTTTTCCTGACTGTTTGGGAAAGTCAGGCTATACCAGGTGTGATGGGGGATGGTCTCCCTGCAGGATATAGCTATCCTGCTCCTCTCCTGGAGAGCCACTACAGCTGAGCTTTGCTCAGCCCCCACTTAAGAGGGCTTCCTAGTAGAGCTCTGCTTCTCTGACCTAAGAAATTGCAAAAATGTAACAATCTCCTCTGGTTCAGGAGAAAAGTGTTACTTTTCAGCTCTCTCTTGCTCTGTTCACTGAGGCACTTCTCCGCAAGGATCTTCTATTCAGCTCCTCCTTGCTCAATCCACCATGAGATGTCTCAGCAAGGTTCTTCTGTTTAGTTCCTCCTTGCTCAATTCACTATGGGATGTCCCAACAAGGTTCTTCTGTTTAGTTCCCCCTTGCTCAATCCACTATGGGATGTCTCAGCAAGGTTCTTCTGTGCACCAGTGAATGAAGATCTTCACACCCAAAACTCTTTTGAGAAAAATATTTATTTGTGAAGGAGGAGTCCAGGAGAATAGCTGCCTCTACCAGAGTGGAGAGAACAGCTCACAACTGACCAGCCAGGGCAGTTTATATAGGATGTCCTGGGAGAAGAGTCAACCTGTGATTGGTTAGTTTTTTCTGCCCAGGGATTGGCCAGTTTTATGGACTAGGGACAGAGATGGACCTGATTTCAGGGCCAAACTGTGTTTCTTTCACTGGCCTTTCTTGGCTTTTTGACACTACCTGTAAGGCCAGGGCACATTTCTTTCACTGACTCTGATTCTAGAGACCAAGAGAGAGTGCTATTTTGATACTAGTTTCAGAGTCAGGGCATATTTCCTTAGTTCTGGGTTTTGGGATAAAGTGTTCTTTTCTCTGGCTCAGGTCCCAAACACAGGTTGTGTTTCTTTCCCTGATCCTGGGCCCTAGGGTCAGGATTCTACTGTCCTGCTCTATGATTGGTTGATTTCACAAGTCAGTTAGCCAGAGGCAGAGATTGCTCTGATTTGAGCCAAAGTGTGTTTCTTTCACTGGCCTTAACTGAGCCATCTTTCGCTAGTTCTGGGCTCCAGGGCCAGAGTGGGTTTCTTTAGCCAGTTCCTTTTCCCTACTAAGCCACTAGTTAGCCATAGAGGCCAGGCAGTGGTGGCACCCACCTTTAATCCCAGTACTAGGGAGGCAGAGGTAGATGGATCTCTGTGCGTTCAAAGCCACCTTAGGCTACACAAGCTTGATTCAGTCTAAAAGAGAAACAGAGCAAGGCAGTGGTGGCATGCACCTTTGATCCTAGCACTAGGGAGATGGAGACAGGAAGTAAAATAGCTGGGCAGAGAGAGGAATATAAGGGGGAGGAGATAGGAGCTCAGGTCTCTTTTGGCCTGAGGATACTGTAGAGGTAAGAAAGAGTAGCTGACTGCACTGCTTCTCTGGTTTTTCAGTTTTCACCCTGATATCTGACTTCAGGTTTTTAGTAATAAGACCAATTAGGATTCATGCTACACCAGAGTCTCTCCACTGCTTTAGGCAGGCTAATGCCCTGACACCCATTGAGTGTAGTGATGACCCACTGAATGACTTGGTCCTCCCTGGTTTTGTCCTCCCTTAGTCAAGGGATGCCTAAAACTAAAGACTGCAGTGAGATTTTCCTTTTCTCTCACTAATGGTAATGTGTCTTCCTCTCATTTCTCCTTGGGATCCTTCTTAGAAAAACTCCACCCTCTCCACCTGACACCAGACCTGAAGGACTCTAAATTTATTCACTTTTGTCATCAAATTTAGCATCAATACCCCTTAGATAATCAATCCAAAGGGCCACCTATTGGCATCTTAGATCCTAATATTATTGGGGATCTTTACGAATACTGTGAGCAATCAGGGAAATGGAAAAAGATTTCCCCATTCCCTATTTCTCAGCTCCAAGCCCTGTTTGTTTTGTCTAGTCACCCTCCACCACACACTGTGTAATTGTCCTCTCTTTTAAGTTATGGTAGATGGAGCTATAGATTTGTTGCAAATGGGGAACTAGCAAAGAGACCTAGCAGGAAAGGGAGAAAGCAAAGGAATAGGCCAGCTGCAACACTCACACACCCTGCATGTTCTCTTCATTGGCTGGTTCTTCTCTCAGCTGTCTGGAACCATTCAGCCTAGTCTCTGATCAGCATATGACTTGAGTTTCTTGGAGCAAGACACCTGTAGAAACAGACTCTCACTTGGGAAGGACCATTAGTCCATGAGATAATGTAGGAATCTGCAAAATTTATGCAGCTTGCAGACTCTTTTCTCTCTCATTACATTGGTGATTATTTTGGGTGGTTTTTAGTTTTACTTTGTCAGTCACACATGCAATAGCTGTAATTTTCCCCAAAAATTCTGTTCTTTCTCGAATATTTTCCCCTAAGATTCAACAGGGGCCTAATGCTTCTCAAATCTCTTAACTGGAATTACTAACTACAACTTCTAATCCTGGGTACTCTTCTGACTCAATAGAGACAATTAGGTACATGGGGGAAAAGAACATTTGGAACATTAACGATGTCTCACAGTTCTGGAAAGAAGTAAGGCATGCATACACAGACTAGAGAAGAAGCCTCAGGAATACACATGCCAACTGTTGAGAGGTTTCCTGAATGTCAAGCATATTAAATCAATGGTAGGATCTGGTATGCTCCAAGATGAAAAGATGCAGTCTAAAATATGGTATTGAAAGATTCATCTTTTACCATACACAGGAGCTTATATTGGTGGAAGGAGGATGGTATAGTGGGATGGGAAAAGAGTGCCTTACCAAAGTCTGCCTTTTACAGAGAGATTGAGACATGGGACCCTTTTGTAGAGAAGGGAACTATATAGAAGCATATCTTGCAGACATGAAGGAATTATTTGGGTTTGAATACTGTTGTCCTTAAAACATTGTACCCATGTCTATTACTTTTTAACATTGTAATCACAAGTAGCTGCCGTCTGACATAAGTGCTGCAAGGGCAGGCTGTGTCTGGCTTGAAATTTAGTTAAGTCTGGAAAATGCTGAACTCAATGCCTAGAATAAGGTTATGCAGGGGGTGGGAAAGTGTATTTGGGAAAGCATAATGGGGAACAATGGGAGCTTTCACAATGCTTATGGTGTATTCCTTAAAGTATGATGTTGTAGAATATTATTTTAAGATGTATTGCATTTGTTTATGCTGTGGTACATTTGTTTAATGATGCAAACGTGTGTTACATTCTTTTGTGTTGCATTTGTTTAGCTTTGTGAAGTTGTGCTACTTTGCCTGTCTAAAACACCTGATGATCTAATAAAGAGCTGAACAGCTAATATCAAGGCAGGAGAAAGGATAGTTGGGGCTAGCAGGCAGAGAGAATAAATAGAAGGACAACTCTGGGAAGACAGGATCAAGGAGGAGGACACCAGAGGCTAGCCACCCAGCTGCACAGCCAGCTACCAAGTAAGAGTGAAAGAAAGATATACAGAAGTTAGAAAAGGAAACATCCCAGAGGCAAAAGGTAGATGGAATAATTTAAGGAAAAAAATGACTAGAAACATGCCAGATAAGGCCAGGCATTTAAGTTAGAATAAGCCTCTATGTGAGTTATTTGGGAGCTGGGTGGCAGCACCCTCGAAAACAAAGATCCAAAAGAGAAAATAAAACCAATTGATGTATTTCTTAAAAGTCAGAAGTAGGAACCAATAATAAAGCTGTTCATGTCACCCTGTTAAGAAAAACTCCATTTAAGTATAAAAAAAAAATGACTCAAGCTATTCAGGACCACTTGAGTAAAATCTACCTGGTGGTCAGAATTTTTCCTTGTGCTGACACCTATTCCCTGCTTCACAGTCTGAATCCAAGCTGAGGTTAGACCCTAGCACTCAGCTCCTTCCTACAGCACCCTTTGTCTTTAGCCAGGATTCAAAATTTTTCCATCTCTAAGAATTCTTTGTTCATAGCTTACTAGATTCAGTTTTACAGGGATTCAGGTGTCTTTTAGGTATGAGTGACATTAGACTGTTGTTTTATGCTGTCCCACTTGAATTAAAATCTGACTCTAGAGTTAGGTTATGGCTCCCCCTCCTCTATACCCAAGCATGCTTGTTTAAAGGTTTCTTCCAAAATCTCTGTCCCATATCAGGTGAGCCATCTGCTGTGTGACAGAGAAAGGAGAACAAAACAAAATAAAGGGACAGACTGTTCCCAATAGGGACTATTGCTACTCATCTCATACTCTTTTGGTTTGGGTTGAACTCGAAAAATTTTGCTAAGGTATAAATCTTGTCTCAGATTTGTAAAACTTGTGTAAACTTCCTGTACCTCAAGATTTGTAAGGTCATTGGTTATGATTAAAACTCTGCAAAATCTGTAACAAAGGGATTAATTTAAAACACCAGGACTGATAGTTTAAAATCTATACATAGGTAATCTTAAATAAAACATGTAGCTTGCTACCCTTTTAGCTGCTGTTCCCCACTGGGATTGAGGTAGCCACGTGGCTAACAGTCATCTTTGACAGGGTTGGAAAGGATGGAATTTGCTGTGTGACCTGAGCTCATTTCCATATTGATAAAAGTGACCACATGACATAAATCATCCATGAGAAAACAATTCCTCCTAGCTGTGAGGCCCAAACCAGATGATTATTCCACTATCTTCAGACACAGTAACAAGCCTCAACCCACAGGCCCTTCTCTTCCTGTTCAGCCTCTTTGCTTTCCCTTTTTCCCTTCTCAGAGACAGGCTGCCCACTCAGTCAAGGCTGAGCCAGTCCTTGAATAGGACCCTGAATGAAATTACAGTACCACATGGACATCTTTGCTAGGTATCAGTTTATAACTTGCCTCCTGACTGGCCACCCTTAAGGAGGTAAATTATGAAAAAAATCCAAGAGGTCATGCAAGACAAACATGATAATCCATCTGAATTCTTAGACTGCCTCACAAAGGCCCTCTTACAATATACCAGTCTGGATCCTGAGTCCCCATATGGAAAACGACACCATATGACCTAGTTCTGGAGTTTCCCTGATTTGGAGGCCTAGCTTGTATGTCTAGAAAAGGGACCCCTGACTCCACAGGCAGAAGTCTTAGCATTGGCCTTTAAGGTGTACCATGGGAGAGATGAAAAAGCTCAAAACCAAAAATGCCTGATGCTAGTGAAGGCCTTTCAACTGGCCATAGCAACTTCCCAGGCTCACTGGCCTCCCAAAGCCCAACAACTTCTGGGTCCCTGTTTTAAATGCAGTCAGGGGGTTCACTTGGCCCATGCCTATCTGATCCCTTATAAACCACCAAGACCATATGCAAGATGCCATCAAGAAGGGCACTGAGGTGTTGACTGCCTCCATGTCCCTCATAGCATGGGAACATTAAGCCCAAAGAGCCCTTCAGCTGACCTCCTAGATCTGGCTATGGATGACTGAGAGGGCCTGGGCTCCCTTAGCCTGACCACTGCCATCTCACACTGGGGGCCTCAGGTAGACAACACAGTGTAAGGGCAGTTAAAGCCTCTTATCTCTGACCTTTTAAGAAAGAATCTTTTATGCCCTTTGGGCTGCCCACCACATGGGCATACTCTCTGCAATGCCCTTCAGGGCCCCACCACATGTGCAATTCTGCTTACTAAGACATTTGCACTTCTTCAGCTATTTTCTCCTCTGTATATTCTAACCACTTGTCTCTCCCCTTCTACTGTGTAAGTGTCACTATGCAGCTCCCTATTTTGTTTACTTTTACTATGAAAGATGCGCAGGTGTGCCAGGATACCTTCCCTTTGTGAGATGTAGGTATTCCTTGGTTTCCAACTGCCAGGATACCTTTTTATCAGAGCTATAACACATTTTGATGTTGAAATCTGAGACTGGCTACTTCCTTAGCTATTTGTCATTGGTTTTCCTCTTGGTTCATTCAGCATCTCCAGAATATTCTTACCCTTCTGGGCCAAATAGACTCACTGGGCTACCATAAATGCTACAAAATCAGTGATGATTAGATTCACTAACAGCAGAAAGATGTGGTCTTTGTCACTTCCTCAGGGAGGAATGTTTATTCTATGTCAACTAGTCAGGTGTAGTAAAAGACAAGATCTGACAACTCCAAATGGATCTCCAAAAAATGTAAGAAACAGTTTGATGCCTCTGACTAATGACTCATTGACAGTCCAATGTGGAATTGGATACTACCCTTTTCAACCCCCTTTCTCCTGCTTTTAATCTTACTAGTTGTACCTGTCTTACAAACTTCTCATCTAGATTTCCTCAAAAATAGATTCAAAAGATCTCTAACAAGACTTTTAATCAGTTGCTATTACAGGACTGCCAGTTCCTAGCTGAAGAGCCAGAGGCCAGAGACTCTCAATTATACCCTAATTGTGAAGATGAACTTCAAACAAAGGACTTTGATGCTTTGATTCTGCATAAAGTAGTCTATTGAGAATATTGTCCCCTTTCCTATGACCTGTTTATCAAAAATAAAGAAAAAAAGGAGAATATAAGCCTTTTCCCCAGGGACCTCTAACTGCTAGTTTACACCCACAGGACACTCTAACTGCCCTAACTTCTGGAACCTGCTTCCATCCAAAAACCCAATCTCTGGACATGAAACCCCACCAATCTCCATCCTGAAAAGTTCCATCCCATTCCCAAGAAACTCTATATATCCCTGTATCTTGTTCAGTTTGATGCTGTTTCCATCCAAGCTATACTGTTTACAGTCTTGTCCAGCTAAAAGCAAGAAAAATGGTCCTGCTTTGACTGCTCATGTCATTTCCAGTGACATTTGATCTATAATTGTAGTAGTCATAGCAAACATGTGTGGTCTTGTGATGATAGAACCAGAAAAAGATACTGCTACATTTGTATCAGTCAGATACAATTACAAATGCATGGATTAGATATAATGTTATTAGGGCATGTACTCAAGGTCTAAGATATTTTAAGTGAACTATTTTCTGTCATTTTCTGGCTACCACTGTGCTTCTCATATACTGGACTCTGGCTTCATTGTTACTCATAGAATCAAATATGGACTGAGAAGATGCACAGGATGGATAGGGCAAGACTTGGAGTTCAGCGCTTCATTTTGGTTTGGAAAGAGTGAAGAGATGTGTCATTTGCTGGGTCTGTGGTCAAAAGGAAAGGTCAGCTCTTTGCTTCTAGGCCTCTCTAATCTAGCAGGTTTTCACCCCCACATAAGTCTTCCAAGTCTTTGTTGGTATAAAGAACATTAGAGACTTAGTTTAACCTCCATATTATAGCTGTGGCAGAGCTGGGGCTCCAGGACTGAAAGTCCCTGCAGGCCTTGATCTGAGTTGCAGGTGGGGCACTGACTACTGATGGTATGAGCAGCCAATAAGCCTATAGGAAAACATCAACTTATAGTCTTTCTTCTACACCAAGAAGGATGTTTCTAGAGTTACTCAATTTTTATAGTAGTCTGGAATACAAACAATCTTCCCTGGTGAAATACATGTTAATAAACTCTATCAGTTTAATTTTTGTAATTATGTGTATGTGTGTATATTGTGTATATATATGCATGTGCATGCATGCATGTGTGTGTGCATGCATATGTGTGGGGGTGGTAGTGACATTTATCAGGATATCAGATATCTTCCTCTATTGCTGTGCAATTGATTTTTGAAACAGAGAGTCTCTCACTGTATCTAGAACTAATCTTGTTGGACATCTAGACTCCAATATCTTCCTGTCTCTATTCCTTTAACAGCATTTGGGTTACAGATGCATGGCACTATGTCTACATTTTATGTGGATGCTTAGGATCAGAACTTAGATCCTCACGTTTGAACAGTATTTATTACTCACTGAGGAATTTACCCATCCTCTAATACCAGTTTTTGTTCCTCCACTTCTGGCCATAATTTCTGATCTAGTATAGGTAACATTAAGGAGTAGGGTGAAATTAATGGCAGTGTATTGATGGGTCTCCATTTGCTGTTCATACTTTCCATGGTAGTTCTTGCAGTTGACTGCAGGAGCGATGGTTCTTCCAAGAGTGTGATGATAAACAGGGTAGCCTTTAAAGTGGAAATGTATGGCTCTAAACAATTCTCTGTGTAAATTTTCACTCACTTCTCCTTTTTTTAATTTTGTTGTTGAAAATTCATACATTCAATTCTGATGGTAATTTTTCCCTTTCATGTCTCCTCCCTGGGGAAGACATTTTTTTACTGTGATACCTAATTTCCAACAGAGACAAACTACTCACACATAGAAAGTTAGTGTCATATGAAACAGGTTTTTAGCAGACTCTTATAAACATATCACATTTGAGCTCACAGAAACAGGAATAGGAAGTAACTATGAAATTACTATAAAATGTAGTATGTCCAATACTTAATTTTATGCAGTTATTATTTAATGCTTCATCTTTATATTCTTTAAATCTTTTGGTAGCAAATGGTAACAGGCACATTCTAGGTTTGTATATATGAATTCTTATCAATTTAAACAATATATTTGTACCTTTTTACAGTAAGTGATAAGATATACTACACACACATACACACACACACACACACACACACACACACACACACACACACACACACACATATATATATATATATGCTTTCATGTCATATTCTTCCCTGATATTTGGTGTATTGATATGTCTATAATATATAGTTCATCTCCTTTTTACAAATTATTGCAAAAATTAAAAAAATTACATAAAAGTGGACCTGTGCAATTTAAGTCTGAGCTTTTTTAGTCATTTTTAAATAATTTTAATTTAAATTTTGTTTCTTTCCTTTTACATAGCAACCGCTGTTCCTCTTCCCTCCTCTTCTCTCGCTCCCCCCACCTACCCCCACGCCTCTCCTATCTCCTCTTCAGAGAGGGTAAGGCCTCCCTTGGGTAGTCAACAAAGCCTGGCATACCAAGTTGAGGCCAGACCTAGTCCGTCTCCCCTGCATCAAGGCTGAGTAAGGCATCGCACTATAGGGAATGGGCTCTAAAAAGCCAGTTCATGTACCTGGGATAAGTCCTGGTCCCATTGCCAGGGGACCCAAAAAACACATCAACCCACACAACTTTCACCAACATTCAAAGGGCCTAGGTCAGTCCCAAGCAGGCTCCCCAGCTTTCAGTCCAGAGTCCATGAGCTCCCACTAGCTTGGGTCAGCTATTTCTGTGGTTTTTCCCCTCATGATTCTGACTCCCATTGTGCTTATAATCCTTCCTCCATCTCTTCAACTGATCTCCAGGATCTTGACCGAGTGCTTGGCTATGAGTCTCTTCATCTGCTTCCATCAGTCACTGGATGTAGGTTCTATGATGACAGTTAAGGTAGACACCAATCTAAGTGCAGGGAAAGGCTAGTTCAAGCACCCTCTCTACCATTGCTGTGAGTCTTAGCTGAGGAGAATCCTCCCTATCCCCTTAATGGCACACTCTGTCAAGATACCACTTTAATTGCTCTCCCTCCCTGTCTCTCCCCCATGTCCCCACATGTTCTCACCTCCTATCTCTTCCCCTCCCATCCCCTCTATTACCCACTCCCAGTTTACCCAGGAGATCTTAACCCTCAGCTAACATATATCTAAAGTCAGGTGTGGTTATAGATGTCTACTAAGATACCATTTTGGGGGTGGAAAAGAGATTATTAGGATAACGATCACCTCCACTTTCTTAGCAAGTTTGAGGCTAGCTTACATTACATGACACCTTATCTCAAAAACAAACAAATAAAAACATAGTGGTTTAAACACATTTATTTACTCATAGTTCTATTTACAATACTAGGCTCTACTGAGGAATTCTAGATAATCCTTTTCTATAGGCTCTGAAGTCTAATATTGAATGCTTTGTCTCAGCTGGCATAGCTGAGCAGCTGAAGTTCCCATTTTTTTGTCAGCACATGGAAACTCATCCTTTAACAGATTATTATGTTCTTGATCAAATGGTGACAAGAAGGGAAGAATGGAAGTTACAAACTCTCCTGAATCCTAAATTTAGAATATGTATCATGTCAATTCTGTTTAATTCAATGGTTAAAACAAGTCATACTGCAGCTTTGACCTCCAAATTTAGACCTGGATTCCACCTTTAGAAAACAGATGAAATTAATTTGTTATCATTTAAAGTTCACCATATTCCATCTAGGAATGATGGTTAATGCTTTAATTCCAACTCTTTGATGTTGAATCAGCATGATCATGAGTTCCAGGCCATTCTGGATTTCATAGTCAGGTCTCCCTCGAAATAATAGCTTACCACATTTTCATTAGTAGTGATATAAAACCCTAATAACATATATTTAGTGACTGCACGACAATAAATGTATTAATCAAATACTCTTCTTAAAGTAAATAAAATACAAACAAAAATACTCAAGAATTATTATCACTAAATTATTGTGGTTGACTCTAAGCTCATTATTTAGTTCAATAGAGATAATAGAGATAATATACTGTTACCTAAATGTACTCAGGAGTTAAATTCCATTTTAAGTTTATTATCTTAAATTTGAAGCAAATTGGAAAAATATATACTTGACATATTTTATGTTAATATTTCTTTTTTAAATATTTTTTATTTATTTATTTTAGATCCCAACTACAATTTCCCTTTCCTCCTCTCCTGTCATTCCTATTATCAAAGGAAAAGAGAATGTGGACATAAAAATTATCCTGTTTTATGATAGAATCATAAATTATTCAAAAAAGTTTCATCTTTGGAAGTCTATATGAATATATTGAAATATTCAGGGAACAGAAACAAAAAAGATTCAACAATCATGTAACCATCTTGTCAAGTTACTGGAAAACATGCGTGTCCCTAAGCACTAAGTTTGAGAAATTCATTTTTCTTTAAAATTCTTTATTCAGTTCGAAAATCACAATTGTCAGAAATGTGCTGAAAGTAATAGAACTCTTTCTCTTAACAGAAATTATAAAAACAGCCAAGAAGTTAATAGAAAATATTATCACCCTTTATTTCCCTTCTAGAATAATTTTCTACTAAAATAAATGAAAACATTTGGTATTCAGTTTTTTAGCAGTTGGCAAGCCAATATAGCTTTGTATGTTTTCCAATAATTGTGACCAGGCATTCAAATGATTTCTATTAGAATTTCTATTCTGTGTGTTAAAAGAGAAACTTCATTTGCAAAGCTGAATACCGAACTTTCTTTTCAACCTTAGTATTGACTTCTCCCTTTGTCTAACAGAAAGAGTAACTTTTACAACTCAGGAAAAATACCAAGAACCAGATAATCAAACTGATAAAGTGTTATATTTTCTGTTCATTTATTGATCATTAGAGTACAGCCAAGATCCAATTAAAGTGCAAAACAAAAGAAGAAAAATTAAAAGTAGATTAGTAAATACACAAATCTTGGGCAATGTAAGTAGAAAGATTTAATTTTAACATACTATGATTAACTATTTGTGAAAAAATATGTAAGACAACATTTCATCTGACCTCTTGAACTGATTTTACTTTCTAAAAGTCTTTCTCATTAACTCAAGTTTGGGTAAATTGTAACTGAAAAAAAATAACAATAACAACACATGGTATCTCAAGTAGCAGAATTTCTAATATTTTTGGTTGGATTTTGCTCATTAGTATAGTTGTTACTAAAGACAGAGAAGAGGTAATGGAAGACTTAAAGCATTTATTAGCCATACCTAAAGTACTCACAGGAAAACCAAATACTTAGGTTATGAATCACATTACATTTCTGAATTTAATTATTTTAATTAATTACTAGTGTCATCTTTGTATGAATTTTATTTAATTCATGCACTGCATTCAAACAGTTATTTAAAAGACAAAAAAATATTTCCTAACAGGATAATATTGGCAAACATCTTTTTAAAGATATAATTATCTATCTTTGTGTGTTTATCATATATATTAGAATAGATTATATTTAAGTAAGCAAATATACTCATAAATTACTATTTATCTTACAGATTTTCTCATTACACTTAAAAATTTAAATTCTGACTTTGCATACAGAGCCTGCTTCAATGTGATTTACCCTTTAATATTTGAAATGTTAGAATCCCATCTCTGAGGAAAGTTTAACAATTCCAAAACAGCATGAACAGTAGAAAAAAGAGAACAATCAGAATGCAAGATCATGCCAATGTTTTAGTATACTGCATACAAAGTGGTTATTGTTGCCAAGCAGCTGTGGCACATGCCTTTAATTCCAGCACTTGGGAAGCAGAGGCAGGCAGATCTCTTTGAGTTGGAGGCCAGCCTGGTCTATAGAGCGAGATCCAGGATAGGCACCAAAACTACACAGAGAAACCCTGTCTCAAAACAAACAAACAAATAAACAAAAAAGTGGGTATTGTTAAACACATTGAGTTGAAGAATAACTAGTCAGGGTCCTTTTCATACTTATAATGTCCTAATAAAGTTACCCATAATATTTTAAGCCATTGAAAATTCACTCCTATCTAAACCTGAAAAGAATATTAATTCAGAATTGGTTCATGGAATATGAGCATCAGAATAGTGTTCTTTTCTTGTAGACATTATTTCAGATGAACAGATGGCATGATTTTTGCAGAAGAGATTTTCTATTGCTCACAAAATTCTCATGATATAAATGAAAAGGCACTGGACAGGAAATGAAAAGACACAGGTTTTAGTTCAAGTGTTTTCATTTTTCCACATGCATTAACTGAAGCTAATTTGTTTTCGGAAGTATAGAAAGTTGAGAAGTCTGAATTACAAACTATTTGGGGATAATTCAGTAAATTATACATGACATAGGATTATTTAGAAATATTAACAAAAAGACAGTAAAACAAATGTATAAATTATTTTGAAAGTCTTCAGTTTTACAGAAGTCTTGTACTTTGGCAAGAAGTATAAATTATTAACAATTTTTCAACTTTAGTTCAAATATTGAATCATCAACAGGTCCTATTAGGCACTTATTATTAATGTAATAAAGTTCCTATAAAGAATGAGGGAGGAGAAAATCGATTCAACATAGCTTGATTTAAGGGAGAGCATGTGATTTTTCTTTTATATTGTGATTGAGAAGTAATACTAGAATTAGGTTTCTAAGAATTTAAGACATTTGCACTTCCTCTGGTGCCAAAATTACAAATTAGAGACAATTGTGTAAGAGTAGAAAAAGGAATGACCGGTGAGTATATTTTAAATCATTATTGTTCAAGAACCACAAATGAAGTCATTGTATAATCTAATAGATATTAATGCATCTCTCTCTCTCTCTCTCTCTCTCTCTCCCTCTCTCTGTGTCATTGTGCGTGACAACTCTCTACACAGAATAATGTCATATGTTCCTGTAATTTTAGCTATTTAAAATTATTTTAAAAGCAAAATGTATAGTGTTTAGGAGTGATGTTTGTGAAGAAGTAGTTGCAATGTGTCTTTAACTGCAGTCTAAGTGGACCTCTGCAAGAGAGAAATGAACAAACTGAACTTACTATTGAGAACACAGTTCCTACCTAACAAGACACATTGGATGTGTTAACTATTTCTCTTACTAATCACCAGAATGTCCCATCCATTTGTAATTTTATGATTAAGTATTTGTAGAATGTTTATTTAGTGTTGAATCTACCTTTTATGTAGCCGCTATGCTGTGGTATTAATTTGATAAGTCATGATGCCTTTTAAAGCACATACCAAGGATATGTGTTACAAGCATGACATCCTTTATAACATACCCTGGCTGAAGAAATATTTATTATTTTTCTTTATAATAAAGATATTTCCTTTTCTGAGTAGAAAGCCACATCCATGGTTATAGTTGTAGATTTTACTCACCATCTTCTTGGAAGGGCATATATGCAGAAGCTAATCTGAATTATTCTTATTACTATTTTCTTTTCAATTATTACTTACAAATATATCTGCTTAAATACAGACACATAGGTATTTAACATACACTCTATTAAAAACTCCTTTACAATATTGCTTTTATTATTCCATCTTTGGCCACTGGGAGCTATTTTAGTTTGCCCATTTGTCTCTTTGACATATTAACTATGCTTGCAGGCTTTATTTTGTTTGTGGTGTTTCTGAGCAATTACTACTATGGTGTTCATTATAACTTACTTATATTTCTGTCACTACAAAGACTCCAAAGCTCATCATATATTTCATGCTCAACAATTTCCTAATTAGGCTGCTGTTTCCTCTTATTGGAAAATGAAATTCAAAACCAAGAACCCCTCACTCTGCCTGGTCTTCTCCCAGAAAAGAGCACGCCTCCCAGGGACATTAACCAAATATGGCATAATAAGATAAAATAAGACTAGGCACAAACCCTTACATCAAGGCTGAGCAAAGAAACCCAGTAGAAGGAAATTGTTCCCAGGAGCAGGAAAAACAGTCAGAGATACCCTACCTTTCACTGTTAGAAGTCCTCCTAAAACATCACATCAACAACCATAACATATATTCAGAGGACATTGGGTAGATGCCTGCAGGCTCTTTGATTGCTGCTTCATTGTCTGTGAGGCCCCATGAGCCCTACTTAATTGGTTTCACAAGCCATGCTCTAGGTGTCCTAGATTCCTTTGGCTCACATAATTTTTCCTCCCCCTCTTCCTTGGAGTTTCCTGGACTATGAGAGGAGAGAACAGATTCAGATCTCCAATATGTATTTTCTCTCCTCCTAATGTTGATCTGTGGGTCTCTTCATATACTTCCATCCACTCTCAGGGGAAGTCTCTCTGATGCTGATTTGACTAGTCACCAATCTATGAGTATAACAGAGCATCATTAGAATTATTAGGAATCATTTCATTGTTTTTGGTTTTGTCAGTCCTGTGTGGTTCTACCCTAGGTCCCTGGGTAGACAGGCAGTGTCAGGCATGAGCTGCCATTCTTGATATGGGCCTCAAATTGGACCAGTTATTGGTTGGCCACTCCCATAAATTCTTCACCACCATTGCCCCAGCACATCTTGAAAAATGACAGATTTTTAGGTTGAACGTTTTGTGCCTGAGTTTGTATCTTAGTCCCACCACTGGAAGCCTTGCTTGGTTACAGAAGATGAGCGGTTCAGGCCCAACATTCTCCAATACTAGTAGTCCTCACTAGGCTTACCCTCATACATTCCAGGAAGTTTCTACTGTACTAAGTTCCCACATCACCCTGCAAATTTCACCCAATTCCAATCATCTCTCCCTGTATTATCTCCCTTTATCTCTCCCTACTCCATTTCTCCTACTCCCACCCCCACTGACTCCCAGGCCACCCACAGAACTTATATTGTTTGTTTGTTTGTATTTTTTTTCAAGAGAGTGTTTCTTTGTGTACACCTTACCGTCCTGGAACTCACTCTGTAGACCAGGTTGGCCTCCATCTCAGAGATCCACCTTCTTCTGCCTCCTGACTGCTGAGATTAAAAGAATGCACCACTATTACCCAGCTCACAAAATCTATTCTATGTACCCTTCCCAGGTAGAGAAATGAATTCACACTAGAGTCCTTCTTGTTTCTTGTCTGTGGGATGTAGCACAATTATTATTTACTTGACTGCTAATATCCACTTAGAAGTGGGTACATACCATGTTTGTCTTTCTGGGTCTAGTTTACCTTGCTCAAGATGAAGTTTTCTAGTTCCAGCCATTTGCCAGCAATTTTCATGTTGTCATTTTTAACAGCTGAGTAATACTCCATTTTGTAAATATACATTTTCTTTATCCATTCTTTGGTTCAGGGACATCTAGTTTTTTTCCAGTTTCTGGCTATTATGTATAAAGCTGCTATGAAAATAGTTGAGCAAGTGTCCTTTTGGTAGGATTGAGAATTCTTTGGGTTTATGCCCAGGAGTGGTAGACTGACTTCCAATTTTCTGAGAAACTGCAATATTGATTTCCATAGTGGCTGTAAAAGTGTACACTCACACCAGCAATGGAGGAGTATTCCCCTTGCTCCACATCCTCTTCAGCAGGAGCTATCACTGGTAATTTTGATCTTAGCCATTCTGACAGATGCAGGAGGAAATCTAAAGGTCATTTTGATGTTCATTTCCCTGGTGGCTAAGAATGTTGAACATTTCTTTAAGTGTTTCTCAATCATTTGTGATTCTGATAGAGCAGGCACTAAGTTTGATAAAGACCTCACGAAACTGAAAAGTGTCTGTAATCAAAGGGCAATTTTAATAGAACAAAGAGGCAGCCCACAGAATGGGAGATTTTCACCATCTCCATATCTGACAAAGGGTAATATCCAATATACATAAAGAACTCAAGAAAGTAGATATCAACAAACAAAACAATCCAATTAAAAATGAGATACATATTTAAACATAATTCTCAGCAGAAGAAACTCAAAAGGCTGAGAAACACTTAAAAAATATTTTCAACATCCTTAGCCATCACATAAAATCCAAAATGACTGTGCCCCATTTTTAATTGGATTTTTTGATTTGTCGATGTCTACTTTCTTGAGTTCTTTATACACTGTAGGCTGCAATTTTGTCCCATTAATGGTGTCTTTTGCCTTATAGATGCTTTTTGCTTTCGTATGGGATTGCATATACTTCTTTTTTTTTTTTTTTTTTTTTGGTTTTTTGAGACAGGGTTTCTCTGTCTTTGCGCCTTACCTGGCACTCACTTGGTAGCCCAGGCTGACCTCGAACTCACAGAGATCCGCCTGCCTCTGCCTCCCGAGTGCTGGGATTAAAGGCGTGCGCCACCACCGCCCGGCCTCGAATATACTTCTAGAAGCACTTTTAGTTATTATTTTGATGGCTTACAAAATTTAATTATCACTACTTTCTTTTCCAATTTATGACATTAAGAGTAAAACACATAATTTAAGTAGTTTCCATACAAATATATGTTTTTCACTTAGAGAGTTAATTAAACTCACTTCTTTTTCAAAACTCAAGTTCTATATTCCAATGATATTATATTACAATACTCATAATGATATTAGAGAATGAGCATTATAAAAATTATTATACAAGTTAAAAGATGACAACTACTGACTGTGAATATATCCGTTTTTATATTTATCTTTTCAAATGACAAAAATATTATAACAATTTGCCATACTATGAATCATAAATTCAGTTTCAATAATTTTAAAAGGAGTTATCATATAGAATCATGCTACTTGGACATTTTAAAATTAAAGTATAAATTCATGGAATGGAAATAAATAAAAAATATTAATGTGATTGGGAAATAGGCAGTGTACTTCTGACATATGGCTTATTGGATGAGGTAAATGTATGAGTAGGAACAATAAAAGCCACAGTTTAATATTAATGGATAAAGCTAAAAATTAGTTGCATATATATCTAAAGATATAACAAAAATAATAGAATAGACAAACACAGATAGTTATGATGCAAGAAAAATAAATGAAAAATATCACTGAAATTTGAATATTTGAAGACATTTATGTAAATCCTAGACAGAAGGTTAAAGGTCAAAATAGAAACATAAAAAAAATCTCGTCTTTAATATCAAAAATAAAAAAGCATTTAATTATAGGTCTTACTTGTATTGGATATGTTATAAATGTGTATCAATTTGAAAATTAATTAGGGGCTGTGGTAGTTGTCATTTTCTTTGGGCCACCAACCAGCTACCAAATAAAGACAAGGATGTAGTGATATACTGTGTACCCTAATAAATTTGCCTGAAGATCAGAGAACATAACAAGCCATTAGATTAAACATAGATGCCAGACAGTGGTGGCACACTCTTTTAATCCTAGCACTTGGGAGGCAGAGATCTGTCTGGATCTCTGTGAGTTCAAACCCACCCTGGGCTACATGAGATTGACTCAGTCTAGGAGAGAAACAGAGCCAGGCAGTGGTGGCACACATTTTAATCCTAGTACTTGGGAACCACGTGCCTTTAATCCCAGCACTTGAGATCTCATGCCTTTGATTGGGAAGAACACACCCCTTTAATCCTAAGAAGTGATGTCAGGGTGGAGAAAGGTATATAAGGAATGAGGAGACAGGAACTAGAGGTTTTTCAGGCTGAGGAGTCCTAGAGGTAAGACGTGGCAGCAGCTTGTTCCTTTGTCTCTCTGACCTTTAAGCATAAAACCACAGTATCTGGCCCCAGGTTTTTTATTATAAAACCTTTAGTAATTCGTACAACACATGGAGTCTTATTATTAATTAGAAATGCTTGGCCTTAGATTAGGCTTGTCCCACTAGCTCTTTCAACTTAATTTAACCTGTTTCTATTCATCTATATTTTGCCTTGGGGCTTTTTACTTTTCTCTCATTCTGTATGTCCTACTTTCCTGCTTCCTCCATGGCTGGCTGGCTTGTCCCTGGCATCTCCCTGATGTCTCCGTTCCTTTCTTCCCCTGAGCCTATATTCCCCCCTTTTCTTACTCTCCCCACCCAGAAGTCCTGCCTGTATCTCCTCCCTCACTATTGTCTGTTCAGCTTCTTACTTCACAAATCAAATGCCTTTTGCAGGCAAGATAAAATAGCAACACATCTTTACACAATTAAACAAATACAACACATCTTTTTCCCATTAAACAAATATTCTACAACATAAAAAATGCAACACATCTTTTCATAGTTAAACAAATGCAACACATCTTTGCGTAGTTAAGCAAATATTTTGCAAAAGGCTGGAGAGACGACTCAGTTCTTAAGAGTCATTGCTGCTCTTGCAAGTGACCTGAGTTTGGTTTCCAGCACCCACAGGTTAGATCATATCTGTCTGTAACTCCATTTCCAGGAGATCTGATGTATATTTCTGGCCCCCACAAACACTTCTCATACATGGTGCATTGCACACATACAGACAAAATACCCATACACATAAAAGTAATTAAAAATTAAAAAATCTGAAATGCAAAATAAAACAATACAACTTTTTTAAAGTATACAAAAAATTACAAATGAGAAATGCTATCTAAGGACGAAATATATTGAAACTTTAATTAAAACCATTTTGCCAAAGAAAATTCCCAGCCCATACAATTCCATGTATAAACAATACACACTAAAAGATATTAAGAGGACATAACATCAATTTCAACTAATTCTATGTATAAATAGACCCAATATATCCCAAATTGCTTTACTTAAACCTGCTGCTATCAAAAATGATTAAAACCAGAAGCCTTTAGGAAATGTCTAATACAGAGCTAAATGTAATGCTCAGTGATAGAATACTATGTTATCATGTGTGAGGTTGTAAGTTCATTCAAATATTGGTACTGTCAGGAAATAAATTTCTAAGACAAGAAAATTACAGGCCAATTTTCCTCTATTTTTTCTACTTGTTTTTATTTGTTTATTTATTTGTTTGTCTTTTAAGACAGGGTCTTTCTCATGATATAGTCCTGCTAGGCCTAGAAATTTTTGTATAGTCTAGGCAGGCCGAAACTTACAGATATCTGTCAATCTCGGCCTCTTGAGTGCTGAGATTAAAGGCGTATGCCGCCATGCCCAGCTTCAACTTTTGATATTAAATGCAAAACTTCATATATAAGATATACAGTAATAAACAGCAATATCATAAGGACAACAAATGATATAGCACTCATTTTCATAAAGCAGAAAATACAGGCTATAAAAGACGATAATGATTCACTGATAGCAGGTATACAATAAATCTTCCAAAGTCAGAGATGTGTCAAACTGATCATTGCACGAATTTAGTTGGGGGCACAATTATGCTTGATCTAATCGACATATATAAATGAACCAAATAATAATGATAACTATTTGATCAATGTAATGAACCTTTGATAAATATGCCCTTGTCTGTATATTTCTGAATGTAGGAACAAATGACTGTTATTAATTTCTAGTAAAGTACTATGTAAGAACAATTCAATTCATTATTTTCCCTTGGTTACCTAACCTAATCTCAGAAGTAACACCTTTTTCCCTGCTCAGCTGATGTAGAATGGGAATCATCTATTATTGTTTGAAACTTAATCAGTGAACCTAATTCTGTGGTTTAGCTCTAGAAACTTCATTTCCCTAGTTGTAATATTCTCGATATCACCTAAGACCAATAGACCATTAACAAAAGCTGTATTTAATCACAACTTGATTTTCTCTTTGGCTTTTACAGAAACAAATGCTTTATATCAGGCTTTCTCAAGACCCCACTAATGGATAAGGTAATATATAAATTACTGTCAAGCAAATATACACTATGCATGGTAAAAATTATTGACCTAAAAGAGGAACATAAAATAGAGTTACTGTCAGGCAAATTGTGTTCTCTAACTTCAATGGAAGTAACTTAGAAACCCAATAAAGTATTGCTAAAATATTACTCATATAACTGTGTGTAAGAAATACAAATTTTATGTATCCTTTAAGTCATAATAGAAACCACAAAATAAATTATAATAACATGAAAATATAATATATTGATAACATATGTTCCTTCATGTAGAAAGCAGCTAAAGTATCATATAAAAAGAAAAATATTTTTGGTTTTTTTGAGACAGGGTTTCTCTGTGTAGCTTTGGAGACTGTCTTGGAACTCACTCTGTAGACCAGGCTGGCCTCAAACTCATAAAGACCTGCCTGTCTCTGCCTGCAGAGTGCTGGGATTAAGGGCATGCACCACCACCACCTGTCTGGAAAGGAATTTATATCTTTAAATGCTTTATATTATAATAAAGAAGAGAATACAAAATTACTTACTTCACTCTCCAGGTCAAGGAGATAGAAGACAACTGAATAAGTTATGAAAACTGAAAGTAATAAAATAATACAACAAAATAAATTAAGAAAACAAAAATACCAGCTCAGCAGGTTCTCTTTTACCAGGTTTCTATCTGATCCTGAAATGACTATTTCCAGTGGTCTCTTCTCCACCTCACCATCACCTGATCCCTCATGTTCCCGTTCCCACCCACAATCAGTCCATCCAGGTAACTGCTATTTCCTCTTCCCAGGGAGATCTGAGCATCTCCCTTGAGGCCCTGTGAGCTCCTATGAGCCTAGGTTAGTTAATGTGCATATACATACACATAAATAAACTCACATATAAAGGATAATTATGTATATTTCAATTTGATTTTGTTAAACAGTATAGAGTATATATGTATATAAAATTGTTACATGTAATTTGAATATATGTAATTTATATTTGTAAATTATTGATTTCAAAATAAACAGACTTAAATTTAAATGAGAGAAATAAGAGATAAAGTGAGGCTGAGGATTAATTTACAAAGTAGAGCTGTCATGAAAAGCTTTACTAAGAATGTAGCCTAAGATCAAATGTTTGAAAGGAAATCATTTCAGCTAGAAGGACTTTGAAGGAGAAATTCCAGAGCAGCAGTGCCCCTGTTGTGCTAAAAAAAATCTTTCCACTTGGAGAACTTGAACACGCTGAAAAGAGACATGTTTGGAAGGGAACATGGGCTTAAATCTTGAGAGCAAGAAGTCTTTGAATCATGACATGATATGAATTACATTTCCAAAGAAACACTGTAATAATCAATTATAAGACCCAACTTTGTAACAATCAGTCACTTAATCTCAGTTGTCTGAAGCCATGCTTCACATGTATTGCTGAGAACTCTTTTCAAAATTCCCCTCACTTTGACACACATACTGGCAGAGCAGTACCAGTTCTCATGACAATGAAAAAAAGAAAAATTCTTCAAGCACATACCAGCCATTAGAACTTTGTGTCTACCTATTTGGTTATGTTAGAGTATGTAATTTGCAATTGCTATTCCATTTTGACAATGTGCTATATAAATTATATGATCATTTAAGTTTGAAGATGTGGGTAGGGTAATATAAATTCTAATACATGCTGAAGAGAAACTAAACATAGAAAACAGCACTGTTTACTACAATCCCTCTGGCTCTTATAATCAAAATTCTTTGTGGGTATGCCATGTGAGAAGCTAGGAGCATAGTCTATGAGAAGAGAAAATTTGGTGATAATTGATCATATTCTAGAAAGATGTGATGAGATAAGATGATTTTGTTGAAATACTTGATGTGTGATATATTGTAAAGGATAACAGAGATTGGGTTGTTTAAAAGTACAAAAAGGAGGGAAAATAGAGGATAAAATTTGGCTTCATCTCCTGGATTATTTCCTGCAGCTTTCTGTGGTAGATATAGGTTAGAATAAGTAAGGTTTGAGGTCTTACTGTGTGTAGAGAGAGTATATGATTTTAGTACTGGATTCTCCTAGCTCCCATAGAAATCTTTATGAGACTTCCCTGTATTAAATTTTCTTTCTTTTTAAACAAATAAATGAATTAAAAAAATCTTTTACTTTGTATTAAAAGAATGTAAGAGAATCATGTGCATCTGTTTTCCTATAGAAATGTTGTAAAAGCACATAACTTTACTAAATTCTATAGTGCAATGGACACTAAAAGCAAAACTAAACCTGAAAACTTTCATTAAAGGTACAGTGCTAACTTACGTAAAATATGTTACACACACACACACACACACACACACACACAAACACACACACACATATATATATATATACAGATACAATCACTGAAACTGTATATATATATATGTATTTATATATGTTATATATGTGTTGTATATATATAATTATATACATATGATAAAAGGGAGATTATTGAATCTACTTTTAAAAAGGAGCTACTTGTTTTAAATAGGATAAGTAATGAAAATTTTTTGTCTGAATTTATCAAATGTTAATGGACTGGACTTTGTTAATATATATAATGGAGATTTTTGTCTGAATCTGTCAAATGTTAAAGGACTAGACATGGTTAATGTAATTCTTGACTGTATATATTGTATGTACTTATTGGATATAGTTTTTCTTGTATTAGTTATAAGATTTTTTTAATTTTAGACAAAAAATGGGAAATGTAGTGATACTGTGTTCCCCAATATATTGTGCAACCTAATAAATTTATCTGGGGTCAGAGAACAGAAGAGCCACTAGACATAGAGGCTAGAAAATGGTGGCACACACACCTTTAATCCTATCACTTGAGAGGCAAAGATTCATCTAGATCTCTGTGAGTTCAAGGCCACACTGGAAACCACCAGGCATGGTGACATACACCTTTAATCCCAGGAAGTGATGGCAGGAAGCAGAAGGGCATATAAGGCATGAGGACCAGGAACTAGGCCTGGTTAAGCTTTTAGGCTTTTAGCAGCAGTTCAGCTGAGATCCATTTGGATGAGGACTCAGAGGCTTCCAGTCTGAGGAAACAGGATCAGCTGAGGAATTGGTGAGGTGGTTAGTTATGGCTGGTTCTGTTTCTCTGATCTTTCAGCGTTTACCCCAATACCTGGCTCCAGGTTTGTTTTTATTAATAAGACCTTTTAAGATTCATACTACATGTATATACATATATGTATATATACATACACACACACACACATATATATATAAAATCCTTGAAATTAGATATGTTTTATTATGATAATGTGTTCAGTTAACACTCATAAGGTGGTGAAGAGGTAAGGAAGTAAAGTAAGGCTATAAGAAGATATGGCTTTATATGAAGTTTATCCTAAAAAAAAACAAAAACAAAAAACAACAACTTGTATTAAGTTTGTTTTTTGGCATTTTAATATATATGCAACTTCTGTTCTGATTATTATAAACACTCTCTAGTCTTCCTCCAGATTTATCACTTGACCTGAAAGTCCTTCTCCCATATCCACGACTTTGTTGTTGATTTGAGACCTACTCAGTTTTATCAAGATAATTTGTGTGACCACAGGTTTGGAAATATTCATTTATGTTTGGTGTGCTCCACAGTGAGTACACAACTGAATACAATGCCTGCCCCATCTAAGAATCCATTAGTAGCCAATAGTTCAGCAGGAATGGGTAGGAGTCCCATAAACTTGTATCAATCCATGATTGTCTGTTGATAGGACCAGTCCTGTGAATATCCATTGCAGGGAGCCCCATATGCTAGGAAGTCATGACAGCAATAGTTGTGCTATGCCCAGACTATAACATTTCAGAGTTCTTCTTCCTACCTTCGACCTCCTACATTCTTTCTACCTCCTCTTTCATTTCATTTCCTGAACTTTCTAGGGGCTGGTTTATATCCTGTTTAGTAGAACTGAGCACTTACCTATCACTTTTTCTCTGTAACTTCACTGATGTTCATGCTAAAAAAAAAAGGATGGGGCTTCCAATGAAAGCTACGGTTTCTCTGTGGGTATAAACATGAATATTTTAGAAGGCAGTTTGTCATCATAACTATTTTAAAATAGTATTATGTTCCCCTGTAAGGTTTAAGACGCCCTCATTCATGAGGTATTAACTGGATATCTGTGCCAAGTATGAGTTAAAATTTATAAAATGGGCCTCAACCCCAATCAAGGAGCAGTTGGTGTAGTGTGACACAATTCTTGGGAATACTCATTACAAATACAGTACATATAACAAACAAAATTATAACATTATGAATCAATGAATCAATTGGAGTAAATTACAGAATTATGAGTGAGTGTCTACAGTAACATGGATGACTTAAAGGCAGCTGAATCACTGAAAGCTCAAACTAGCATAGAAGATGAAAAAACTAGGACCCTGGCACTCTCTGAAGGACTTGCAGGAAACACAGTGAATCAGAGATTCTTTTCTTCTCACTAGTCCCTACTGCTTGTACAACCTTGGAGATGGAGTTGTCTTATGAATACCATACAGTTTTAGAGACTTACTGAAACCTCTGTATCTCCATTTCATTTAGAACCTTTTAAGTTTTAAGTATTCTCCCTGCAGGATATAATGCTTGAGTTCTGAGGATATGCCTGAACCATGTTTGATAACTCCTAAAACATTTGGTTATAATTGTATCAGTATAAACATCTTACTTGTCACAGGGATCACAAATGGGTAATGTCATTGATACTTTTTCTCCTCTATCAGTCAATATACAACCTTACAGCCATGTGAAAGCTAACAAGAAGGAATAAAGTTTCTAGATCACTTCCAATTGATTTTAATAAGTTCTGTTTATCAAAGTGTGTAGTGTCTTTATAAAAGTGTCTTATCATCTAGCTTCATTGGGCAATCAACATGATACCTGTGAAGAGAATATGTATTTGGGGCCCTTATGAACCTCCCTGGCCAACAATCTATAATGAAGTACTTCACATATGAATCTGTTCTTATTCTAATGCCACAGTGAGATTTAGAATGCAGATTTTATTACAAAGATTTCCAGAATCCTAGGAACAACAAAGGGGAGCTTTTGTACTTCTGTGCTATCAATTAACATCATTGAGTGTCAATATATAATCAATAGCCTTCTGCTGGCTTGGGCTTCAATTTTTCTAGGCCAATCTTCTGTTAAGACTGATAAATCCACTAGTTTGGCTATTTGTCCCTGTGCTTTTTCTAATCTTGGTCTCAACAATTCTTGCTCATACAATCCCTCCTCTTTCTTGCTGATTGAGATGGGAATGGGGAGTGGGCTGGGGGAAGGATGGGGGAGGGGCAGGAGGAGGGAGGACAGAGGAATCCATGACTGATATGTAAATTTAAATCAAATTATAAAATTAAAAAAAAAAAGATATGAAAGCCAAAAAAAATGACTGATAAATCCTTTTGGTACCACATGCAATAATGGTGAAAAAAAAGTGATCACTAGGCCATTGACAAAATGAACTTCAAAAGACAAACATTATAAGGCAAAGAGAAAATATGTAGAAATGTATGACTTTACATAAAAGAAAAAAATGGGATACCAAAATGCTGATCTGGTATCTGATTTTCTCTCTAACTTATACCTTTAACTGAGAATTTTTTTTAATGAACTGAGTGGCAATGTAGTGACTTTCATATGTGACTAATATCATCAAAAAACAGTAGAACTTCTGGGAATGACATATATTGAGAATTTAAAAAATACTTCAAAGCTAAAACTAAAAATGTTACTTTTGGTATTATTGACCTTATGAAATAATCTAAAGTACAGAAAGAGTCACATACATATGATTGCTTATCAGTATGATTCATGATGAGGCAAAATTG
This sequence comes from Peromyscus californicus insignis, assembly GCF_007827085.1. Lineage (NCBI taxonomy): Eukaryota > Metazoa > Chordata > Mammalia > Rodentia > Cricetidae > Peromyscus > Peromyscus californicus. The sequence continues at coordinate 75,342,760 of NW_026294391.1, read as the reverse complement.
AAAGCAACTAAATCTTCAACAGCAGTATAATCTTTATATACATTTTGAGTCTCAAAATATCATTTTATAAATAATTTTTAAGTTGTATATTTTTAAGATAAAGACAAATATCATAGAGATTAAACAGGGAAACATACCAAATTCAAAGTGCTATTAAATCATGAAACAATAAGATATCTTATATAATATCAGTTTTGGGTAGAATATCCATTGTAGTAGCTATCACATTTACAAAATGAGATCTGTTGTAGGTTATATACAAAACGGGATGTTGATTATCAAAAATAGATGAAAATGTAACATATAAAATTACAAGTATACTCTGTATTCAACATATCAATAGCTATGTTGTAAAAATTTTCTATGAGCTTTCTCTTTACACTTCAAATTTTCTATTAGGTACTTACCTTTCTAATTTTAAAACAATTTTTATTAATATGTTAATTTTTTATTTTATGTGTATTGGTGTTTTCCTGAAAGGATGTGCATGTACAAATATGTGCTTTGATATCTGTGGAGGCTAGAAAAAAAGTGTTAGCCCCTCTACAGAAGGTTGTGAGCTGCCATCTGGGTCCTGGGAACCTAAAGTGGGTAATGTGGAAGATTATCCAGTACTTTAAAGCACTGATCCATTTCTCCAGGCCCACAAATTTATTTTAAAATAAAATATATCCATCTTTGAGTGAAATTAAGTTGTTTGTTGTTTAACTACACAAATATTTAAATATACTATGAAAAATTTGGTTAGAAAATCTTTTCAAAATGGATGATTTTGTTCATCATTTCGTTGCAAACTCTGTATTAAACCATGAGGGGAAATGAGGAGTCTTTCTTGATGTAATCAGGCATTTATGAATTTCTCATCCTTGAGTGTGTATTTTCCCCTTCTATAGTACTTTCTCATTCATCTAACCATTCAAAACTATGACACCACTACGATCTGCAAAACAGTATGCTTGTATTTAGAATGATAAAGCAAAATAAAAGTGACTTTAAGGAAAGCATCCTTTAGCTCAGTGGAAGAGAAACAACTTAACTCCCACAGTAGACACATGGAATGGTAGACACATAGCAAAATAGAAATACAAAAATTCAGGCACAGCTTTGCTTGTCCCCCCTCCTCCCTTTTTCTACAAAAACTTAGTACTATTTCTCTTCTATCATTTAAAGCATTTAAGTTGTTTCTCTTCCACTGAGCTATGCCTTCCTTAAAGTACAGCCATCCTTATTTTGCTTTATGTTTCTAAATGTAATCATAATGCATTGAAGATTGTAGAAATGAAGCATGGATTTGAATCATTAGAAATAATGAAAGCACTCTGGAAGGGGAATATACACACTCAAGAGTAAGAACTCCATAACTGTCCGATCAAAGCAAGAAAGACAACCCATTTTCCCTCATGGTTCAAAGTAGAGCTTGAAAAGAAATGAATGAAATCATTCATTTTGAAAAGATTTTTAAACAATACATTTTACAGTTCATTTAAATATTTAAATATATGTAACAATAAAAATTCATAAAAAAGAGGCTATGAATTTATGTGAGACATTGTAGGAACTGGAAAGAGTAGGGAAAATGATATATTTTATAAATAAATAAAAAATTATATATATATATATATATATGACTAGTGATATAAAGGGTTTCAAAATTGTTTAGATATGGAGATCAGTGACACCATCAATATTGCAACCAGATGTTTTTTTCTGAACCTCTCTCAGTTTTTTCCTTTTCTCATGTAAATTATCTTCTCAGGCTGGCAGTTCTTGCAGCTAGGTGTCTGAGAGTACTTCCCAGGACTATGTACTTCTTTATTCAAGTAAAATGGAAAACTGGAGTGTACCATCTGTCCACCAAATAGGATTTCCCCTTGACTTGATTTTCTCTGTTTTAGCCCGTGCTGCAAAGCAAATTATTTTAAACAAAATCAGGACCTAACCTATGGTTGGGAATAAGTGGCAGTAAATCTCATTTAAATGAAATGTATGTGACAAAATTGAAAAGATTCAACATACTTTAGGGCAGTGAAGAACCTGACCATCATAGGCTGGTATAGTTTGTGGTACATACTAGGTACTCTAACAGGGTGGCTGGAGGGATGGCTCAGCAGTTAAGATCACTGGGTGCTCTTCTGAAGAGCTCAGGTTTATTTCCCAGCACTTCCATGGATGCTCACAATGATATTTAACTACATTTCCAGGGCTTCTAGTGCCCTCTTCTCACCTCCACCAGCACCAGGCACAAATGGGGTAAACATACATACACATAGGCAAAAGCTATCACATTTTCAATGTGACAGGAAATCATTTTGAATGGTTAGGAAGGTAGTCCCAGCAGGTAAAGACACTTGTTGTTAAGCCTGAGGACCTGGTTTTGATTCCCAGAAGTCACATGGTAGAAGGAGAAAAGCAAGTGGTCTCCACTCACACTTTGTTGTATGCTCATATCCACCAGTATATGTAGCTAGAGTTTTCCTGCCTGGCCCACAGTCAGGACAAATCTCTCTCACCTGCCAGTCCCACAGCCGCTCAAACCTGACCAAGTAAACACAGAGACTTATACTGGTTACAAACTGTATGGCCGTGGCAGGCTTCTTGCTAACTGTTCTTACAGCTTAAATTAATCCATTTCCATTAATCTATACCTTGCCACTTGGCCCGTGGCTTACCGGAGTCTTCACATGCTGTTTCTCATCGTGGCGGCTGGCAGTGTCTCTCTGATTCAGCCTTCCACTTCCCAGCTTTATTCTCCTCCTTGTCCCGCCTACACTTCCTGCCTAGCCAATGGCCAATCAGTGTTTTATTTATTGACTAATTAGCAACACATTTGCCATACAGAACATCCCACAGCACTTCCCCCTTTTTTTTTTCAAAAAGGAAGGTTTTAACCTTAACAAAGTAAAATTACATATAATTTGGGAATTTGGGCATAGCTTCTCTTACTACTTCCTGCTGGAGGGGGGCGCTGTATCTTATGGGGATACAAAGAAAATTTTAGAATTATGGAATAGTCCATGAGGGTGTATTGTCTGAGCCAGTTGCCTTCAAATCATTCTGGATGTTGGATCATCTGGGTCATGATGTCATCAGAAACCTTTCAGGGGGTCATGGCTGGTCAAACCTGATGTATCTTAATCTGGAACAAGTCCATAGCCTCTGGCTTTCTGTGGGAACAAAAGAGACTCTTTTCCAAAGCAACATATCCTTGTATCCAAATTTTGAAGTCAAGATATCTTTAAAATATACATATTGGCATAACTCAACAGCTTTTACAATCGAATGTTTTTCTGCAGTTAAGAATCCCAAAGACAACACAATCCAGATTCTCTGTGTAATATTCATCTTCACGTGCCTTATTTTTTACATTAACTTTACTGTCTCTTTAAAGACTTTATTTTTTAAAACTATGTATTTGTTTATATAACTGTATATATCACCTTTTCTGTCTCTTTCAAGCCTACGTATATTTTACACACATTGTAAACTATTACATCTGAATCTGTCTTTTTTTTTTTTTCTCTTTTTTTTTTCCCTTTTTTTTTATTAATTTATTTTGCAATACAATTCAGTTCTACATATCAGCCACGGATTCCCTTGTTCTCCCCCCTCCCGTCCCCCTCACCTTCCCCCCAACCCCCCCCCCCATTCCCATCTCCTCCAGGGCAAAGCCTTCCCCACAGACTGAGGTCAACCTGGTAGACTCAGTCCAGGTAGGTCTAGTTCCCTCCTCCCAGGCCGAGCCAAACAATCCTGCATAGGCCCAAGGTTTCAAACAGCCAACTCATGCAATGAGCACAAGATCTGGTCCCACTGCCTGGGTGCCTCCCAAACAGATCAAGTCAATCAACTGTCTCATCCATTCAACTATGAACCAATGGCTGAGGGGTCCCCACTGAATCTGTCTTATTGTGAATCTGTTGTTTTAAACTGCAACAGCTGTGGCTGCTGGCTCCGCCCACCTCAGCTTCCCAACTTGGCTACGTTTACCACCAGCTCTGGGAGCTATCGTGGGTCTATGCTTTTATCCAAGCAGCGTGTAGTCCAGAAACCTCTTCTTTTGTTTTGTACCTGCAAAGGCTAAATCCACCATGCAGCTTAATGTGCCACTTGCAGAGACCTCATTCCCGCCATACTGCAGGTCGAGCACACACGCTAGGAACCCACAAGTAGCTCAAACCAGCAGCTGCCGCTCATTTGAGAGAGACAATTAGGAAGCTGTTTTTAGCTCCGTTTTAGAATCTTTTCTCAGGTTTTAGGTGGAAACTCTTGCCACCACGTTGGACGCCATTTGTAGCTAGAGTTTTCCTGCCTGGCCCACAGTCAGGACAAATCTCTCTCACCTGCCAGTCCCACAGCCGCTCAAACCTGACCAAGTAAACACAGAGACTTATACTGGTTACAAACTGTATGGCCGTGGCAGGCTTCTTGCTAACTGTTCTTACAGCTTAAATTAATCCATTTCCATTAATCTATACCTTGCCACTTGGCCCGTGGCTTACCGGAGTCTTCACATGCTGTTTCTCATCGTGGCGGCTGGCAGTGTCTCTCTGATTCAGCCTTCCACTTCCCAGCTTTATTCTCCTCCTTGTCCCGCCTACACTTCCTGCCTAGCCAATGGCCAATCAGTGTTTTATTTATTGACTAATTAGCAACACATTTGCCATACAGAACATCCCACAGCAAGTGTACATACATACATATGTTCAATTATAAATATAAAGTAAATAAAGCCTGGTATAGGTGGCTCAACAGCTTTGAGTAGGTACTGCTCTATGATTCTTTCAGAGGACCTGAGTTATGTTCTCAGCATCTATATTAGTTGGCTCAAAACCTGTTGTAGCTCCAACTCAAGTGGATTGATCAGTCTCTTCTGCACTCTTCAGGTGCCTGGACGCAGTTGAACATGCTCACACAGAAACACACATGTGTATACATAATTAAAAGGTAGTAAACATCTTAAAATGTAAAACTATGTATTGAAGAACCATGAGAAATACTGGGTTCATTAATATTTCCCAAATGCAACATGTCCTTTTCTGTCTTTATCTACTATCCACTAGCAGGGAGACATAATTTAGAGGACAAGTTTGCAATTTGTTTTATATATCAGTGATTTTAACCAATGCATTTTCTACCTAACTGCATCAAGTGGAATTTTAGCATTTAAGGTTCCTTTGTTAATTTTTTAAATATTATATCATAGTCAATGAAGTTGTGAACTCAGTGACACACTATAGAAATGTCAGGAAAATTTATATACTTATGAGAATGCTTACAAAACCACATCATTACTCAACATCCATTTCCCTGGAGTTTCCTACTGATTTACTCTGAAATCATTAAGAGAAGAGCAGTCATTAGTTAGATTGTACTTTTATTTTCTCCATATAATTGCTTAAATGTGTCACTTATGATTTGCTTAAGGGTAAGATCAAATGAAATAATTTTTTTCCAGTTTTCCTGATGACCCAAGTCTGGAAACTTCAAGTATATGCAAATGCAGCATTTGTAACAAATTATTTTAGGCAAGCACCTTCTGAAGGAGATGCAATGAGTTTCAGCCTTTAGGAATCTTGAGCTATTAGGAAGTCTGGCATAGCACTAATAAAACACAAACACTTATAGTCAAATCTTATTTCTGATGCTGCTAAATGGGAATGTACAACTTAACATAATAGGCAATTTAGCATACAAATGTGTCCCATAAAAGCAAGATGCTGGCAGTTCAAAACAGTAAATGTTAACCTTCGGGCAAGCTGTTATTGAGGTGTTAAAGGCCCCTGAAATCTTAATGAACTCATTTATACTAAGAATTTCCCATAGTAAGTATGTTGCCTACTCTAATAGACTCTTTACTTCTCAAGCCCAACTACTAAGAAGACACTCAAAAAGTTAGATCTGAACAACAGGCTTTTTCATTGATCTCTTTTGGTGGAAGTTAGAATTCAATCTTTTCCCAGAATTTTCATGGTTTGTCCTGTCATGCTTTGATATACCTCTATGTGTACATTGCAATGGCAGTCTATTCTTCAAAATCAGAGGGAAAAATCAAATGTCCTTTTGAGCTATAAAAGCCAATTTAAATAAAAGTAAGCACGTTATCACATTTGTGTAATTCAACTAATACCCAATACAATAATTGTTTTCTTTCTCATTTCTCTAAGTAAATAGACATCTTGGTTACACTTACCTATGGAACCTCAGCCATTTGCCACATCTTTTGTGAATGAAAAAAATCTGTCTTGACAGTAGGATTATTTGAAAGGACAATCGAGATAAAAATAGGTTAAATAAATTCTCCAGAGGAGATCATACTGTGTGGGCAGAAAGTGAAAACTCAAAGGTTTCCATAACATCAAATAAGAAATGTCAAGACTCTGCAGTCTTTCACACTCTTGACCAATACTGTCTTGTCAGAATTATACTTTTTTTAAACTTTCAATATGCCATTTGCTTTCTTAAGATTCTTACAATTCTTTTCCCTATTTTCACCAAGTTCCTCTTTTGCTCTCTACTCCTATTTGGACTGCAGATGTGGCCCAGTTGTAGAGGATTTATTTAGCACACTAAACACCCTAGGGTTGATCCTTAGTACAAAAAAAATGAAAAAAAAAAGTAATACAATGGCCTGCTCCCCCCCCCCCAAAAAAAATTAAGTATACGTAGTAGACTACCCATCACTGTCAGTCTTACTTCCTTTGGTTCCTTTATCTATTTTCCTTTTTTAAAATATGAGCATTTCATTTACTTCCTGAGTTTGTAGGTTATCCTTTTGAAATGACTTCCAAACCCATGTGATAAGGCTTCCTCACTGTTTCAGTACTGCATACTATTTTTGAATACTTTCTACTTCTTTCTTGGATATATTGTAATGTTTCAAGTATTTGTTATCTCTTTTAGTTCACATGCATGTATGTCTGTATGAGTTTATATGTACCACACATATGCAGCTATCCACTGAGGCCAGAAGAGGGCATTTTGTCCCCTGGAAATGGAATTATAGGTAGTTGTGAGACACCTGATGTGAGTTCTGAAAACCAAATTCAGATCCTCTGCAAGAGGAGGAAGTACTCTGAACAACCAAGACAATTATTAAACACTCATACTTGGACACAATTTTTTTTTTCAAGATTTAGTGTATCTTTTTTTTGCTACTTTTTCTTTCTAATTTCAACTTTATGTTATAGAGAAGATTTAAAGTCATTGAAAATTTGGAAAAGAAATGTTTGTACAGTGATCGAATATACAGTATTTGTTTTATATTTCTTTTCTTAATGTTTTAGAGGTTCTAAGATGCATTTAATTTATTTTGGGCAAATTTATGCCCCATTCACTTCTTTTCAGTCTTCCTCTACCCTCTTCCACTGCTTTTCATTCCCAAATTCATGAGATGATTTAAAAAAAAAAAAGTCCAAGTCTACTTAGTGCTGCCTATATGTATATGGTTGTAGGGTCATCTACTGGAACGTGGGGAGCCTTTCAGGGGTTACATCACTGACTGTCTCTCCCCTAGATGCTATTATATGCCATTAATTTTTCAGCTACCTGTGAGACTTTACTAGCCCTTTCCCTGAACATGGTAGAATTTTTCTGGCTTGCATTTTTGTAGGTTTTGTGATTGCACTCACAGATACTGTGAGTTTATGTATACTAAATCCCTGCTATGGGCTGTAGAGATGGCTCAGTCATTAAAGGCTAGGCTCACAACCAAAACATCTTTCATGTTCAGCAAATGGTAACTGTAGATATTAAATAGTGCTGGCTCTTTCCACCAATCCTTCATGATGATCTTTGGCCTTTGGAGGAGGAATGTGACATAGATGCCACACATGCAACTGAGCACCTTATAGTCTCTTATTTTTTGCATGTTGACAGGTTGTCAGTCTCTGTATTTTTAGTGCTCTACTCCAAATTTCTATGGTTTCTCTGGGTTCAGAGAGTACCGTTCTATGGGGATAACAAGAAGAACTTAGGGAACAGTTTACTAAGATGTCCTTTTAACATAAAATATTATCTAACTGAGACCACACAGACTGCAAGAAGTCCAGATAGACTGCCCATACACCAAACTCCCCTAGTCTCTCACTCTCTCATTATCTGCACACCCTATCTCCAGTCCTGTGTCCTCATAGTCACAATGACCCAGCCCCCAACTGAGGCAGGGATTTCCCGATCTATCTAACAGAGACCAAGCCAGCCACCAGCAGTCTAGCCTTCAACAAGGGAGGAGACTCCCTGCTCTACAACAGATAATGCAGAATGCGAGAAGTTCTGGTAGGCTGCCCATCTACCAAAGTTAAACCAAAATCAGATAAACAATTTAAATAGGCCTATAACCCCACAGAAAATAGAAGCAGTCATTCAGAATCTTCCAACCAAAAGAAGCCAATGCCCAATCCAGATGTTCAAGAAAGAGCTAACATCACTACTCTTCAAACTATTCCACAAAATTGGAACAGAAGGAACATGGCCAAATTCACTTTATAAGTCCACAGTCACCTTGATACCAAAACAAAACAAAAATTCAAAAAAAATGATGGAGAATTAAAGACTAATTTTCTTTATGAATATACATGGCAAAAACTCAATAAAATACTCAAAAACCAAATCCAAGAAGACATCCAAATGTTCATCTACCATAAACAAGTAGACTTCATCGCAGAGTCAGAGTTGGTTCAACATATGCAAATCAGTCAATGTAACCCACCGTACAAATGGAAAAAAAAAAGAATGATATGTTTTTCTCATTGGATGCCCAAAAAGGCTTTGATAAAATCAAACACCCCTTCATGATAAAAGTTATGGAAAAAGTATAAATACAAGGAACATACCTAAACATAGCAAAGACAATTACAGCAAGCCAATTGCCAACATCAAATTAAACGGAGAAACACTCAAAGCAGTCTGACTAAAATCAGAAACATGACAAAGTTTTCTATGCTATTCAATACAGCACTTGAAGTTCTAGCTAGGGCAATAAGACAACTAAAGGAGATCAAAGGAATACAAATTGGAAAGGAAGAAGTTAAAGTATCATTATTATCACATGATATGATAGTATACATAAGGAACCCCATAAATTATATCAGGGAACTTGTACAGCTGATACACACCTTCAACAAAGTAGTCTGATACAAGATTAAATAAAAAAAGTCAATAGCCTTCCTATATACAAATGAAAAATAAACTGAGAAAGAAATCTTGGAAACAACAGCCTTCACACTAGCCACAAATAATATAAAGTATCTTGGGATAACTCAAATCAAGCAAGCGAAAGATTTGTGTGATAAAAACTTCAAGTCTTTGAAGAAAAAAAAATGAGGAAGATATCAGAAGATAGATTTCTCATGCTCATTGATCCTAAGTTTTACATAGTAAAAGACTGATCTGGTACAAAAAGTAATAGACAGATTCAACACAATCCTCTCAAAATTCCAACAAAATTCTTTACAGATCTTGAAAAGATGGTACTCAACAACACATCGAAAAACAAAACCCCAGAATAGGTAAAACAATCCAGAACAATAAAAAAACTTCCAGAAGTATCACCATCCCTGATTTCAAGTTATACTGCAAAGCTATAAAAATAAAAACCGAATGGTATAGGCATAAAAAATAGACATGTTGATCAACAGAATTGAATTGAAGACCCAGACATAAATCCACACACCTAAGGACACCTGATTTTTATAAAGGATTCAGAAATACATCATGGAAAAAGTAAGCATGTTCAATAAATGATGCTGGTCTAACTTGATGTCTGCATGTAGAAGAGTACAAAGAAATTCATATTTATCACTCTGAACAAAACTCAAGTCCTAACAGATCAAAGAATTCACCATAAAACCAGATACACTGAACCTGATAGAAGAGAAAGTGGGGAATAGCCTTGAGCACTTTGGCACAAGGGATAACTTCCGGAACAGAACACTGCTAGCACTGGCCCTGAGATCAACAATTAATAAATGGGACTTCATGAAATTGAAAAGCTACTATAAGGCAAAGGAAATCATCAACAGGACAAAACTACAGCCTACAGAATGGGAAAAGATCTGCACTAGCCCCACATCTGACAGAGGGCTGATTTCCAAAATATATAAAGAACTAAAGAAAACTGACATCAAGCTACGCAACTGTCTCCGCTTATGCAGAGGTCCTAGTCCAGTCCCATTTCCACTACCTATAGTGGGACACCTCACACAGCCTTGAGGCAGGGGGAGGGGCTTGGACCTGCCTCTACTGAATGTATCAGGCTCTGCTGACTCCCCATGGGAGGCCTTACTTTCTTGTAGAAGGAAATGGGGGGTAGGTTGGGTGGATGCTGGAGGAGTGAAAGGAGGGAAGAGGCGAATCTGTGATTGATATGTAAAATGAATAAAAATTTCTTAATAAAAATGTTTAAAAAGAGAAAAATTTAAAAAAAGAAAACCAACATCAACAAACCCAATAATCTAATTGACAAATGGGATACATATCTAAACAGATAATTCTCAGTAGATGAAACCTAAATGACATAGAGATGTTTAATGAAATGTTCAACATCCTTTAGCCATCAGGTAAATGCTAATCAAAACTATTTAGTGATTCCATCTTATACCCATCTGAATGGCTAAAATCAAAAACACAAATGGCAGCTCATAGTGGCAAGGATGTGGTGCAAGGGGAACACTGCTCCGTTGATTGTGGGAGTGCAGATTGTTACAATCTCTATGAAAATCAGTATGGTGTTGCTCAGAATATTTGGAGTCAATCTAACTCAAGACCCAGCTGTATCACTCCTGGGAATATACTGAAAGGATTCTCTATGCTACCAGAAGACACATGCTCAATTCTGTTCGTAGCTGCTTTATTCATAAGAGCCAGAAACTGGAAACAACCTAGATGTCCCTCAACCAAATAATGGATAAACCAAGATATGGTACATTTACACAATAGAGCATTACTCAGCTCTTAAAAAATGTCATTATGAAATTTTCAGGCAAATGGATAGAACTAGAAAAATTTGCTGATGAGGTGACCCAGACTCAGAAAGACAAACATGGTTTGTACTCATAAGTAGATATTAGCTGTTAAGTTGATGATAATCATGCTACAATCCACAACCCCAGAAAAGCTAAGTATCAAGGAGGGTTCTAATGAGAATCCATGGATCTCCCTGGAAAGCAGAAATAAAACAGATTTTGTAAGTAGTCTCAGGATGAATGGGGATGGGAAGAGGAGGGATTAAGCAGGAGTGCAAGTGGAAGGACCCAGTACTGGGAGAGATAACCGGAATTGAAGGACATTTGAGGGAGGTGATGTGGAAACCTAGTGCAGTAGAAAATCCTAGGATTCTACAAGGGTGACCCTAGTGAGGAATTCTAGTAACAGAGAATTTGGAGCCTGATTCAGCTATCTTGTGTAGCCAGGCAAGGTTTGCAGAGGTGAGACTGACTCACCAACCCTACCACAAATACTTCGACCTATAATCTATCCTGCCTGCAAAAAGTACTATACAACAGAGGGGCACAACTTGTGGTTGTGGCCAACCAATGATGGGTCTAAATTGAGGCCCACACCATGAGAAGTGTCCATACCTGACACTGCCTGGGTGACCAAGAATTGGAGGCTGGATAGCTCAGAGACCTATGATAGAAAAAAAATCATTAAATTCATTCCTAACTATATCCTTATATAGTCATAAATCAGTATCTACCACAATCTTCATCAAAGATGCTATTGCAGGTAATTGATCGGAGCAGATGCAGAGACCTAATGACAAACATTAAGTGGAAAGAGAGTCCAAATTAGACATCTAAATTGTGCCCCCCCCCCTCCGCCACTGGAGATCAGGGAACCCTGTGGAAGAGAGGAAGAAAGAAATGTTGAAGGCAGAGGAGTCGAGGATACCTAGAGATAATGACCCACAGACTTCAACTAAGAAGGACTCAAAGAGCTCACAGAGACTGCACAGACAAAGAAGGATCCTGTATGGATCTATGCTAGGGCCCTTGTTGCTTGCCCTGCAGCTGGGGTCCCACTGTCTCTGACGCAGTACCAAAGGACACAGGTTCTGGGAGGTTGTAAGCAATCTCGTTTATTAAGCAAAGGACTGAGGTATTTATGTGTGTACTTTTTGGTGGGCTCTGCTTCCAGCTGCCGTTATGTTTCCCGGTTGGCTCTGGGTCGTATGTCAGCAGTGGTCATCTTGAGGATCCACTTTCAGGGTCCTCTGGGTCAGGATACTACTGCGTATGTCAGAGCTCTTTGTTAGCTTAAGGCATGGCCCAGTGCTTTAGACTTTATCTGCCTCAGGCCTCTGCATATATGTTATGATTTTTAGTTTGATATTTTTGTGGGAACCCTAACACAGAAAGTAGGGGTGTTTCTGACTCTTTTGTCAGCTTTTGGGACAGTTTTACTCCTACTGGGTTGACTCATCCAACCTTGATATGAGAATTTGTGTCTAGTCTAATTGTATCTTTTTATGCTGTGTTCAGTGGATATTAGAATTTCTCTCAGGGCCTATGATCTAGGCAGTCACTGGTTTGGGTCAATTAACAGAATCACGAATGAGTTTTATCATAGCATTAATATTATTTCTAAAAATCGCTCCAAAAATCTCTCAAATCTATTTATATTGCCACACTGCCATCTCTGAATTTTTAATAAAGTACTTTAATGGTATATGACATTATGCCATTTTTTTTGAGACAGGGCTTCTCTGTGTAATAGCTCTGGCTGTTCTGGAACTCACTTCGAAAACAGGCTGGCCTCGAACTCAGACTGATCCACGTGCCTCTGCCTCCTACATACTAGGATTAAAGGCATGCACCACCACTGCCTGGCTATGTTGATGTTTTTGTTTTTCACAAATGTTCACGAGTTACAAACAGTAATGCTATGCAAACAAAACCCTTTAGTTATCTTGAGGAAAGAATATTAATTGAGATATTACATGAGGAGCTGACATGTTTTAATGATCATTTTTTATGGTTTATATGGTCAGTTTCCTCCCAAAGCCTTGCCTTGTCAGAATGTGATGCAATTGGGACTTGGCTGGACCTTTATGAGATAAAGCTTAATGGACAGAAGTTAGGTCCTACTCCTCCTCATAGTCAATATCCTACTTAGCCTGACTGTAACGGACTTGTGATAGATACAGATGAACATAAAGTGTAATCATGAGGCAAGATAAACTTCTCTTATTTTTAAGTTAACTATTTCAGATATATTGTCAAAAGAATGGAAAAAATAACCACTCTCAGAAATGTGGGCTATACTTTTCAGTGCATTTATTATTTTAAAATGGCCTGAAATTTACAGCAACAGCATATTGTTTTGATAATAGTGGTTTAACGATATATTTTACTAACTTCTAAAGCAAATGTATTTCATATCATATTTAAAATTGTTTTTATATCCAATATTTATTTTTGTTTTATGAACTCTTGAAGAAAATTAAATTTAACAATCCATCCCTAAGCACTTGTGTTCTAAATTAAATAATTTTGATTAATTTCATGTTATATATTTTATTTCTAAAATGGGTTCTCTTTATGATTGTACAGACTACATTTAGTGTTCTTTGATTTTATGCTTTTATTAATATACCACACAATTTATCTATTTAAAGTGTATAATTAAATGGCTTTTACTACAATCAGCAGTTATGAAGTTACAAAATATTTATATTTATATAAGCTTTTTAAAAAAGCATAATTTATTTAAATCTGTCTCTAATCATTTCATCCACACAAGCCATAGGCAACCATTAATATTTTCTTTCTCTACACATATATTTAGTCAATGTAATTATCATAATTTGCATCATATTAAATGTGGCCTTGAGGACTAAATTCATTAAGCATGTGGTCTCTGTGTCTCTTCTGAATTTTAGCACATATCACTATTTCATTCTTCTTGGTTGAAAAATCTTACAAATTGTATAGATCTACAGTATTTTGGTTATCCATTCATTTAATGATGGGCAATTGGAGTTTCATCTACCATTTTGGTGATTATTAATTTTAGGAACATCTACCTATAATTGCTCATGTAGACAGTGATTTATCATATATTCACATACCATAATGGGAAACTGTACACTATTTTTGCACTAAATAACAAATCCAGAACCTTGTCTACAATAATCCATACCCAAGGGCCCAGTTGTTTTCTTCAAGTAGCTATTGTTTTACTTTTATATCAACAGTGTTTATGAGGGTTACCCATTTTCTCATTTGCTTGTAAGGACTCTTTTTTTTTTTTTTTTGGTTTTTCGAGACAGGGTTTCTCTGTGTAGCTTTGCGCCTTTCCTGGGACTCACTTGGTAGCCCAGGCTGGCCTCGAACTCACAGAGATCCGCCTGGCTCTGCCTCCCGAGTGCTGGGATTAAAGGCGTGCGCCACCACCGCCTGGCGTAAGGACTCTTTTTAGTGTAGCTAAAGTATATTTTGGTGGTTTGAAAAAAATATCCACTAAAGGGTGTGGCACGATCAGGAGATGTGCCTTGTTAAAGTAGGTGTGACCTTGTTGGAGGAAGTGTGTCACTGTGGGGTGGGCTTTGAGGCCTCTTTTGCTCAAGCTTTCCTCAGTGTGACACTCAGACTACTTCTTTTTGCCTGCACGATAGAGGATTCTAAGCTACTTGCCAGCACCATACCATATCTGTGCATGCCTCCATGTCCCAACATGATGATAATAGACTAAACCTCAAAAACTGTAAGCTACCACTTCAATTAACTATTTTCCTTTATAAGTGTTACTGTGGTCATGGTATCTCTTCACAGCATTAGAAACTCTAAAACATTGTGGTTTTAATTGGCTGCTTTTTCATGTTTGTTATCTCTTGAATATCTTCATTTGGGTGATTTTGTTGTGAATTTTTTGTATGTTTTGAATTTTTTTTTTACTATGATTTTCTAATATGATCACAGACATTATTCTATGTTGGCCCCATTACATGGATTATATTTTCTCTTCATTTTGCTGTTATTTGTGAAATAGAATTTTAGTTTTGAGGAAGTCTGATTCATCTGTTCATATTGAAATCATCTACAGTAGGAACAGAAAAATTGTCATTAGTAAAGAAAGTCATTCATCAATGTGTAAATACTTTTCAGGGATCTGCTTTATAAAAGTATTCTTCATTTTTATAAAGGTCACTATATGTGTCTATATATGTACATGTATGTGTGTAATATGTATTACCATGATATATATGGATTATATATATGTGTATATATATATATATATATATATATATATATATATTTCATCCTGAAATTTTCTCCTACAACTCTTTCTCTAGCCCTCTCAGCATTTCCCCTAACAACTAGATGTCTGCTTTTTAAAATTATTCAATGATTCCAATTAGAGCTGCTATGTGTTCATGGATATTGGGCCATCCATTAGAGCATAAGAACCACCAAAGGCCACATTCATGAAGAAATCTAGCACCTTTTCTCCAGGATCCATCGATTACCAATTGTTCCCTACCTGAGAGTTGAGATTCATGAGGCCCCTTCCCACTCCATGCTAGAACTTGGTCTAGATTGATCTAGAGAAGGTAATAACAGCTTCTGTGAATTTATGAGTGTTATAATCGCATCATGTTATATACAGAATATAGTATTTTGTAGTACTCTTCCACACCTTTCCTATATTACAATGTTCCAAACATTTGTTATGACTATGACTATATTCAAAAAGAAAAAAGACACCTTATTTGTTTATTTACTTGTTTATTTATTTATTTGTTTGTTTTACATCCCTACCACAGTTTCCCCTCCCTCCTATCCTCCCAGTCCCTCCCCCACTACCTTCCCTCTGCCTCCTCCCCTATCCACTCGTCTTCTGATTTTATTCAGAAAAATGCAGGGCTCCAATGGATATCAACCAGCCATGGTATATAAAGTTGCAGTGAGACTAGGAGCCTCCTTTTCTATTAAGGCTGGATAAGACACCCAGGTAGGAGGAAAGGGTCCCAAAATTAGGCAACAGAGGCACAGACAGTCCCTGCTTCCACTGTTAGTATTACTACAAGACCAAGCTACTTTTCACTTATATGCAGAGGGCCTAGGCCAGTCCCATGCAGGCTCCCTGGTTGTTGGTTCAGTCTCTGTGAGTTCCTATAAGGTCAGGTTAGTTGAATCTGTGAGTTTTATTATTATGGCCTTGACCAATCCAGCTCCAGCAATCCTTCCATCCTCTCTTCTGAAGGATTCTCTGAGCTCTGCCTAATGTTCGGTTGTGGGTGTCTATCTGTTTCCATCAGATGTTGGATAAAGCTTCTTTGACAACAATTAGGCTAGGTGACAATCTACGAGTACTGCAGAATATCAGTAGGCATCATTACATTGACTTTTTTTTCTCCAGTTGTGTTTGGTTCTATCCTAGGGTTCTGGGCCATTCAACTTCTGGCTCCTGGTGCTCCAGGCAGTATCAGGGATGAGCTCACTCTTGTCATGGGTCTGAGGCTGGACGAGTCATTGGTTTGTCACTTCCATGACTCAGTCTGTTCTGCCTGTGGGAAGTGCTGGGATAAGTAAGGGTGGCACAGACTTAACTTTTTAGTGAAAAGAGGCATAAAATGACTTAATTTGCCAATCAGTATTTTTAACAAAGTGAAAGTTCTAATATATTTTCATTCTACAACTGCTTATCGAGAAACTGTCTATGTCTAGTTTTCAATACATTTATATATTCCAAAATGCCTGTTTTCACTTTATAGTTTATAAGTAATAGGTACAATTCTATGGCTTATGACTCAGATATACCTATTTTTTTTTTACTCCTTGCCACCTAGACTCCAGCATACACTCATACTGACTCATGCTAGATATGACATTTTCTGTTGTGCCACATTTTGTTTGTGTTCTGACAAATAAAACTTGCCTCGAGACAACAGGGCAGAGCTTGCCACAAGTTAACCATAGAGGCCAGGTGGTGGTGACTCATGCCTTTAACCCCAGCACTTGAGAAGTTCATGCCTTTAATTCCAGGACTTGGAGGCAGAAATTGGAAGTGATAATGTGGGTCAGAGACAAGAGCTCATCCCTTTTTGGACTAGGATCCAGAGAGGTAAAAAGTCCCTAGTGGTTGCTCCTCTGTTTCTCTGATTTTTCAGGTAATTACCCTGATATTTGACTCCTGTTTTTTATTAATAAACCTAATTAGGTTCACATTTCACTTTTCTTGTCACTATTTTTTTTTTATTTTCAGGTACCTATCTTATTGTACCTTATAATATATTTATTTATATATTTATCCATGCTATTAGATCATAGATAACTCTGAGGGACTGGATCATATAATATGTTACTATCTCTGGCAGTCTCTTACAAAATTGTCTTTTCTATTTTTTCTGTACTTATAAAATCCAGTGAACCAAGGTCTACATTCCCATAGTAATTTTTTATTTGTTTGTTTAGTTTTTTTTCCAAGTACCATGTTTTGTATGTATGCATTAAAAGAAGATTTGCTCACTATAATTAGAGTTTAGTTAGAGTTTAGATTAGGACTGTTGCTGTTATAGATTTCCCATTTCCTTGAAAAAACTCCAGTAATTACCAATCCCTCCAACAAGTAGGTCCAATAAGAGAATCTGACTACTGATTACTGAACCATATAAGCAAATGTTCTCTATGTTTACTTGAAACAACCGGTTCATTGAAATCATGGTTACCTGAAGGACATATTAGTAGTTTTCCAGTTCAATTTTCTTAAGGGAAATGTCTTCATTATTTATTGTCCTTGATTCTCTTGTCTCTATGTATGCATGTGTTTGTTCACATCTGTAAATTACATTGCTCAAAAAACAAAACAGGCTGAAGAAACATTTTTGTATTTAAGGAAAATTATGTTAGAACAGTTTTACTACATGATGTGATGTACAGGGCTCTTAAACTTCATGGAAGAAATTGTTTATTGGTGATTGTTATTTATCATGCCCTTATTATTAAAACTTTCATGCAATATGTTTATATAATATTAATTCAGAATAATGCCCATATTTTTTGCCAAAAACTTACACAGAGAAAATTACACTATCATTTTCACTATTATTATTGTTATCATCATTGATATAATTATCATCATGATTACAGATACCATTTATTGAATTAAACTGACTCATAGACACATTGTCTATACATATGCACATTCCTCCATTTTTTTGTTAGAGAAGTATTCTGAATAAAGGACTAAGAAAGTAAGGTTATGAAACATGACTTAAGTCAAATAGCTTAGTGTACCAAAGCCAAGAATAGAAACAAATATGTCTTTGCTAAATATGCTCCTATTTTTTCTCTTATATCTAGAAACTATTAGTTTGCAATGGCAGTGAGCACATGGCAGAAAAATAAATGATAACATGTTAATGAAGCAAAAGAAAAGGGAAGGATTCAGGATTCCAAAATTGACTTTAAGCCTGTGCCTAAATGTCTAACAGCTTTTCTTAATGTTCTTCCTGCAGGTCCGACCATATTTCATATGTACATATATTACATATGAGGACTAACATTAAACTCTTGGTGGGTTCAAAATATAGGAAGAGGACTTCAAGGGTGTAAACAAGTCATTCTTGCTGTATTTGGAAACACAGAATTTGCAACAGACATTTTAAGGCTGAATTTGGCTTCTTTGTGCTTTCTTGAGTTTAAGAAACTGTTTTCTTCACTATTGCAAATGTCTTACTCATCAGTTTCATTATTATGCAAATTCCATTTTGACCTAATTTTCTATCCCTGAAAAATATGTTCTTAGTTATTTTTTACCTAACACGAAGACAAATTTATTCATAAGTACTTGAAGTGTTACCAACCCCAGGGTCTCTGCATGCTAATATAAATCAAAGTGTGATGCCAAGAGGTAAATTATGGAATTTCAAACATTAGTCTCCTCTTATCATTACTATTCTTTCTGACCCTTTATTTGCATCTTTCAAGTGTGCAACTTAAAAAGTTAACCTACAAGACCCATCCATTCATAACAGACATAGTATCTTCTGTTGTTCTTTGTTTTTGCTTCTGAGTCTTGCAAAGGTTATTTGCATTAGAACACTAGAAATTGATTACACCCATTCCTTACTTCATGTGTTCTATTCACATATCTACCTTTATGGGATCAAATTTTTGACTCCAGAGTTAAAGGACAAATATGTATTGTAGGTATTCATTATTGACGAGCATCTTTTATCATAGCACATGAAAGATGATGAAGAGACTGAGAATGAGATACAGAATAGTTTCATGGATAACAGGCTTGAAAATTGAGACCAGATAGATTGAAAGTAAAACTTTATTACTTGGTTTTGCAGCATTTAGGAAATTATTTTACTACTCTTATTCTATAAGTAAGCTATGTAAAACAATGTTTAAGGATTCAATAATTATAAATCAAAACAAGATAAATATGAAAAAATGAGTTTAGAATACACTCCAATTTCATAGCATTGTTGAGAAATAGATTGTATCATAAGTCAAATAGCCTTACTTTTCACAAATAAAATTATATTTATAAAATTGGTAGTATATATAATTACAAAATTAAGAATAAAAGATGAGAAAACCTGACTATAAGCAAAATTCTCTTTGATTTTAACACATTAGAACTGTGCATACATATTATTTTTCAGAACTATGCCAATGTTTCTGTAAATTGCATTCTATCTTTCATTGTTCAGTTTGACATTATTGATCTTGCATTCAATATATATTTGAATACTCTATGGGTCATTGCCATATTTGCAACTGTATATAGTAACAAGTACCAGGTTGTATATTAAATAACTTCAAAACGTGGAGAATTTAGTAAAAGAAGCAAAGATCTGAACAACTACTACAAGTAATAGCAATATATATGCAAATAGATTATAGAAAGTACAGTATACAAAAGTGATTGATAGAAGTTATGTGGCATAGTAAGACTCATTAATTTCATATACAATATTAGGAAGAAAAAAGGTATCTTCTTTCCTTCTCATAATTCTTATATGCGATCCTCTTCCATTTACTAATTTGATTATAAATCATAATTTTCTCAGCTTCAAGTAAAATGTAATTATATTTCAATCGTTGTTTTATTAGTTTATTCTTTCATCTTGTAAATACTTAGTAAATCTCTATTCTTTTAAGTAGTATATTTATGGGTTAGACTAATCGAATATAGTAATACATTTGATAAGTGGAAACCATTCAATAAAATAGAGATATATAAGGGGAACTTAAGTACTATTAAACACGTTCTAGTTAAACTTCTTTGCTTTATATTTTAATATTCACTGTGATTAAATATGATTATTAGTAAATAGATGTATTCAATATTCTAGTCCCACATTCAACTTTATTCTTTGCAAATATTTATCTGAAATTGCAATAAAGTTATAAAAATTGAATAATCTATTTTAGGAAATGACCATCATGCATAGTTATCATCAAAAGGACATAAGGTCTAGAAAATTTTACTTAAAATAAGCCAATCATTTTTTTTCTTTTATGTATTGAAATGAGACAAAGTTAAAATAGATTTTGCTAGATATTAGAACTCGGCCCAGTACTTGGCTATGGATCTCTGCATCTGCTTCCATTAGTTACTGGATGAAGCTTCTATGGTGACAATTAGGTAGTCACCAATCTGATTACAGGGGAAGACCAGTTCAGGCATCCTCTCCACTATCACTAGGAATCTTAGGTGGGGTAATCCTTGTGGTTTCCTTGGCACCAGGTTTCTCCCTAACCCCTTAATGGCCCCATCTATCAAGGTATCTCTTTTATTACTCCCCCCCTCTGTCCTGACCCCAACTCGACTATCCTGATCCCTCATGTTCTCATCCCTCCATCCCATCCCTCTATTCCCCCCCCCCAGTTTACCCAGGACATCTCATCTCTTTCCTCCTCTCAGAGAGATCCATGCATCCCTCTTAAGGTCTTCCTTGTTAACTAGTATCTCAAAGACTGAGGATTGTAGTCTGGTTATCCTTTGCTTTACATATAATATCCACTTAGGAGTAAGTACACAGTGTTTTTGTCTTTCTGGGTCTGGGTTACCTCTCTTAGGATGAGTTTTTATAGCTTCATCCATTTGCTTGCAAATTTCATGATGTCATTTTTTTTTGCTGCTGAGTAATACTTCCCTGTATAGATACACCACACTTTCTTTATCCATTCTGTTGAGGGACATCTAGGTTGTTTCCAGGTTCTGGCTATTATGAATAATGTTGCCATGAATATAGTTGAGCAATTCAACTTGTGGAATGGTTGAGCATCCTTTGGGTATATGTCAAGAGTGGTTTTGCTGAGTCTTGAGACAGATTTTTCTCAATTTTCCCCAAAATTTCCTGGTTTTCTGAGGAACTGCCATACTGATTTCCAAAATGGCTGTACAAGTTTGAACTCCCACCAGAAGTGGAGAAGTGTGCCCCTACTCCACATCCTCTCCAACATAGGCTATCATTAGTGTTTTTGATCTTGGCCATTCTGACAGGTGTAAGATGGTATCTCAGAGTCATTTTGATTTTCATTTCCCTGATAGCTAAGGATGTTGAACACTTCTTTAAGTGTATCTCAGCCATTTGAGATTCTTCTGTTGAGAATTCTCTGTTTAAATCTGTACACCATTTTTAATGGAATTATTTGATATTTTGATGTCTATCTAGTTTCTTGAGTTCTTTATATATTTTGAAGATCAGCGCTCTGTCAGACGTGGGGTTGGTAAAGATATTTTCCCATTCTGTAGGCTGCCATTTTGTCTTATTGACAGTGTCCTTTGCCTTACAGAAGTTTACAGTTTCAAGGCATAGCAATTATTAATTGTTAATCTCAGTATGTGTGCTACTGGTGTTACATTCAGGAAGTACTCTCCTGTGCCAATGAGTTCAAGGCTACTTCCTACTTTGTCTTCTATCAGCTTCAGTAAAACTGGATTCATGTTGAGGTCTTTGATCCACTTGGACTTGAGTTTTGTGCTAGGTGAGAGATGTGGATCTATTTGCATTTTTCCACATGCTACCATTCAGTTATACCAGCACCATTTGTTGAAGATGCTTTCTTTTTTCCTTTGTACAGCTTTGGCTTCTTTGTAAAAAATCATGTGTTCATAGGTGTGTGGATTTATGTCAGGGTCTTCAATTTGACTTCATTGATTCATGTGTCTGTTTTTATGTCAGTACCAAATTGTTTTTATTAGTATAGCTCTTTAGTAGAAATCAAGTCAGGGATGGTGATGACCTCCAGAATTTGTTTTATTGTATAAGATTGTTTTCAGCGCCGGGCGGTGGTGGCGCACGCCTTTAATCCCAGCACTCGGGAGGCAGAGCCAGGCGGATCTCTGTGAGTTCGAGGCCAGCCTGGACTACCAAGTGAGTTCCAGGAAAGGCGCAAAGCTACACAGAGAAACCCTGTCTCGAAAAACCAAAAAAAAAAAAAAAAAAAAAAAAAAAAAAAAAAAAAAAAAAAAAAAAAAAAAAGATTGTTTTCAGCTATCCTGGGTTTTTTGTTGTTGTTATTGTTTGCCGTGCCTGCACGGCAATTGAGCCTGAAACCTGGTGAGGGAAGTCTGGATGAACACAGCACACACCAGTCAAGTTGCAAGCATCAGGACCTGCTTTATTCTTTCTTCCACATCTTATATACCCTTTCAGGAGGAACAAACAAAACTTTTATCAAGCACCCAGGGTCAAGGAATGGTCAGCATGCCC
This sequence comes from Peromyscus californicus insignis, assembly GCF_007827085.1. Lineage (NCBI taxonomy): Eukaryota > Metazoa > Chordata > Mammalia > Rodentia > Cricetidae > Peromyscus > Peromyscus californicus. The sequence goes on along the minus strand of NW_026294391.1, from coordinate 75,320,082 downwards.
AAGGAAGCCACAGCTGCCAAACCATGAGATATACCAAACAGCAAAACATCCGCAGAACAGCCTGACCTCAGCACACTCAGAACAGGGGAGGTGTGGGCAATCTTAGAGGGGTCAGAGCCATTCTGATCCCAACAGTTGTTGTTGTTGTTTTTTCATATGAAGTTGATTATTATTCTTTTGAGGTCTGTGAAGAATTATTTTGGGATTTTGATGGGCATTGCATTGAATCTTTAGATTGCTTTTGGTAAGATTGGCATTTTTACTGTGTTAATCCTACTGATCCATGAGCATGGGAGATCTTTCCATTTTCTGATATCTTTTTCAATTTCTTTCTTTAAAGACTTAAAGTTCTTGGCATATAGGTCTTTCACTTGTTTGGTTAGAGTTACCCCATGGTATTTTATATTATTTGTGGCTATAATAAAGGGAGTTCTTTTTTTCTCAGCCCATTTATCATTTCTATATAGGAGGGCTACTGATTTTTTTAGTTATGCTTGTATACAGCCACCTTAATGAAGGAGTTTATCAGCTATAGGAATTCTCTGGCAGAATCTTGTGGTCACTTATATATACTATCATATCATCTGCAAATAGTGAAAGTTTGACTTCGTACTTTCCAAATTTTATCCCCTTCATCTCCTTTTGTTGTCTTACTGCTCTAGCTAGAAAATAGAAATATGAGCTAATGATTCTCTGTATTACCTTGAGTTTGTTGTTATGTTCCCTTTTTGTTTCAATCAAAACCACAGTGAGATGTCATCATTTTATCTTTATAGAAAAAGAGAACATCTCATAAGGGAATAGAAAAAATACTTTGTCCCTTTCAGTAAGTATTAATTAGTATAACCACTACAGTACTGAGGTTATCAAAATGAGTAAAGATAAAAATACTACATGATATAGCAATTCTATTTTAAAAATATTCAATAATTTTAAGAAATTCTTGCACCCCCTTGTTAACTGCAGCATTTTTCACTATATCTAATATATGGAAGAAAAGGAACTGTTGAGTATTAAGCTATTATTAGCCTTGATGCTTACTAATATTTTCCCTTTCCCATCAGGTGCCTTCATTTTTCAGCTTTCCATTCCTGTGACAAACTGCCTAAAAATGAAATTAAAGGAAGAAAGGTTTGTTTTGGGTCATGTTTGCAAGTGTTCTTATTCAAACACTATTTATGTGGACTTCCTGTAACAAATGAGTAATGTGAACACCTGCCCATTTCATGACATCTGGTGAACAGAGAAACAGAGAGGGAGCAAAGGCCTGGGAGCATGATATATCCTTACAAGACATACCACCAATGAAATGCTTATTTTAAGTAGACCCTATGTTCTAAAGCTTTGACCACTATCATCTTTGGAAAGACCATCAAGAATATTATTTATTTCCATTCTTTAGTTATAAATATTGCTTTGTAAAAGCGTTCTAATTTAATGCAGTAAAACTTATTTTTTGGCTTTTATTTTCTGTCCTTTTGATACCATATAAAATGGTAGCCATAACCAATATCAAGGTACTTTTTCCCCTTTGATATTTTTGAAATCATCATTTGCCAATCTTACATTTTAGTTTTTAAACTAAATACAGTTAATTTATGTATATTTTGAAAATATATGGGTTTATCATTTAAGAAAATTAATATTGATAAAAATCCCTATATTATCAAATATATTTATGGATTCAATTCATTATCAAAATTCCACTCAGATTTTGCACAGAAACAAAAAATTCTATAGTACAATTTGTGCAGAATCACAAAAGATCCCAAGTAATGAAGCCAATTTTGAAAGAGAAGACCAACAAAGGCTTACCACACTCTTGGTTTCAAATTATATTACAAAGTTTTAGTATTAAAAGTGTAGTGCATGTTTAGTGTCACACCAAGGTATTTTATATGTTTTGAGGCTATTGTAAAGGGTGTTGGTTCTTGGATTTCTTTCTTGGACCATTTATCATTTGCATAAAAGAGGGATAACAATATTGTTGAGTTTATCATGTACCCAACCACTTGTGTAAAGGTGTATACTATCACAGAGGGACTCTCATTTTTTTAGTTAATCTTGTATCCTGCCACCTTACTAAAGGAGTTTATCAGCTGTAGGAATTCCCTGGTATAATTTTGGGGGTCACTTATATATACTATCATATTATCTGTGAATAATGATACTTTGACTTCTTCCTTACCAATTTGTATCCCCTTGATTTCCTTTAGTTGTCTTATTGCTATAGCTAGAACTTCAAGTACTAATTGAATAGGTATGAGGAGAGTGGAAAACCTTGCCTTATTCCCAATTTTAGTAGAATTGCTCTGAGTTTCTCTTCATTTAATTTGATGTTGGATATGGACTTGCTATAAACTGCTTTTATGATGCTTAGGTATGACCCTTGTATCCCTGATCTCTCCAAGACTTTTATAATGAAGTATTAGAAGAAGTATTAGTATAATTAGAAGTATTAGAATTAGTATTAGTCAAAGGCTTTTTCAGCATCTAATTAGATGATCTTGTGTGTTTATTTTCTTTCAGTTTGTTTATATGGTGCATTAAATTGACCAATTTTCTTATGTTGAACCATCCCTTCATCTCTGTCATGAAGTCTACTTGGTCATGGTAGATGAATTTTTGGATGTGTTCTTGGATTTGATTTGCCAGCATTTTATGGAGTATTTTGGCATCAATGTTAATGAGTGAAACTGATCTGTAATTATCTTTCTTTGTTGGATCTTTGTGCGGATTGGGTATCAGGATGACTGTAGCCTCATAGAGAGAATTTGACAATGTTCTTTCTGTTTCTATTTTGCTGAATAATTTGAAGATTATTGGTATTAGCTCTTTGCAATTTTAGTAGAATTCTGCACTAAAACCATCTTGCCCTCGGCTTTTTTTTGGTTGGAAGACTTTTAATGACTTTATATTTCCGTAGGTGTTATCGATCATTTAAATTGTTTATCTGATTGTGATTTAACTTAGTAAGTGGTATCTATCAAGAAATTTTCTATTTCTTTTAGGTTTTTCAATTTTTTGGATTTTTGAAGTATGACCTAATGATTCTCTGTATTTCCTTAGAGTCTATTGTTATGTCGCTCTTTTTGTTTCTGATTTTATTAATTTGGATATTCTGTTCATCTGCCTTTTTGATCATTTGGGTAACATGGGGTTTACCTATTTTGTTGATTTTCTTGAAGAACCAATCATTGTTTCAGTGATTCTTTGTATTGTTCTCTTTGTGTTTCATTGATTTCAGTTCTCAATTTTATTATTTCATGTGATCTACTCCTCTTAACCATGTCTGTTTATTTTGTTCAAAAGTTTTCTCATGTGTTGTTAAGTCCCTAGTATAGGATCTCTCCAAATTCTTCATGAAGACACTTAGTGCTAAGAACTTTCCTCATAGCATCACTTTCATTGTGTCCCATATGTTTAGGTATGTTGTGCACTCATTTTCATTGAATGCTAGGAAGTATTTAAATTCTTCCTTTATTTCATCCTTTACCCAGTGGTAACTCAGTAGAGAGTTTTTCAATTTCCATGAGTTTGTAGAGTTTCTGTTGTTTTTGTTGTTGAAATCCAGCTTTCATCCATGGTGGTCTGATAGGATATGGGGGTTATTTCAATTATTTTTATATGTGATGAGACTTACTCTCTGGCTGACTATATGGTCAGTTTTAGAGAATGTTCCATGTGGTGCCAAGAAGAAGGTATATTCTTCTGCGTTTGGGTGAAGTATTCTGTAGATATCTATTAGGTCCATTTGAATCATAACATCTGTTAGTTCCATTATTTCTTTGCTTAGTTTCTGTCTGGATGAAATGTTGGTGAGGATGTGGAGCAGAAGAACACTTATCCACTATTGGTGGGAATACAAACTTGTACAGACACTTTGGAAGTCAGCATGGTGTTTCATCAGAAAACTGGGAATCAACCTACAATAGTGGACCAGCTGTACTGCTCTTGGGCATATACCCAAAAGTTGCTCAATCATGTCACAAGGACACTTGCTCAACTATGTTCATAGAGTTTTATTTGTAGTAGCTAGAACTGGGAAAAAATCTAGATGTCCCTCTGCCAAAGAATGGATAAAGGAAATGTGGTACATGTACACAATGGAGTATTACTCAGCTGTTAAAATTAAAGACATCAGGAAATTTGAAAGAAAATGGATGGAAGTAGAAAAAAGTCATTCTAAGTGAGGCAACCCAAAAAGATAAAGACAAACATGGTATGTACTAACTCATATGTGGATATTAGCTGTAAAATAAGGATAACTATACTACAATCCACAGACTCAGAGAGACAAGATAACAAGGAAAGTTCAAAATACCACCCAGATCTTCCTGGGAAGTGGAAATAGAAGAGATTTCTTCAGTGGACTGAGGGAAGGTAGGGATGAGAACGTGAGCAATCAGGGGCAGCACTGGGAAAGTGCTAAGAGAGACTGCTGGGGGGTGTGCATTTTGGGGTTGAGTGGAAGTCTGTTATAGGGAAACCTCCCAGGAGTCTATGGACAGAAGACTAGCTGAGACTCCTAGTAATTAGTAGTGGATAAATAGCATGAACTGGCCCTCTCTTGAGAGCAGATTGGTGCCTGGCCCAATTAACATTAGAGAAGTGTCATCCAGCAACTGATGGAGACAGATGCAGAGAACCACAGCCAAACATTAAACAGAGTTCGGGAATCCTACAGAGGAGGAGGAGAAAGAAATGTAGGAACCAAAGCTGTTAAGGACAGCACAGGAAGGCTCACACAATCAACTAACCTGGGCTCAGCAGGACTTGCAGAGACTGAACCAACAACCAGGGAGCCTGCATGAGACTGACCTAGGCACTTGTGCATGTTTCTTATGGTTGTGTACCTTGGTCCTCTAGTGGGACTGAAGACAGTTAACAGAAGCTGTCTCTGACACTTTTGCTAGCTTTTGGGACCCTACATTTTATGCTGGGTTGTCTTGCTGAGCCTTAATATATGAGGCAGTGCTTGGTCTTACTACAACTTGATACGTCATGGTTTGTTTATACTCATGGGAGACCTGCCTTTTCCTGGATGGAGATGAAGGAGGAGGGGATTGGGGTAGGTGGGAAATTGGGGAGAGGGCCTGGGAGGGGAGGTTGAGGGGAGGCTGCCACTCAGATGTAAAGTAAATAGATGAATTTAAAAAGCTGTAGTGCAGTTCAAGAGCTGGAGAAACTGTTCAGTGGTTAACTGAGTTTGCTGTTTTTCCATAATACCCCAGCTAGGTTCTCAGAACCCACATCATGTGGTTCATAAATGCTTGTAAATTCTGCTACAGAGGCTCTTATGCCTCTTCTGTCCTCTGTGGTTACATGCACTCTTGTGTTTACTCTTGTACACGTACCCGTACATGGACATATAATTAAAAACAAATAAATAAGTCTTTCTTAAATATTCAGTACAAATGAGGAACAAATCTCCCACAATGGCACTGAGAACACACAATGGGGAAAGGAAATACTCTTCAATAAATGAGGTTGTTTGGGTATTTATTTTTAAAAAAGAAGAAAATGAATCTATGACCTACACTTTAAAAGAAGTTGATTATCTTTTATACATAGTTTTTATTGATTCTCTTAATTTTTTGTCATACAGCATATTATTTTCATATTCATCTCTTCAACCCCCCCAGATCTTCCCACAGCCCTCTACATACCTCACTTCATTTTCTTTCTCCATATATCTTAAATAACATCATTTTTTTAAAAAAGCAAAAGACTAAAATCAACACAGAGTAAAACAAATTAACCTACCAACCAAACAAACAAACAAACAAAGAGGACAAAACAGAAGGTATGCACAAAAATATAGAGTCCATTTATTGTTGGCCAACTAATCCTGGCCATGGGATCTGCCATGGAGTATGGATGATACACCCAGTGCGATTCTATTTGAGAAAATTGATTTTCCCTTTCCTAGTAAATATCAATTGAAAATAGCTTCTTGGTTAGGGGTATGGATTGAAAATATCTTTTTGTTTTGGGGTGGGACTTTGTGTCCATTTCCCCTCCTCAGTCCTGGGATATTTTCTATTTGAACCTATACAAGTCTGGGTATTCTGTCGTAGTCTCAGTTTGTGTATATATGTATATATATTCCTAGTTGCATCTGGAAGACACTGTTTCCTTTGAATTTTCTACACTTTTGGCTTTTACAAAATCTCCACATATTTTTTTTCCAGAGCTGAGGACAGAACCCAGGGCCTTGCGCTTGCTAAGAAAGTGCTCTACCATTGAGCTAAATCCCCAACCCAAAATCTCCACATATTTTTGCATAGATTCCCAAATCTTGAGAGGAGGTTTGTGATTTAAGGATCAGTGCTCCAAACGTCTCTCACTCTCTTCACACTATCCAGTTATGAGGGCCTATAATCATTACCATCCACTCCAACACAAAGTTTCTCTGATGAAGGTTCCACATTGTTCCCATCTGTAGATATAGTAATATGTCATTAGGAGTCATTTTATTGATATTTTCTTTAGTAAAATAAGTGTAGTAGGGCTTCCTCAGGGGCCCATAGAAAATCAAATCTCAGGTTCATGTCCACTTTAGCAGTTTCAGGTATGTATTCCCTCTTTTAGAGTGGGCCTTAAGTTCAATTAAGTAAAAGCGATTGGTTATTCTCATATCATTTTGCCACAATTTTATCATTCTACCTTGCAAGCATGTCAGTGATACAGATTTCAGGGTTTGTAAAAGTGATACAAATTTCAGGGTGTGTAAAAGGGTAATGTAGATGGTTACTTTTATCCTTTGGGAGTATGCAGAGTACCTTCTACCACCATGGACACTAGTTAGTAGGGGTGAAACTTCTTTTTGGGCACCAACTCAAATTATCCATTTTCAATGGCACAAATAAATTGGGTCTGCAGTAAAAAAGCCTTTTCATCATGTTATGGAGAGTAATCAATAGCCTTGCAATAGCATGTGATTTTGGGGAACTCAATTCGAACAATTTGACCAAAGACTGTAAAATGTTACCCATTCCTAGCATTGGAGCTTTTACTTGATGGCATTCTCTCCACCAATATATAGTGACTCACTTTCATAAACATATATATTTTAGTAAGCTTCTTCTGTAGATGTAACCAACTGTCTTATTAAATAAGAAACACAGAGCCGATTCAGAGAAGAAAGCCAAGAGGTCAGAGCTAAGAGCCTCACCCTTCCTGCTTCAGCGATCCTCTTCAGTCAAGAGAGCTCTCCGAAAGGGGGCCTACTTCCTGTGTGTATGTCTTTATATAGTCTAGCTGTTCTGCCTTCTCATTGGTTGTAAACCCAAACACGTGACTGCCTTGTCACTGCCTGTATGTAACACCCTCCAGGTCCTTAAAGGCATGCGCCACCGCCACCATGCACTTGCTATGGCTCTAATAGCTCTGACCCCCAGACAACTTTATTTATTAACATACAATTAAAATCACATTTCAGTACAAGTAAAATACCACCACATTCTTCTGTATTGTGTTCCCCAAAATATTGTGCACCCTAATAAACTTATCTGGGGTCAGAGAACAGGACAGCCACAATATTAAACATAGAGGATAGGCAGTGGTAGCACATGCCTTTAATCCTAGCATTAGACAGGCAGAAATCCCTCTGGATCTCTGTGAGTTCAAGGCCACATTGGAAACAGCCAGGCATGGTGACTCATGGCTTTAATCCCAGAAAGTGAGCCTTTAATCCCAGGGAGTGAGGCAGAAAACAGAAAGATATATAAGGCATGAGGACCAGAAACTAGAAGCATTTGTCTGGTTAAGCTTTCAGGCTTTTGAAGAGCACTTCAGCTGAGATTCATTCTGGATGAGGACCAGTCTGAGGAAACAGGATCAGCTGAGGAATTGGCGAGGTGAGGTAGCTGTGGCTTGTTCTGTTTCTCTGATCTTCCAGAGTTCACCCCAATAACTGGCCTCAGGTTTGATTTTATTAATAAGACTCTCTAAGATTCATGCTACATCTGGCGCCCAACGTTTGTGGTATGAATTTACAAAAAAGCTGCTTGCCTGTGGACTTGCGGGCCCCTGCTCAGACCTGAGGTACCCTCAGCCAGTTGTGGTGAAGCACACTGGTTGGATTTGCTGAAGGAGGCAGAGGCAGGAGGATCTCGAGTTTGAAGCTGGCCTGGGAGGCTTGCTAAGGAGAAGCTTCGGCCAGGGCCCAGGCACAAATGGTGGCAGCAGGACCATGGAGGCTGTCAGAGTTGCAGGCTGCTTCTCATTGTGTTGGTGACTGCAGTGATGCTGCTACCTGGGATGAAGAGTTTACTGTTGCTTGTTCAGAGAATTGCCAGGACCTTCGTGTTACAAGAAAGCATTGGCAAAGGTCAGTTTGGAAAAGTTTGGCAAGACAAATGGTGGGGAGAAAATGCTGTGAAGATTTTCTCTTCTAGGGAAGAACATTCATGGTTCTGAGAGACAGACATTTATTAGACTGTGATTGCTCCAAACCACAGAGGGGGCACAAAAAAAAAAGTCTGCAGGGAACCATGACCACAACTAACAGCAACTTTGAAATCTTCAAAAGCATGATGGGACTCCACAAAGATGATTCCACATGGACTATGGTAAAGCCATTAAGCTGATTAACACCATGGAAAGATCTGCTTTGGACTACAAACTGCTCAGGACAATTTCGAGATAGCTAGCTGAGATAATCCAGATTCACAGACTACTCGAGCAAGGACTTAAGATAAGCCCTGAACTTTCCCAATATACAGAGACTTGACAAATGATACAGGACTTGAAAATTAACCTAAAAATTTTCTTTTCAGGATTCCCTAAAATGTCTTCACCCCCATAAAGCAGGAAGTAATTTTAAGAAAACAACGCCCACATTCCCAGGAGGTTGGGTGGGTGGTTTTTGGTCATTTAATGAGTTATGGATATTGTCATTGTTTACAATGGTTGGTTACAAGTTGTTAATTGATAATGGTCAGGAAAAAAAAGCTGAACAAGGAGATTAGATTCAGAAGTTTTGTTTAAAAAAAAGAAAGAAAAGAATATAGATATGAGATAGAACATTGACTCTACTCTGAGAAAAAAGATAAAGAAATAATAGGATAAATGGGTAGATATTGAATTTACTCTAAAAAGAAAAAGGGGAAGATATAAAAATGACAAAAGGTAGATTATTGAATCTATTATGAAAAGAAAAAATAGAGAATATGGATATGATAAGATAAAAAGGTCATTTTGAATCTACTTTTAAAGGAACTACTTGTTTTAAATAGGATAAGTAATGGAATTTTTTTTGTCTGAGTTTATCATATGTTACTGGACTGGACATTGTTAATATATATAATGGAATTTTTTGTCTCAATCTGTCAAATGTTGTGGACTAGACAACATTAATGTAATCTTGACTGCATATATTGTATATACTTATTGGATATAATTTTTTGTATTAGTTATAAGCTCTTTTTAATTTTAGACAAAAAAAGGGAAATGTGGTGGTATTGTGTTCCCCAAAATATTATGCACCCTAATAAACTTATTTGGGGCCAGAGAATAGGAGAGCCACAATATTAAATATAGAGGATAGGCAGTGGTAGACATGCCTTTAATCCTAGCATTAGACAGGCAGAAATCCCTCTGGATCTCTGTGAGTTCAAGGCCACATTGGAAACAGCCAGGCATGGTGACTCATGGCTTTAATCTCAGAAAGTGAGCCTTTAATCCCAGGGAGTGAGGCAGAAAACAGAAAGATATATAAGGCGTGAGGACCAGAAACTAGAAGTTTTTAGCTGGTTAAGCTTCAGGCTTTCGAGCAGCTGTTCAAGCAGTTCAGCTGAGATTCATTCTGAATGAGGACTAAGAGGCATCCAGTCTGAGGAAACAGGATCATCTGAGGAATTGGCGAGGTGAGGTAGCTGTGGCTTGTTCTGCTTCTCTGGTATTCCAGCATTGACCCCAATAACTGGCCTCAGGTTTGATTTTATTAATAAGACCTTCTAAGATTGCTGCTACAGACTTTAGTGGTAGTTGATCTTGTTCTACAATCTGTCCTTTCCTCTGATCTACTATCTTCTTCTCTATTTAATCTTTCTATTCTCATTTTCCCCTTTTCTATTTGTACTCTATTTCCACTTTCTTAAATGGTCCCCTCTTCTCCCTGATTTCTTACTAGATACCTATTTTTATTATTATGACATGTTTTTAATTCTAAGTTTAATAGATGCTTTTTATTTTATCATGGAACATGAGTATTATTATTATTAACTTCAAATATACTACTTCAATCATTTTCTTGTTCACAATCAAAGCTTCACACAGTATGTTTTATTTTTAAAATATTAACCTCAATTATATTGATTCCATCATTCTCTTGTATACAAAATTAAGACTCACACAGTATGTTTAATTTTTTAAATATTAACATATCACTGCAAAATATTCACAGAATTGTATAAAATGATTTCATTTAATTATACTTAAAATAAATGACACAAAATGTGGGTTATAAATATTTACAAAAGGAAAATTAAAGAGTACAAGGCTCACTGGATTTCCTACTTACAAATAAAATTGCCTTTGCAGGAAATACACTTCTATATAGTGTTTTACAATGTATTTATTGTTCTTAAAAAAAACATTGTTGATAACACATTATGAGAGTTAGATAATAAAAATTAAATGGTGATATGGTAGCTTGGGAGATGGATCAAGATATTAAAATCTTGCTCCACAGGCATGGGAATCAGAGTTAGGAACCTTAGAATACACTGAAAATCTGAGAAATGTTGGTGGCTACCTATAATCCTACAACTTTGGAGAGAGAAAGAGGAGATTCCTAGGCAAGCTGACAAGAAAAACATGCTGCAATTTGTCAATTCTGGGTTGAGCAAGGCAGAAGCCTTGCCTAAATAAAGTGAAGATGAATTGTGGAAAACACTGCACACTGGCTTTGAGCCTGTGTAAACATGCATATTACACGTACACACACACATACATGGCCACTCTGTTAGAACTGTGTATGCCTACCTGAGGATACATCACACAGAGATACACATAATAATGGTGGCAGAAATTAAATATTAAATCTCAATTTCTGACAAACTCAAGAGATATTGTCAATCAACATCCAGCATCAAAAATGTAATATCATTACAACATATCTGGGTTTAATTGACTTCAATAGCAGGAGACAAAACATGAATAATTTAGAGTTGATGGAAAAAATTCAAGAAGGCATGACAGTTACTATTTTTAGATTTTGTGGACTGCACAGTTTCTGTTATAAGCTACTATTCATATCCTCCATTGTAGTATGAAACCAGAAAGAATGCACAAGTGGGTATGAGTGTGTTTTAGTAGAATTATACTTGGTAACATAAAATTTTCAATTTAATATAATATAAATTCATTCACAAAATATTCTTTTAGGGTTTTTGTAACCTCTTAAATATATACAACTCCATTACTTGGTTGAAATCCATATTAAAAAGATACTATACTGGAAAGTCTGAATCACCTGAAGTTTCAGTTTTCTGGTTCTTTATTTAGGTCACTGTTATTTTCTGAGGCAGGACACTTTCTACTTAGTGGAGTAATTGCTGATAAGAATTAATATAAGATAATACAATTAACCATGAATGATTATTTCTAAGGCTGCCAGTATCTCATTATGCTATAATTAGAACTAAAGTGGAAATATAAGCTAAGATCCCCAGGGCTAGGAATATGCCCTTAATCATAACAAAAAAAAGCATAATTGTCGGCTTTGGTTTTACTTGGGAATTCTTGGACATTTTTCTATTTAATTTTTATATTTGGCCAAGGTGAATCTTTCTCAAGCTGCTCTAGAGAAGCTGTCAACATATAAAACAATTAACTCATTTAAATACCTTCCCCATCTCATAAAAATGCTAATAAATACTAGAATTAATGAGTTATCAGTGTGGAAAAAATAGAAATATACATCTAGACATATGAACTGGTAAGTCTGAATATTTCTGCAGAAAATATTTAAAAACAAAAAACCATCATGCAGTGAAATTAAAAGGATCTTTTATGTTGTCAAGTTGCCATGGAGGACAAGTTTTGGTAATAAATCGCTCCAATTTTTATGGATATTAAGCAACAAAGATTTATTTCTTCCTCATGTTCTATGTGTGTCTCAAGTTGCTTATGATTGGCATCACATTTCTTTCCTTACAATGAAACTCAAGCTAAGAGTGGCCAGCATCCAAGATGTTTTGACCACAGTGATAAAGGCAAAGTTAATGTGAGAATGTGCACTGTCTCACAAAACTTCCTCTCAGAATTTATGCATTAAATATCTCTTTACCCTTCATTTACTAAACCTTTCAGGTGGCCCTAAGTGACTTTGTGGAAATAAAGACATAATCTAGACTGAAAGAGAAGGACAAGACATGAATGGTCACAGATTACTGACTGCCGCATTCTGCCCTTCTGACCATAAGGTTTCAATTTTCTCTTTGTCGTCACACAGAGTATCATTGTATTACTCTAGGAGAGTCAAAACAGAAATCTTCCCTGGATCTCTGAATCAAGCATAGTAATCCTTTCATTGGATCCAGATGTGACTCTTCTATATCTAAAGTGTAATTATGAAACAAAAACATTAATATGGTGAAATATGGTGATATTTTATTTTGTACTAAAATGTTATTTGTATGTTAAATATATGTATGTAAAGTTGCCTGGGGATCAGAGCTATTAGCAAGCCATAGGAAAGCCGGGCGGTGGTGGCGCGTCTTTAATCCCAGCACTTGGTAGGCAGAGCTAGGTAGATCTCTGTGTGTTCAGGGATACAGCCAGCATTGGAGACACACGCCTTTAATCTCAATACCAACCATAGAAGACCTGGAGGTCTGTACAGACAGGCAGTGACGAGGTGGTCATGTGGTTGGGTTTACAACCAATGAGAAGGCAGAACAGAAAGTCTTTATAAAGACTTTAACACAGGATGTAGCTCTCTTTCGGAGAGGTAGGACCACCGCAGGAGGAAGGGTAAGGTTTTAGCTCTTAGCTCTGACCTCTTAGCTTTCTTCTTTGCATTGGTTCTGTGTTTCTTATTTAATAAGACGGTTGTTTACATCTACAGTGAAAAATAGATACTATAGTACAAATAAATATTTTCTTTAGGAAGGGAGAAAATGGAAAAATATAACTTAATATTAAAACTTCATTCTAGAAAAGGCATACATCAGTTCTGTTCATATTTCATTAGCTAAAGTTACATGACTTTACATAATTTTAGAGATGTAGAAAAATGCAATATTAATATAACTGGAATTTATACAGATTGAAATAATGGTGAATAGTCATGACTACTGTAGGCTGATACTTTAGAGATGTGCAGGAATACAAAAGTAAACGAGAAAAACCCTTCTATTATTTGTCAGACTATATCTGTATAAGTCTCTCATGACTGAGTAATAGAACATCACACTGTGTTCCATAGTGAGAGCCACAGCTCTCATTTCATCATTTAAGACTAAATAGAGTGACCACTGACATGGCAAGAATGAATGAGTTTGGGATAGACAGATGCTTGATAAAACTAAAGAAAACAAAACTAGAGAAAAGGGACACCAATTGAAAATAAAGATGGCAAACTTCCAGCTTCTTCCTCATACTCCTGATACAAGACAAAGGCCTAACCAAAGCGACACACAAATGAATGCACAGAGACTGTGGCAGCATGAGCAAGGTCTGCACAGATCCAAATCAGATGAGGTCCCAGTGCTGAGAAGGGGAAATAGACACAAGTTCCTATATTCACAACTAACAACCTGTCTTCAATTGTCAACAGCTTGCAAAGGAGAAAAAAAATATAGTTTCTCCAAAAGAGTCAGGTTTTGTATCTTTTGTTTTATAAGGGTATAAAACCTAGGAATAAGGACAGGCCCTATTCCCAGCAGTACATGGCTAACACTAAATGAACTCAATGGTAATTTTGGAGACTTTTTTTGTCACATATTGCTTTGTTTGATGATATTTTACTTTACTGGTGTTTTGCTTGTGTGTTATAATATCTTTTTTTGTTTGCTTTTATGTTTTTTTGTGGAGTCAATTTGCATACTCTATTTCTCATTTTTCTTTTATCATTTTTTTAATTCATGTTTGTCTTTTTATTTGCCTGTTTGTTTACTTAAGATAGAAAGATGACCTAGAGTTGAAGAATGGGGAGGCAGAAAGAATCTAAGAAGAAATGATTTGGGGGAAACTGTGATCAGAATATATTGTATGAAAATAACTTTATTTTCAATAAAAAAAATGACAAAGACCTAAAGATCTGATAGGATTTTTCTGAAAAGTTCAAGGTAAGATCAGGACATGTTTAATACAAAGCTGTGAAACTATAAGACCCCCTTTCATTGTTAAATGTGAAAATCCCTAAGTTAAGGAACAAGGATACCCACAAAGGCGCTGAAAACTCTGAGCTCTTGAGAAGAAGTTGGACCTTGGCTTTCCAAATTCACTCTCTGCTTTGATCTCTCTGCCTCTGTTTTAGTCCCTGTCTCTGTCTCTGTAGCCTTCTGTCTGTGTTTCTGTCTGTCTGTCTGTCTCTCTCTCTCTCTCTCATGTGTGTGTACTTACTCAGTCCTAATAAAAGCTTTTCTTCTTTTACAGGGCAGTTATTGAGTAAGATATAATGAAATTTTTGTATATTGAATTAGAAATGATATAAATGAAATATTCTGATAATTGCAATTTTAATATGTCAAATAAGTTTGAGGCATATAAAATATTTTAATGTTTATCAAAACGCATACAAGTTCTTCTCCTTGTCTTTACTACACCTCTTTTTTCAAATATACCAGTTTTCCTCTTCCTGAAATATGACACTCCACTTGCTTAAGAATTATCTTATGCCATGCTTACATATGCAGTTTGCTCAGTTCTACTCTTATTAGATCTGTGGGGCCTCTGAACAAGCAGCTTATTTACAAAGCATTCCTGAACAGTGGGAAATTTGTGACCTCTGAAAACATCACTTTAAAATGTGAAAAATGGAGTAACTTATGTCAAAGTAATCTAGGAATTTGAAATTTTTGACATCAAAATTTATATTAATAAATACCTTCCCTGAATGCATAAATGAACAATTTACAGAACATCTAGGCTAAAATAAATGAATCAGCTATAAATAAAATTAATTGTCTCCTGGATAAACTGGATCATATTCTGAACTTGATATATTATGTGAAAAATATATATTTCCTTCTACTTCAGGTATATATTTCAGTGACAAAGTTGTATAATCTACTAAGTTAGTTGATATACATGATTTTGAAACATCATCTATTGAACTAGAAAAAAAACTTTGTAAATTAGAGACATACCTTCTTAATTTGATATATTATACACTAAATTACAATTGCCTCCTACTAATTCATAAGTGTTTGAATAACTGTTCTTAGGGGACACATAACTTTCAATAACTGACCCACGTCATTAACAACTCTTATTTCAGATTTTACATGAGCAGAATCCCAGACTGTTTCATTTTGTTTTATATTTTCAAAAAATTTATTCATTTTATCTCCTTTGTATATCTTAGTCCACAATGATTAGGAGAAAGAAGTTGTATATCACGGCATGAGGAAACTGAGAAATCTAAGTACACACATACATACAAATTTGCTAAATTGTACTTACTGATTTTTGTGCTATAAATATTCCCTGCTGAATATTCTAAAACAAATGCAAAATCTAGATTCAGCTGTTAAAGACTAAGGCTCACAATCAAACTTTCAATAGTAAAACCTTGAAAATTGGCATCCCTTACCTGCTGAGGGAAAAATATTTAACTTATGATATTCAGGCTCCATGGATTCTGGGTAGACTTTTGATTAGAATAAAACTCAGGTGGGGTGAAAATGTTACAATTATCTGTCTAAATTTTTTGAAATTTTAATATAAATTATTATAATTTTAATGTGTATACATATATTTGATGCCAAAGAAATGATTATAATAAAATTTAGCAAATAACATATTTATAAATATAAACAAATATTATTTATATATAAATATAAAGTATATTTGCATTTATTAAAATATGTAATATTATATAAAATATATACACTCATAAAATATTAAAAATTATGTTTGTGTAATAAATTTAAATAAATATTTAATTCAGATATAGTATATATGGTCAGATACAATATATATGTGTACAACCATACCTGCTTGCAATTGCCTTCCATATATGGACTACTTGGTGTTATCATGAATATCAATAAGAAACTATTATTATATTATGTTTTTTGGTAATACATAAGAATTAATAGTTGAATTTGAATAAAAATACTTTAATAAATATCAAAGTATTTCAGTATTAAAAATAAATTTAGTATCTACTGTGATGGTCTGAAAGAAAATGTCTTCCAAAGGTAGTGGCACTATTAGGAGGTGTGGTCTTGTTGGAAGAAGTATGCCACTCTGAGGGTAAGCTTTCAGGTCTCTTCTGCTTAAGCTATGCCTAGTGTTACAGTCCACTTCCTGTTGCCTGTGGATCAAGATGTAGAACTCTCAGCTCCTTCTCTAGCACTATGTCTGCCAGCAGTCCACTTGCTGTGCTAAACCTCTGAATTGTAAGATAGCTTCAAATGTTTTTCTTTATAAGTGTTGCCATTGTCATAGTGTCTCTTCAATAGAAAATCTAAGACAATTTCCTACATACATCTTTTCAGCATTTTTTAACATTATCAACTTTCAGAGAAGGGAAATACAACATAGTATTATAAAGGGAAAGGGGGATTAGAGGTGGAAGATTAAATGATGAAAGGTATTAGAGGAAAGTGTAGCTAGAGTTTTCCTGCCTGGTCATGGTGGTGGCTGACAGTGTCTCTGACTCAGCCTTCCACTTCCCAGCTTTATTCTCTTCCTTGTCCTACCTGTACTTCCTGCCTGGCCACTGGCCAATCAGTGATTTATTTATTGACCAATCAGAGCAACACATTTGCCATACAGAACATCCTACAACAGGGAAGTATACAGAAAGCGATTTGGGGATACATAATTATGACTATAGGCTTTCTGAAAAACCACATTTAAAGCTACCATTTTAGAAACTTCCAAAAATACATGTATAAATAAGTGGAATCTTAATGGAGTCATTAAATAATGGAAGAAACAATGCGTCAACTAGGCATCATACAATACATAATAAAACCCCTTGTCCCAGGAATGGGTTAAATCTTTATGAGTCATTGTTAAAAATTGTGCCCCATAGATCCTGCAAAACATTATAGGCTATCAAAAATGCTATTGGTTACCCTCCACAACCTTAGAGTCATATCCTACTGCTGAGGACAGTATATACCTTTGTCCTCAAACATGGAAAAATTGACCTGGAGGTGAAATAGAAGATTTATCTCTAATAACTAGCATTCATAATGTTAAAGGTAGTATACATTGTACTGAAGGAGAAAAGTAATCATTAATCTTACCCACTATGAACCCTGTTAGATGTAATAGTGAGCTGCCCCAAAGACATACTCACTCATGCAACAGTAACAAAAATATTATGGGACTGAGAACTAATTTTTATTTTATTTCAAGCCTCCTTCAGTATGTGGCACCCATACTTGACACTTAATGAAGCTAAGAAACTGAGAGAAGATAGGTAATAAGCCCTAAGGGAAAACCTACTTCATTTATTCTGCTAAATCGACATAGCAAAAAATAATGATTTGTAATGATTCATAGATCAGTGCATCACTGAACCCTCATCTGAAAAGCTTCTTCTTGCAGGAGATGATCATTAGCAGAGATATACAACTAGACAATGTGCAAAGAGTGAGATTGGGACATCTGTATCACAGTCTTCTCCTCAAGCCTCAAAACTCTATGTGGAAAAGGAGGTGGAAAGATTGTACAATCCAGAGGGGCTGAACAACTTCAAGGAAACAGTGTCATCCAAAGACAACAGGCTTGATGCACATATAAACTCATAGAGACTGTGATAGCTTGCACAGAACTCTAACCCATTCAAAAGAGACACATCTCTGGAAAGAGGGATTGGGCACAAGTCCCACCCCTAACCAAGAAGCTACTTGTGATTGATAGCTGTGAAGAGAGAAAAAACCAAATGTTGTATATGCTTTCTGTTTTTCAAATGAAATGATGCTCAATATATCAACCACATTTCTGGGCAGGCTAAATATGGTCAGGAAGAGAAGACCATAACAAAACAAACTACATATTTTGTGCCATTTTTTGTTTGCTTTGTGATTTTTTTGTTTGGTTTGGTTTTGGATTTTGTTTCTTTTAAGAGAGGAAAAGAATGTGAAATGGGATGGACAGAGGACAGGGATCTGGTGGGAGTTGGGTACTGGATGAACATGACCAAGGTATAATGTATGGAAAGCTGTCCAGGATAGTTTTTATGTCAACTTGACACAGGCCAGTGGCATCTGACAGGAAGCAACCTCAACTGGAAAAAAAAAAGGCCTCCAAAAGATCAGACTGTAGGCAAGACTGTAGGGCATTTTGTTAATTAGGGATTGATGGTGGAGGTCTCAGCCCATTGTGGGTGGTCCCACCCTGGGCTGGT
Source organism: Peromyscus californicus insignis (assembly GCF_007827085.1). Classification (NCBI taxonomy): domain Eukaryota; kingdom Metazoa; phylum Chordata; class Mammalia; order Rodentia; family Cricetidae; genus Peromyscus; species Peromyscus californicus. The sequence goes on along the minus strand of NW_026294391.1, from coordinate 75,301,538 downwards.
GTTCCTGTGTTCTATAAGAAAGCAGGCTAAGCCGGCCATAGGGAGGAATCCAGTAAGCCAGTAAGTAGCATTCCTTCATGGCTTCTATGTGAGCTCCTGTTTCTAGGTTCCTGCTTTGTATATCTTCTGATCTTGACTTCTTTCAGTGATGAAAAATGTTGTGGAAATGCAAACAAAATAAAACCTTTCCTCCCCAACTTACTTTTGCTAATGGTATTTGATCACAGCAGTAGGAATTTCAAATAAGCCGAAAATTTAAAACAATACATTTAAGAAAACATTTAAAAACATTTATGCATCAAGAAAAAGTCTTCCAAAATATGTACTATCTGAAAACATATAGCTAAGTGAGAAATATAGTCAAATTTATTATTAAAAATTTACCTTAAGTGAAACTATTGCACCTTTAAATTTTTAATTTTAATCATTCTTAATTTTTGCTATACATGTTTTTCTAAAAACTATTAAGTCAATTAAAGTACGTCACTTTAAAATTGAAATTACCAGAAGTCAGATAATTCAAAGATAAATATTATCACTAATATTATATTTCCAATAATATATATGCACTCAACTTACTATTCTAGTAATTTTAAGAGACAACAATCCGACTGATAAATTATACTAAATCTTTTCATGTATATATTTAGTTAACATTTTTCTCTTACCAGACTTGAAAACTAAGATGATAAAATCAGCTAATGCTCATCATTTTATAAATGAATGAAGGAAAGAATCATATTTTCAGCTTGCCATAAAGGACATATTTTTTTTTCTGTATTTATTAAAAGTTTTGTAGATTTATTATTTCATGGATATTTTATTATAATATTACTTTTATTAATGGAATTACATAATTTCTCTCTTCTAAGTTCTCCCATCAAACACCTAATATGCCTCTCCTTGTTCACTTTCAAATTTGTGGCTATGCTTTTCTTTATTAAATGCATTACACAGAGGGGAAGGAGATAGAGGGGGAAGGAGAGAGAGACTTATTCTGTATAATGGCACTTTTATGTATGTTTTCCAGACTGACATTTTGGTATTGGATATCCAAATGGTGTGCTATGCCCTGGAGAAGACTAATGCTCTTACTTTCAGCATTCCTTAGTTCTCTATAGTTCTTTGTGTAGGACTGACTCCTCATGGGCTTTCCTCTGGCCACTTTTGCTTGTTTATTGTTGTGTTTGTTCAGCTTATTGTTACACAGTTATGTTGATGATATACTATAGGTATCATTTCTGACATTCTAAGAGATACAGTCTCACAGGAAATTCATTGATCCTCTGACTCTTATATTTTTCCTGTCTCCTATTCCACAACGTTTCTTGAGATTTAGTTGTGAGGGGTTCCTTTTTAGATGTATGTGTTGGAATTGGACTCCACAACTTTGCATATACACTGTGGGATACTATGCATTTATAGTTGGAAGTTTTCCTGTGTCCTGACCAGTCCACAGCCACTCAGACCCAAGTAAACACACAGAGGCTTATATTAATTAAAACTGCTCGGCCATTATCTCAGGCTTACTACTGACTAGCTCTTATACTTAAACTCATCCCATTTCTGTTAATCTATATGTCACCATGTGTTCTGTGGCTTTACCTGAATGGTGAGCAGATATCTCATGAATCAGCCTTCCTCTTCCCAGAATTCTCCTTGTCTGCTTATCCCACCTATACTTCTTTGCTGTCTACTGGCCAATCAGCATTTTATTAAACCAGTGTAAAAAAGTATTATTCCACAGCATTTCCCCTTTTCTGTTTAAAAAGGAAAATTTTAATTTTAACATAGTAAAATTATATATAACAAAACAGTTATCAAGCAAGAATTACAGTTACAATAACTAGTCTATTTATGTTTTACAAATTCAAAGAAAATATTTATCCTACATTTGTGAGTCTAAGGTTTTATATCTATCTTATCTTTTATCATAACCATGGACAATTATAACTATCTAGTCTTCAACTACATCAAAGACCACAGAAGGATATATTATTACCTAAGCAAACAGGAAATGCATTATAAGCAACTTCCAAAATTCTGGAAATGACAGAGACGGCTGCCTGCCCTGACAGTTACCCAAAGTTCCTCTGTAACATTGGGGAATCCATCCTCAGCCCATAGGCCTAGTCTCTCAGTCATTTTTTCTTTGTGTCCTGTGTAATGTCTGGCAGTCACCTCTGCGAAGCAGGAACCTGAAGGATCATTTCACCTCAGACAGTCCAGTCATCACCTTTCTATGGGTCTTGCATATCCAGTCGATACAACATTTTGTCAAGCAGTCCAGACAAGAACAGGTTCTTGCCCATATAGCTATTTTTGCCAAGAAGAAGATAAATTCCATATAGAGTTTCTTCAATGCCAATCTTTCTCTTTGAAGTAAATCAGTGTCTCACTGTCCAGAAAGTCTAAGCTTTTAAAACATTTTAAATGCCATATTCTGTAGGTCTTTGAAGTGTTTGAAGATTGCCTATCTAATTGAAATATATCTCTATATACCTAGAAAACTTAACATGACTATAAGTTTGACTATCATAGATGACTAATTATTAATCTGTATTTCTCAACTATACACTACAATTTCAAATGAGTTTCACAAATGAAATACTTTAAACAAGAGTAGGAATATACATACAATATAACAAAATTAAATTTGTATCAATAAACTAAAATTCATAGCATTGTAAAACATTTCAAACAAGTTGTTGCTCTTTAAAAGTAGGTTCATTAATCTACCCTTTTATACTATCATATCTATACTGTCCCCTTTCTTCTTTAGAAAGAGAGTGCATTTATAATCAACCTGCTTTAAATAAAATTAAACATTTATAAACAATGTTTTGGGACATTGGGTATAGCTTCTCATACTACTTCCTGCTGGATAAGGGTGTTGGGAATCTAATGGGGATCTTGAGAAAATTAAGAATAATGGTCAAGTTCTGAGTAGGGTAGTCTGTGAGGCAGTATTATCTAAGTCAGTTGCCTTGAAACTGATTTTAGATGGTGGGTCATCTGGAGACCTCTCAGGGGGTCTTCCTTGATCAAACCATATGAGCCTGAAAGCAATCCATAGGTTTTCATCTTCCGTGGAAACAAAAGCAGAACATTTTTTCCAAAGCAACATATCCTTAGACATAAATTTTGAAATCAAGATATCTTTAAAATACACATGTTGATTTAACTCAGCAGCCTTTACAATCAAATGTCTCTCTGCACTTAAAAATCCCAAAGCCAATATAATCCAGATTCTCTGTGCAATATCCATCTTTATGTGGCTTATTTTTGTATTACCTTTACTGTCTCTTTAAGACTTTTTTTTAAAAAATTATTTCTTTATGTAACTGTCTATATTCATTTTCTTCTCTCTTCCCCAGCCTAAGTACATTTTTACACACACTGTAAACCATTTAAAGTCTTAGTCCATCTGAGTCTGCCTTATTGTGAATCTATTGTTTTAAACTACATCAAGCAATAATCAAGATAATCCCCTATAAATATGTCTACAAACAAACCCGTCTAGACAATTCCTCTTGAAACTCTTCCCAAGTGATCTAGACTTGGTGAGCTGGCTGTTAAAAACTAACCATCACAGTTGGATTCTGGCCTTATGGAGTGTACATTAACTGCAGTTTTGGAGACAAGTCAAAGTGAGTGTGATAATGTCAGTGCAAAGAGATGCACTCTAATAAGAAGAAGGAAACATCTTTTGTGAAACTATCATTGGCAGAAAAAAAAATTGGAGACAGCTAATATACCAGATTTAATTACTACCGAAAGACAAATGGGAATTTTTGTGAGATAAATTCTAGGAATTCTTGGATTTTCTGGTATCTGGCTAATGAAAAAATGGAAAATGGTGTGGCTGAAATTCAAGCAGTTTTTGGAATTTTGCTTCTAGGGGAAGAAGCTGGTGAGAGAAATCCTAGTATGGCAAAGATAAGTAATGTACAAAATGAGAACATTCATGAATGTGAATGAGTTCAGAATTTCCCTATAATGTTAAAATTACAAGCCATACAGTGGTAGTCATGAAGAAAACACACTTTGCAGCCAAGTTAACTATCAAAACTGTGCCCTATGAAAGTTCAGACCCAGTAATATGCAGCTTGATGATACCTTGAGAAAGAAAACCATTGTCTAGGTTCATAATGGAGTAAATACCTGGGGATTTTGTGTTTAGTGTGATAGATGACCAGGCATGGTAGCACGCACCTTTAATCACAGCACTCAGGAGGCAGAGGCAAGCAGATCTCTGTGAGTGCAAGGCCAAATTGATCTACATATTTAGTTTCAGGCCAACCAAGGTTACACTGTGAGATCATGTCTCAAAATATGTGCAATAGATATACAGGGATAAATACTGCATGGCCTCTTATATGTAGACATTAAAATTCAATGAAACGTATAGTGCTATAGTACATAAAGAATAATACTGAGGTATTAGAAAAAGAATCAAAACACAGAATAATTTCCTTACACCAATTGTGTAAATATTATTTGTGTTGTTGTATTTTGTTTCTGTGTCTTCACTTGATTTGGGTATAAGAGTGGCACTGGTTTCATTGAAGGTGTTGGAATTCCTCTTTCTTTTCTCCCTTAAAAATTAGCTTATGTTGTAATGTTTGAAGATCTTGGAAATTCCTGGCAAAATTTTGTGGGAATCCATCTGTGGTAGGGAATATTTTCAATTCCATATTCTTTTTATCCTGAATTCTCAATGGTTCCATGTCTTTACTTAATTCAAATTTTAAGTCATTTCATTCAGTTGTATATTTGTCTTTTTTTGTATATCACTCAGACATTTATTGGTATTCAAATTAAGTTTATTGATCTGTTTATTCATTTCTCTTTTAAACTCCTTGAATTCCTTAAGACTCTGATAATTCTTTTCAGTTCTGGGATCTGGAGTTCTAGTGTATTCCCATGGAGTACATTTCTATTAGGACTAATGGGTTTAGTAGGACCTACAATGTTGTCCATTAATATTGTTTCTGTTTTTGTGATGTCACATAGGCATGCAGACTTCTCTCTTTGTTTTTGTATTGAGTGTGAGATTATAGCCTGTCTCAGACAGAGACTGTACAGGAGTTTTTTTTTTTTTTTTTTTTTTTTTTTTTACCAAAGGTAGGCTTGTAAAAGTGAAGATGGTAGGGACAAGATAAATTCTGCGTGGATTCATAGCAAAAGCTTGTGCATGTGGGATTCAGGGGCTCATATGTGAAAGGTTTTGGGTAAATTGTGCCTATGAAGCTAATCATGGGAATGTAGGATGTGTTTTCCCCTCTTGATATTTACAGATTTTCCTCTTTCTTTCATTGGAATATAGTTTCTTCATATTTTCCTGACTATTCTAACGTGTAGCAGTATTTGAAACATACTTAGATCATGCCATCATACTGTGCAAGTTCAACATTTACAGAAAAAAAATGAATGTAAGATATGGATATTCTTGGTTATTACAGTATTTTAAAGTATAAACTTGAAAGATAATTAATAAATAAAATGACAATTTTAATATATAATATGTAAATTATCATTCAATCAAAAATTTTAAAATATTAAATAATAAGCTTCATTCATAAGTATATACACAAATGGCTCTCATCTTAAAAAGATACTTGTTCAACCATGTTCATAAATGCCCTATTTGTAGTAGCAAGAAACTGGAAATACCCTGCATCCCTATCAGTGGAAGAATGGATAAAGAAAATGTAGTACATGAACACAACAAAATATTAATCAGCTGTTAAAATGAAATCATGAAATTCAAAGGTAAATTAATGAATCTAGAAAAAAATTCATCCTGAGTGAGGTAACTCAAACCCAAAAATACAAATAAGCTATGTATTCATTTATATATGGATGTTAACTGTTAAGTCTTCAATAAGCATGCTATAATACATGTAACTAGAGAGATTAAATATAGAGTAAGGGACTAGGAAAGAGAGAAGTATCACTGCAGGAAGAGAAAGTAGAAAAGGTAGTTTTGGCAGGACTGGTTGGGGGGACTGTAATGAGAGCATCAAACAGGGAAGGAGGGGAAGAGTAGAGGGAAAAACAGGGAATGCAGAGAGGCAGTTAAAACTAAGGACTGTTTGAGAGTTCCTATGGAAACCTACTACACTAGAAGCTTCCTATAATATATACATATATGAAAGAAATCTTAATGGAATCCATAAATAATGGGCTAGACATCTAAACATCTTTTGCTACCAAATGAAACTTACAGTGTGAGGAATAAGTTATATTTTAAGGAGTTATTGACGAAAGGGGCCCCATAGAAACCCCCAGAACAACACAGGCTATTATCAAATCTCTTGGTTGCTCTCCACAAATTAATGGTAAGACCCTACTGCTGTGACAACAATGCACAATTCATTGAACATAAAGAAGTCAAGCTGCTGCTTACCTAGAGCCCTAGGGTTTATGGCACTGGAAGGTTTTTGGCATACTATAAGAGGAGAATGATATACAGTAATCCAGCTACAAACCCTCTGATGTAAAATGGTGACCTACCTGTAAGATAAGTTCATGCAGTAGTGACGCAAAAGTTGTGGGAGTAACCAACCTTTACCTGGTTGAATTGAAAGTGCACTCAATGAGGTGAAAGTGATGCCTAACATCAATCAGGTGGCCAGAAATCTGAGACTAGATAGGCCAAGGACCTGGTGAAAAACCAAAGAGAATGTATCAATAAAATGACTCATAACAACACTCTAATATACACATGGATTAGTGTCTTAATCATCATCAGAGAAGCTTTCTTCCTGCGGTAGCTGTGAACAAATACAGAGACTCACAACTGGACAAACTGAAGAGAGTGAGAAACGCTCAGTCCTAAATGAAATTACTCCATCAAATTCCACACTTCACAGTTCAGGGACCTTTGGAAGAGGGAGCAGAAAAATTGATGGAGCCAGGAGGGATAGAAGACACCAATAAAACAAGGCCTGCTAGACACAAGACTACTGATTCGGTTAAGAACTTAGGAAGAGCCGGGCAGCGGTAGCACACACCTTTCATCTCAGCACTTGGGAGGCAGAGGCAGGCAGATCTCTGTGAGTTCGAGGCCAGACTAGTCTACAGAGCGAGATCCAGGACAGGCACCAAAACTACACACAGAAACCTTGTCTCGAAAAACCAAAAAAAAAAAAAAAAAAAAGAAAGAACTTAGGGAGAATGTGGCAGCATTCACATGGCCTTCATAGGACTAACCAGATAGCATCCCCGGAACAGAGAGGGGAAGTGGACACAATGTATCTCCAACTTATAACCACTCACAAAGGAAAAAAATAGTTTCCTCCGACAGAATCCCACTGGATACACAAACAACACTCAAGGGCCAGCCCTGTATCCGGCAGTAGATAGCAGAAACATAGTAAACTCAATGATACTTTTGGAGGATCTTTTTTATTATTTTTGCCTCATACTCTTTTGGGCATTTTTTTCTTTTTGCCATACAAGTAGTTTGCTTATATAATATAGTTTCCAATTTTATTTCTCTATGGCATTTCTGTGTGTGAGAATGTGTGTGTCTCTGCATCTATATTATGTGTATCTTGTGCTTTTTCTCTGGTCTTTTTTTTTCTGTTCATTTGTTTGTTTTGTCCTATCAAGGTGTCTTTATTTTTATCCTATTTATTATCTTTTTTTTAATTTTTGGATGTTTGTTTTCTAAAAAGATAGAGCAAGAAAGGATGTGGAATTGAGTAGGTGGTTAGGTGGAGATGATCGGGGAGGAGTTACACAATCAGAATATATTGTATAAAAATCTATTTTCCATAAAAATACTATTTAAAACAAAAATAATTAGCTTCACTGTTAAGAACATATACTCTACAGAAAAGACTGATGGTATTAATTCTGTGGTGGGGTGGGGATTGACTAGAAAAAATTGACATGTAGATGTATTTAGTAACACAAAATGTTGTTTCAATAGATTTTTTTAATTTTATAATTAATTTAATTTTACATATCAGTCACAGATTCCCCTGTCCTCCTTCCTCCCACCCCTGCCGCCCTTCCCCCCAATCCACCCCCCATTCCCATCTCCTCCAAGGCAAGGACTCCCCTGGGGATTCAGCTCAGCCTGGTAGATTCAGTTGAGGCAGGTCCAGTCCCCTCCTCCCTTCACCTAGGCTGAGCAAAGTGTCCCAGCATAGGCCCTAGGTTCCAAAAAGCCAGCTCATGCACTAAGGACATGTCCTCGTCCTACTGCCTGGGGGCCTCCTAAATAGTTCAAACTAATCGACTGTCTCTCTTATCCAGAGTGCCTGATCCAGTTCCATGGGGGCTCCTCAGCTTTTGGTTCGTAGTTCATGTGTTTCCACTAGTTTGGCTATTTGTCCCTGTGCTTCCATCAGTCACTGGATGAGAGTTATATCACGACAGTTAGGGTGTTCAGCCATCTGATCACCAGTGTAGGTCACTTCGGGCTTTCTCTTGACCATTGCCAGTAGTCTATTGTCGATGTATTTTTGTGGATTTCTGGGGACCTCTCTAGCACTTTGCTTCTTCCTATTCCCATGGGGTCTTCATTTATCATGGTATTTCTTTCCTTGTTCTCCCTCCCTGTTCTTGATCTAGCTGGGATCTCCCACTCCCCTAAGCTCTCTTTCCCCCAAACCTTGCCCTTCACATCCAGTTTGCTCATGTAGATCTCATCCATTTCTCTGTCATTGAGCAATCCCTGTGTTTCTTAGAGTCCTCTTTACTACATAGCCTCCCTGGAATTGTGAGTAGCAGTCTAGTCATCCTTTGCTTTATATCTAGAATCCCCTTATGAGTGAGTACATGCCATGTTAGTCTTTCTGAGTCTGGGTTACCTCACGCAGGATGATTTTTTTCTAGATCTATCCATTTGCCTGCAAACCTCATGATGTCATTGATTTTCTCTGCTGAGTAGTACTCCATTGTGTATATGTATCACATTTTATTTATCCATTCTTTAGTTGAAGGGCATTTAGGTTGTTTCCAGGTTCTTGCTATCATAAACAATGCTGCTATGCCCATAGCTGAGCATGTGACCTTGTGGTATGATTGAGCATTCCTTGGGTGTGGTGGTATTTTACTTGTACTGAAATGTGATTTTAATTGTATGTTAATAAATAAAGTTGTCTGGGGGTCAGAGCTATTAGAGTCATAGCAAGTGCATGGCGGCGGTGGCGCACGCCTTTAAGGACCTGGAGGGCGGTACATTCAGGCAGTGACGAGGCAGTCACATGTTTGGGTTTACAACCAATGAGAAGGCAGAACAGGAAGACTTTAAAGACAGACTCATTTGTGAAGTAGGATGTACACAAGGTCAACAGTTCAACCTCACATTGGGTGAGAGCAGTCCATGTACCAGAAACACCTGAATTCCACTAGTGTCATGTCATGATTCAGGATTTTAAATTCTGGAAATTGTTGTTGATTTTTTAATTCAGCTGTCCATTCTTCTTGGCTGTGTATATATGGCTTCATCTTAGCATCCCGTTCTTCTCCACATCCCTCTGTCAAATGCCAGTTTACTATTGCAAGGCGTGAGCTTAGTTACTCTTCAAGAATAACTGTTTCAGCTGCTGTTCCATTGCACATCAGAAGCCATCGGCCCACTGCCTGTTCAGCTGCCTTCGAAGAAAAGGGCACTGTACCTTTTCCAAATTGCGAAGGCCACTTCAGGGATGGTGCCATATTGTCCTGGCCTCAGAAGATGCCTTTTGATAAAGCCATAACCACACTTGTTTTGGCAAGAATCAGTAATCCTTTGTTTTATGTCCTGTCTGTCCATTTTGTCCTGTTGATTCGAGGATACTTTGTTGCCCAGTGGCTAACTTTTGCCACAATGAAAGTTAACTCCATATGCAGTTTCTTCAATGCCCATATTTTCTCTGAAGTAGATTGGTACTGCCAGGAGCTGACATGTCTCATAGTCAAAACAAAAAAGAAAAATTTTCTAAGTTATTAAAACATTTTAAATGCCATATTCTGTAGATCTCTGAAGGGTTTGAAGATAACCTGTCTATCTAAAATATATCTGCTCAATTTTTAAAACATATCTAATATGACTACAAGTTCTATTGTAATGTCTAACTACTAACTTTCATTTCTTTATATCCTAATAGTTGGTAATAATAACATTCAAGGATCAGAAAATTGCATTGTTAAATGAATGGTATAAGTACAATTAGAGATATACATATAGTATTTTCTAACAATATCAATTTCAATATATATAATTTGTATACAATATAAAACAATCCAATCCAATGTAAAGTATTTAAAACTAGTAATTGTCTTTTTCTTCTTCTTTCTTTCTCTTTTTTTTAAACAAGAACCTTAAATCTAATCTCTTTTGCTTAGCCTTTTTCCTAACCCTTGACAACAACTTGTAACCAACTCCCCTAAACAATGAAAATTATCCCAGACCCAAAACCCATTAAAAAGACCAAAAAACCACCCGCCCCACACCACCTCTTTGGGAATGTGGGCGTCGTATTCTTAAAATTGCTTCCTGCTGGGTATGGGCGAAGTTATCTTTATCCTGAAAGAAAAATTTTAGGTTAATTGTCAAATTCTAGGAAAGGTAACCATATCCTTCATTATCCAGTCTGTGTATAATGCCAAAGTTCAGGGTTTATCTCAAGTCTTTATTCAAGTAGTCTTTGAGACTGGATCATCTCAGCTAGTCATCTCAAAATTGCTATGAGCACCTTGTAGTTCAAAGCTGATCTGTAGATGATGTTTGTCAGCTTAATGATGTTATTATTGTCCACGTGGAATTGTTGTTGTTGTGGGGCCCCAACTTCTTCCTGGAGACTTCAGTTGATGTTAGGCCTGGCCGTGATTTCCTGCAGAAAACTGATAAGAGACTCGAACACAAAGACATATATATGCAGCTAATTGAAGCCTTTTTTTCTAGAATTAATTAATACTCTATATGACCATTCATATCTTAACAAAGGTTAAAATGTGTATATATATATATATATATTAATCTTGTAAATTTTGATATAAAATTTATACTTTAAGAAAAGTTTTAAAGAATCAGAATAGAATCAAAGAGTTGAGATTAGTAATAGAATAGTCCCTTAGTTAATTTGGCTTTTCTCCTGTCCCATAGCAGAAGATGGCTCTTTTATTCTGGCATGATACAGGGGGTTTGCATTTTCCTTTTAACAACATGCTTGAGTTTAAAGAAGGAGAGAGCCATTCTCCAACTCTAAAGTCAGCTTTAAATTTTAATTGAACTGGGACTATTAGAAGACCAATAGTGTTAAATTTTTAGAGAAAAGCAGAAACAAACATTTAGGAAGACATAAAATTTTTTAGATAATATATATCCATACGCCGTTTCACTCTGTTTCCTGGGATAGATGATTTGTCCCTTTTCTCAGTTGTCTCATTTGTCCAGTGTTCTTCAGATTCCTTAACCTTCATTCTCCTAAAAGACAAAAACAAAAACCTTTCCCCAAGACTAATTTTGGGGATGTTCCCTTTTGGCAAGTTATTATCTGATTAAATGAAAAGACATGTGTTACTGGTATAAGTTAGTTTAAATTGGATGTTCATGCTTGTTGAAGAACTAACACCTCCTCTAATTAAGAGGTTTCTCTTGTTCAAATCGAACCTTTATCAATTTTGATGGTACCCACAGTTTATCTTCTCCTGTAGAAACAAAAGCAAAACCTCATCCCCAACGTAACACATACCCTGGTTTCCATTCTGAGGTCAGCACATCCTTAAAGTATATAGGCTGATTTAATTCTGTAGTTTTTTCTATTATCCAATGTCTCTCTGCAGCTGTTGTTCCTTTCTCATTGGCATTAAGAAAATTCAAAGTTAATAGAGCATTATGCAGTCTGTTTCTGGGGGTTTTGTTACCCCTTTTTGTTTATTTAGCATATCCTTTAGAGTTCTGTTTGATCTTTCTACAATTGCTTGACCTGTAGGATTATGTGGTATGCCTGTAATATGCTTTATATTGTAATAAGCAAAAAACTGTTTCATTTTAACAGAGACATATGATGGAGCATTATCAGTTTTGATTTGTGCAGGTATACCCATGATGGCCATAACTTCGAGCAAATGAGTGATTACAGAATCAGCTTTTTCAGAACTCAAAGCAGTTGCCCACTGAAATCCTGAATAAGTATCGATAGTGTGGTGTACATATTTCAGTTTTCCAAATTCTGCAAAGTGAAACACGTCCATCTGCCAGATTTCATTCCTTTGAGTACCTTTTGGGTTACATCCAGCTGGTAATGGCGTTTGATTGTAGAAGGAACAAGTAGGACATTTCTTTACTATTTCTTTGGCTTGTTGCCAGGTTATGGAAAAATCCTTTTTTAAACCTTTTCTATTGACATGATGTTTTTTATGAAATTCTGAGGCCTCCAGCACATTTCCTATCAATAATTTATCGATCTCATCATTGCCTTGTGCTAGAGGGCCTGGCAGACCAGTATGGGATCGAATGTGAGTTATATATAAAGGATGACTCCTTTTCCTGATTGTATCTTGTAATTGAATAAATAGTGAAGTTAATTCTGAAGCATCAGGGATAAATTCTGCAGTTTCAATATGTAATACTACTCTTTCAGCATACTGAGAGTCGGTTACTATGTTGAGAGGTTCTGAAAAATCCATTAATACCAACAGAATAGCATACAATTCTGATTTTTGAACTGAATTATAAGGACTTTGAACCACTTTACTTAAATTTTCTGATTTGTAACCTGCCTTTCCTTGTTTGTTGGCATCTGTATAAAATGTACGAACTCCAGATATGGGTTTTTCCTGTACAATTCGAGGCAAGATCCAATCAGCTCTCTTTATAAGATCAATTCTATTGCTTTTGGGATATTTGCTGTTAATTTCTCCCAAAAAATTACTGCAAGCTCTTTGCCAAGGTTCACTTTCTGTCCATAATTTTTCAATATCCTCCTTAGTTAAAGGTACGACAATTTCTGCTGGGTCTATTCCTGCTAATTGACGAAGTCTCAATTTTCCTTTCCAAATCAAGTCAGAGATTTTTTCCACATAAGTTTTTAATTTTTTATTTGGTTTATTTGGTAAAAATATCCATTCTAATATAATATCTTCCCTCTGCATTAATATTCCTGTTGGAGAATGCCTAGAAGGTAAAATAACCAAAATGCAATCCAGCTTTGGATCAATACGATCCACGTGTCCTTCATGTACTTTCTTTTCTACCAAGGCCAATTCTTTCTCAGCTTCAGGTGATAATTCTCCTGGACTATTTAAGTCCTTGTCACCTTCTAAGGTTTTGAACAAATTATGCAGTTCATCATTTTTTACCCCAACAATAGTTCTTAGATGAGAAATATCTCCTTCTGATGTGCAATGGAACAGCAGCTGAAACAGTTATTCTTGAAGAGTAACTAAGCTCACGCCTTGCAATAGTAAACTGGCATTTGACAGAGGGATGTGGAGAAGAACGGGATGCTAAGATGAAGCCATATATACACAGCCAAGAAGAATGGACAGCTGAATTAAAAAATCAACAACAATTTCCAGAATTTAAAATCCTGAATCATGACATGACACTAGTGGAATTCAGGTGTTTCTGGTACATGGACTGCTCTCACCCAATGTGAGGTTGAACTGTTGACCTTGTGTACATCCTACTTCACAAATGAGTCTGTCTTTAAAGTCTTCCTGTTCTGCCTTCTCATTGGTTGTAAACCCAAACATGTGACTGCCTCGTCACTGCCTGAATGTACCGCCCTCCAGGTCCTTAAAGGCGTGCGCCACCGCCGCCATGCACTTGCTATGACTCTAATAGCTCTGACCCCCAGACAACTTTATTTATTAACATACAATTAAAATCACATTTCAGTACAAGTAAAATACCACCACACTTGGGTATATGCCCAAGAGTGGTATAGCTGACAGAGGGCCGATATCCAAAATATATAAAGAACTCAAAAAATTAGACATCAAAATGCCCATCAGTCCAATTAAGAAATGGGCTATAGAGCTAAACAGAGAATTCTCACCAGAGGAATCTCAAATGGGTGAAAGACATTTAAAGAATTGCTCAATATTCCCTAATCATCAGGGAAATGCAAATCAAAATGACTCTGAGATACCACCTTACACCTGTCAGAATGTCTAAGATCAAAAACACTGAAGACAACTTATGCTGGAGAGGATATGGAGCAAGGGTAATTCTCTTCCACTGTTGGTGAGAATGCAAGCTTGTACAGCCACTTCAGAAATCAATATGGCACTTTCTTAGAAAATTGGGAATCAATCTCCCTCAATATATTAATGTTTTATCTCATAAGGAATCACCTAGAAATTTGAGAGTTGTATTTCAATTCTGCATAAGCCAGGATTGAATAAAGAAATATTTTTGAAAGGTTCATAGTTTTGCCTTGCTTTAATTATATAAATCTTGCAACATAGATGGAGGATCATAAGTTTCAGGGGAAATCAGTTTTAGTTGAAGTGCTGTTACCCTGAACAAGAAAAGAATCCATAAATAAAAGTGCCTTTCTACTGGCAGGAAAAGAGACTGAGCTAGAAACACATGACTTTCTATTGCAAAGCAGATATGATTCAGAGCTGAAATACAGAAGTTCAAAAGGCAGACCCTGGAGCCCAGAAGAATTATCCATAGTCTTTGAAACTTGATCAAGGAACTTAGGTTGTTGGTTTGCTTCAGTGTATTTTTAAACTACTACAGATAAGCAAGTAGTTTTAACCTTGTATTTCTCAACCTTCATTAAAATGAAGAGATCTGTAAATTGTTTCTTATATCTTTCCTACCATTAATATATTAAAGATTATATTGATTAGGTTGACTATTGAGTCTGAGAAGTTCAAAACTCTCCATCTGAAAAGCTGGAGAAACTGGAAACCTAATAGGTATTTCAAGCCTACTGATTATTGAAATTCTAGTCTGAATTGTAATCTGAAGTCCAAAGAACAGAGCCCCATATTAACAACATCCAGGAGGAAAGAAGAAAGCTTCTTACCCTGCTGTTTGTTTCCTTTAGGCCTTTAATGAATTGAAGAAAGTCTTCTGTCATTGACAGCACATTCTGCTTTACATCATATACTGATTCAACTGTTGATATCATAGTAATCCTGAGCTATGAACTGTGGAAAAGCCTCTGACTTACTTCTACATAAGAGAATGTAAAATAATTAAATGCCCTTTACTCCCATAATTGCATTATACTATATGTAACTCTGTCTTAGCTCAGTAGAAATTGTCTCCTCCTGGTTTTGTAGTATAGGAATAGTCTGGCACATAGTAACATCTTACTGGTATTTAGACATAGATAAAGATATAGATACATTTTTTAAAGATTTTTGCATGTATCTAAGTAGCAATTTTTCTTTATTCCTTCCTGGAGATCTGGATTTCCATCTGTTTCCATCTGGTATCTTTACCCAGAAAAAATTTTTGACACATTTGTTATAGGGCAGATCATGTGGAGACATTTTTGTTTTATGTCATTTGCCTCAAAATGTCTGTATTTTCTTTTTCTCTTTAGAAAAATAAACTGTATTGAAATATAATCCCATGTGCTTAAATGCACATATTTAAGATTATAAAGACAATAACTGATTTAATATTGTTTGAATTAGAACTGGAAACAGTACCATGAATTTTGAATTTTGATCTTCCTTTTATATATCATTTTTAAATGGTAAAATATTCATTTTGAAATTGAAGAAGTAGCAGTAAGTCATAGCTTCCAAAAAACCATGAGTTTATGAGAGTGAGTAGCCAATATTATAGCATGAAGTCTAATGGAAGTAATTTTGAGTATAGATATTCAATAAGATATATGAGACACTCAATACTTCATTATAAAAGAGACTTGGGTTATATAATTTGCTTAACTATAGGTTAATGTAGGAATTATGTGCCCCCACATCCCTAGTTTGCTCATGGAAATCTGATCTATTTCCCCTTCCCAGAGCAATCCATGCAACCCTCTTAGGGTCCTCCTTCTGGGCTAGCTTCTCTGGAGATGTGGGTTGTAGTCTGGTTATCTTTTGCTTTACAACTACTATCCACTTATGAGTGAGTACATACCATATTTGCCCTTCTGAGTCTGGGTTACCTTACTCAGGATGATATTCTCTAGTTCCATTCATTTGCCTGCAAATTTCATGATGTACTTTTTTAACAGCTGAGTAGTACTCCATTGTGTATATGTACCACATTTTATTTATCCATTCTTTGGTTGAGGTACATCTAGGTTGTTTCCAGGTTCTGGCTATTATGAATAATGCTGCTATGAAAACAGTTGAGCAGGTGTCCTTGCACTATGATTGAGCATTCATTGGGAATAACCCAAGAGTGGTATAGCTGGGTGTTGAGGAAGATTGATTCCTCATTTTCTGAGATGTTGCCATATTTATGTCCAAGTGGCTGTACAAGTTTACACTCCTACCAACAGTGGATGATTGTTCCCCTTGCTCCACATCCTCTCCAATATAGACTGTCATCAGTGTTTTTCATTTTAGCCATTCTGACAGGTATAAGATGGTATCTCAGAGTTGTTTTGATTTGCATTTCCTTGATGACTAAGGATGCTGAGGAGTTCCTTAAATGTTTTTTGGCCATCTGACATTCTTCTACTGAGAATTCTCTGGTTAGCTCTGTAGCCAATTTTTTAATTGTTGATTTTCTCAAAGAATCAACTCTTTGTTTCATTGATTCTTTTTATTGTTCTCTTTGTTTCTATTTTATTGATTTCAGCTCTCAAGTTGATTATTTCCTGGTGTCTATTCCTCCTGGGTGAGTTTGATTCTTTTTGTTCTAGAGTTCTTAGGAGTGCTGTTAAATCTCTAGTGTGAGATTTCTCCAACTTCCTTATGTGGGTACTTAGTGCTATGAATTTTCTTCATAGCACTGCTTTCACAGTGTCCCATAAGTTTGAGTATTTAGTACATTCATTTTAATTGAATTCTAGGAAGTCTTTAATTTTCTTCTTTATTTTTTCCTTGACCAATTGGTGATTCAGTGGAGCATTATTCAGTTTCCATAGTATTGTAGGCTTTCTGTAATTTTTGTTGTTAAAACCTAAGTTTAAGACATGGTGGTTCAATAAAATACAGGAGGTTATTCCAAATTTTTTGTATCTGTTGATATTTGCTTTGTAACCAAGCATGTGGTCAATTTTAGAGAAGGTCCCATGGGGTGCTGAGAAGAAGATATATTCTTTTTTTTATTTGGGTGGAATGTTCTGTGGATATCTATTAAGTCCGTTTGGGTCATAACATCTATTAGATCCCTTATTTTTCTGTTAAGTTTCTGTTTGAAACAGAAAATGTCTGTCCATTGGTGAAGGTAGAGTGTTGAAGTCTCCCACTATTAATGTGTAGGTTTTGATGTGTGACTTAAGTTTTAGTAATGTATTTTTACATATGTGGGTTCCCTTGTATTTATGGCATAAATGTTCAAAATTGAGACTTCATCTTGGAGGATTTTTCCTGTGATCAATATGGAATGTCTTTCCAATCTCTTTTGACTGATTATAGTTTGAAGTCTATTTTGTTAGATATTAGGATAGGTACACCAGCTTGCTTCTTGTCCACTTGATTGGAAAGTCTTTTCCCAGTCTTCTACTCTGAGGTAGTGTCTGTCTTTGAATATGAGGTGTGTTTCTTATATGCAGCAGAAGGATGGGTCCTGATTTCATATCCATTCTGACAGCCTGTGTCTTTTTTACAGGTGAATTGTGTCCATTTATATTAAGGGATATTAATGACCAATGATTGTTAATTCCTGTTATCTTTTGGTGGTAGCGTGCGTATATTTCCCTTCTTTTGGATTTACTGCTGTGAGGTTATCTATTGCCTGTGTTTTTGTGGTTGCATCTAAATTCCTTAGGTTGGAGTTTTCCTTCTAGTGTTTTATGTAGGGTTGGATTTGTGGATAGGCATTGTTTAAATCTGGTTTTGTCTTGAAATGTCTTGTTCACTCTGTCTATGGAGATTGAAAGTTTTGTTGGATATAGTAGTATGGACTGGCATCTGTGGTCTCTTAATATCTGCATTACATCTATTCAGGTCCTTCTGGCTTTCAGAGTCTCCATTGAGAAGTCGGGTGTTATTCTGACGGGTCTGCCTTTATAAATCACTTGGCCTTTTTCTTTTGCTGCTCTTAATATTCTTTCTTTATTCTGTATGTTTATTGGTTTAATTATTATGTGGCAAGGGGACTTTTTGTGGGTCTAGTCTATATGATGTTCTATAAGCTTCTTGTATCTTCATACGTGTTCCTTTAAGTTGGGAAAATTTTCTTCCATGCTTTTGTTGAATACATTTTCTGTGCCTTTGAATTGGTATTCTCCTTCTTCTAGTGCTATTATTCTTAGGTTTGGCCTTTTCATGGTGTCGCACATTTCCTGGACATTTTGTGTTACGACATTTTAGGCTTGATGTTTTCTCTGACTGATGAATCTATTTCCTCTATTGTAACCTGTATGCCAGAGATTTTCTCTTGTATCTCTTCTATTCTGTTGGTTATGCTTGCATCTGTAGTTCCTGTTTGTTTACTCAGATTTTCTAATTCCAGCATTCCCTCAGTTTGTGTCCTCTTCATTTTTTTTCTATTTCAAGTTTTAGGTCTTGAACTGTTTCCTTCATATGTTTAATTGCTTTTGCATAGATTTCTTGGCTTTCTTTAAGGGATTTATTGATTTCTTCCAATTTTTTTTTTGTTTGTCTCCTCAATTTCTTGAAGGGAATTTTTCAATTCCTCTTTAAAGTCCTCTATTATCATCATCATAAAGTTATTTTTAAGGTTGCTTTCTACTGCTTCTTTTACATTGTGATGTTCAGGTCTTGCTGTTGTAGAACCACTATGTTCTGGTCATGCTATATTACTCTTTATGTATGTATTTTTGCAGTGGCATCGACCAATCTCTTCCTTCAATAGGTGCAAGAGATACCTGTGTCTGAGCAAGCTGCTCTTGGTTCAACCTGCTCTTACTGTATCTGTGTCTCAGGGGGCCACTCTATGTCCAATCTTAGTCTAATTGGAGCTGGCAGATTCTGTATCTCAGTGAACTCCTCTTGGTCCAATCCAAGCTGGCTGACTCTGTGTCTCAGGGAGCCAATCTTGTTCCTATCAGGGCTCTTGGTCCAATGAGAGCTGGCAGATTCTGTGTCTCAGGAAGCCCTTGGGGCTGCAGAAGAATGTGTAGGTTTGGGGTAGGGTGTGGGTCTTATAGATTGCAAGGTCCAGTGGCGGGTGGGAGTTGGTGGGGGAGTCTGCCCTCAGAAGTCTTCCCTGCTGGCCAGCAACTGGGGAAGCAGTGGGCCTTGTTTACTTTCTTAAGATTTTTTTCCTTAGGGTGTTCTATTCCTTAATGAGAAAGTACACTAATATATATGTTTACATCTAAATCCTCAGAAAGTATGAATATTACCTTATATGGTAAAATTAACTGCAATAATTTGCATAAGATTTTTACTTTGAACTTTTATAATGTTTTTTTTCTTTTTATTGTTTTTTATTTAAGATTTTTTAATCATTTTTCATACCAACCACAGATCCCCCTCTCATCTCTCCTCCTGCTCCTGCCCAGCCTCCCCCACACCTTGTGACCCAATCTACACTCCTCCCTCCAAAATGGTAAGGCCTCCCATGGGGAGTCAGCAAAGCCTGGTATATTCAGTTGAGGCAGGAACAAGTCAATCCTCATTGCATCAGGGCTTAGCAAGTGTCCCATCATAGGTAATGGTATCCAGAAAGCCAGCTCATGTACCAGGGATAGATTCTAATTCCACTGCCAGTGGCCCCTTAAACAGACCAAGCTACACAACTGCATCACATAAGCAGTGGGCCTAGTCCAGTCCCATTCAGGTTCCACAGCTGTCTGTATAAAGTTTGTGAGTTCTACAACTTGGCTCAGTTGTCTCTGTAGATTTCTCCAACATGATCTTGACCTCTTGCTCATATAATCCCTCTTCCCTCTCTGCAACTTGACTCCCAGAACTTGGTTTGGTGCTTGGCTGTGAATCTCTGCATCTGCTTCCATAAGTTACTGGGTGAAGGTCTATGATGACAGTTAGGGTGTTCACCAATCTGATTACTGAGGTAGGCCAGTTTAGGCACCCTCTCCACTACTGCTAGTAGTCTAAGCTGGGGTCAACTTTATGGATTCCTGGGAATTTTCCTAGCATAAAGCTTGTCCCTAAGCCCATAATATCTCCCTATATCGATAGCTCTTTTATTGCTCTCTCATTCTATACCTCCCACAGCTTTACCATCTTGCTCCCTCATATGTTCATCCCCCATCATCTACCCTGTATTGCCCCTCCTAGTTCCCAAATTACTCACAGAGATCTCATCTATATCCTTTTCCCATGGTGATCCATGCATCTCTCTTAGGGTCCTCCTTGTTTCCTAGCTGCTGTGGAGCTGTGGATTGTAGTCTGGTTATCCTTTGTTTTACATCTAATATCCATTTATGAGTGAGTATATACCATGTTTGTCCTTCTGAGTCTGGGTTACCTCACTCACGATGATATTTTCTATTTCCATTTATTTACCTGCAAATTTCATGATGTCATTGTTCATTTACAGCTGAGTGTATATATATATATATATATATATATATATATATATATATATATATATATCCATTGTGTATATGTACCACATTTCTTTATCCATTCTTCTGTTGGGGGGGGCGTTTTCAGATTCTGGCTATTGTAAATAATGCTGCTGTGAACATAGTTGAACAAGTGTCCTTGTGGTATGCTTGAGCATCTTTTGGTTATATGCCCAAGAGTTGTATTGCTGGGTCTTGAGGTAGGTTGATTCCCAATTTTCTGAGAAACCATCATATTGATTTCCAGAGTGGCGGTATAAGACTACACTCCCACCAGAAGGGGAGGAATATTCCCTAACTCCACATCCTCTCCAACATAAGCTGTCATCAGTGTTTTTGATCTTAGCCATTCTGACATCATTTTGATTTGCATTTCCCTGATCACTAAGGATGTTGAGCAATTTCTTAAATATCTTTGTGCCTGTAATGTTTTTCTTCATTTTTGTTTAACACACTGTTTTCTGATTGCTATGACATGAAGAGGCTAAGTAAAAAGAACATTAAAATATTGTCTCTTTCCAAGTTGTTTTAGATGTTTTCTGTGTCCGTAAATCTCTCAATTATGGTTACTTAATCCAAGATTACCATGGTAAATTTTACCATGGCTATTCTAATCCAGGAAGCCTGACTAATAGCCCTCTTAAATAAGGAGAATTCAAAGAGTGCCATCGTATTTGTCTTGAGAAATGTAATATGGGTTGTTTAATTTCTATCTTTTTATTAATTATTTTCTAATGTCTTCCTCCACTTGAATTGTCATTACTTCACACACATTTTTTTCTTTTTAAAAGAGTAGATTTTATTATTAGAACTGATGGAAATCAGTGAAGTCTGTAATGGATATTTGTACTTATTTTACACTTTGAAAAAATTGATATTGTGGAAGATTTAAAGAGAAATGGACTAATTGCCTCCTATTAGAAATTTTCAATCTCCTATATTTCTCTTTTCTGGCAATATAACTTCACATTCAATTAATTTTCCATTGGGCAAGATTTTACTTCTCTTGAATACTTCAGGACAGTTTGAAGATATTAGGAATTCTTTTCACAATGCACAAGGTAAAGGTAAAGATAACTATAATTTTCCCTTCATATACTCTCCAGGAAAAATGAATAAGTAGAAATTTCCTGATTATTAATGGCTGATGGGGATTTGTACAGTAGTGAGAGAAAATAGATGTATGCAAAAATGTTTAAGAATTAAGATTTTATTAAAATTGAAAATTTGAGAATATTAAATTCTTTAATTAACAATTTGAAAAATGATTGTCAGTAATATAAATGTATTTTATGAAAAAAATAAAATATCTGTCCTTTTGATTTTTATTTTATGTGTATGAATGCTTTTTTTCATGTGTGGTCCACATGAATACATGGTGCCTGCAGAGATCAGGAGAGGGCATTGGATATTCTGGAAATGGATTTACACTTGCATGTAAGCTGCTATGTGTGTGTTGAGAAAAAATATAGGTTTTTAGCAAAAGAGAAAAGAAAAAAGAAAAGTGGTCTTAATAACTGAGGCATAGTTTCAGCCCCTTAAAATATTCTTAGTGAAGAAAGCATGACAATGAGGGTGAAGGTATAATTTAGGCAGAACTTGCAGAATATGAGCAGAGGAGGAGTACTGATGTGTTGATTAAAAATAAAGATGTTTTAAACAGCCACATGAAAGACACTGCTGGAAAGAGGAGGGAGCATTTCAGGGTCAGGTAGAAACCTAGCACAAGGGAATCTTCCAGAAATTTACAAGGATGACCCCAGATAAGTTTCCTAGCAATAGTATATACATAGCCTGAACTGGCCATCTCCTGTGATCAAGCAAGTCTTCCAATGGAGAGACTTGGACACCAACCCAGCTATATAACCTTTGACCTACAATTTGTCCTTCCTATGGGATATGCTGGAGTAAGAGAGGCCTAGAGATTAAGGGAGTGGCCAACTAATGACTGATCTAACCTAAAGTCTATTCTAGGAGAATAAACCCACCCCTGACACTGCCTGGAGCTCCAGGACTTACAGGCTGGATAATGCAGAGATCTAGCTAAAACCAAACATGACTGGAGAAAAAGAAACTTATCAATGTAATGACACGTGTGATATTCTGCTGTATTCATAGATTGTCATCAGAGAAGCTTCATTCAGCAACTGATGGAAACAGATGATGACCCACAGCCAAATACAAGGGGGAGTTCCAGGAATCCTGCAGAAGAGTGGGAGAAAGGATTGTAAGAGCCAGAGGAGTCAAGGATATCATAAGAAAAAACACTGAATCAACTAACCTGAGCTCATAGTGGCTCATAGAGACTGAAGTGGCAACCAGGGAACCTGCAAGGAACTGACATAGGCATATATCTGACAGTTGTATAGCGTGGGCTTCTTGTGGCACTGCTTAGACAGAAGAGCATGGGTTGTCTATGACTCTTTTGTTGGCTTTCAGGACCCTACTCCTTATAATGGGTCTCCTGGACAGGCCTTAACACATGAGATGGTGCTTAGTCTTACTGCAACTTGATATGACACATTTTGTTGACATTCATTGGAGGCCTGCCCTTTCCTTAACAGAAATGGAGGAGGAGTTGATTGGAGAGAGTGAGAACATTGGGGTAGTGACTGGGAAGAGAGATGGGTGGGAAAACTGCAGCTAGAATGTAAAACTAATAAATTAACTAATTAATCAATTAATACAAATTTACTAGTTTATAGTAGATAATGTGATGGTAATATTGTGCCATGACATCATAGTTCATCAAACAAAAAGCTAAGAGTCATTTGTAGGATATTTCTCTTCAGTTTGTTGGTAGATAGGATCCCAATACTATCTATTGCTCTTGTGTTTGGCTATATACCAGAACACTGATTGCTAAAGAGACCACATACTTGGGTCACAGGACATGAAGTAATCAAAATGATGTTGAGATGAAAAATTTCCTCCATACTTCTTAGTTTTCTTAGTGCCAGAGGATCTATTTAGACTGCTAAAGGAGGAGAGTCATCAGCACATGTTCCAAGCTGTAAAAATTGTGAGCTAAAATAACGATCAACCTAGAAAATGGAGATTTGCAATGATACAGATAAACCTGCATGCAAGATATGGTCTTCCCTCTTTGTGAATTTAAAATAGTGAAATTTACAGAAGTAGAATAATAGCATAATAATAATAATAATAGTTGCCATGAACTTAGTGGTAAAGGGAAATGAAAATTTCTTCAATGCAAATCGGTTTTGATTTGTGCAACTCCATTAAGTTCTGGAGATCAAATATATATAACAGCAACTCTACTGAACAACATTCTATTTTATATTCAAAACAGATTAACATGACAGATATTAACTATTTTTAACATACAAGAGAACAAATTTTTGCCTAGTGAGGTTTTACATGTATATTTTTATATTCAGTTGTTTGAGAATGATGTATATGGACATAAGGTGTTTTATTCCAATCTACCCTCACCTTTCTCCCTCAAATTCTTTTGTTACTAATATATATATGTAGCTTGAGTTTTCCTGCCAGTCCCACAGCCACTCAAACCCGACCAAGTAAACACAGAGACTTATATTGGTTACAAACTGTATGGCCGTGGCAAGCTTCTTGCTAACTGTTCTTAGTGCTTAAATTAATCCATTTCCATTAATCTATACCTTGCCACATGGCTCGTGGCTTACCGGCATCTTCACATGCTGTTTGTCATCGTGGCGGCTGGCAGTGTCTCTCTCACTCAGCCTTCCACTTCCCAGCTTTATTCTCCTCCTTGTCCCGCCTACACTTCCTGCCTAGCCAATGGCCAATCAGTGTTTTATTTATTGACTAATCAGCAACACATTTGCCATACAGAACATCCCACAGCACTTCCCCCTTTTTTTTTCAAAAAGGAAGGTTTTAACCTTATCAAAGTAAAATTACATATAATTTGGGAATTTGGGCATAGCTTCTCTTACTACTTCCTGCTGGAGGGGGGCGCTGTATCTTATGGGGACACAAAGAAAATTTTAGGATTATGGAGTAGTCCATGAGGGTGAATCGTCTGAGCCAGTCGCCTTGAAACGGTTCTGGATGTTGGATCACCTGGGTCATGGTGTCATTGGAGACCTTCAGGGGGTCTTGGCTGGTCAGACCTGATGTATCTTAACCTGGAACAAATCCATAGCTTTGTGGGAACAAAAGAGACTCTTTTCCAAAGCAACATATCCTTATATCCAAATTTTGAGGTCAAGGTATCTTTAAAGTATACATATTGGTTTAACTCAGCTTCCTTTACAATCAAATATCTCTCTGCAGTTAAGAATCCCAAAGACAACACAATCCAGATTCTCTGTGTAATATTCATCTTCATGTGGCTTATTTTTTATATTAATTTTACTGTCACTTTAAAGACTTTATTTTTTAAAACTATGTATTTGTTTCTATAACTCTATATATCATCTTTTTTGTCTCTTTTAAGCCTATGTATCTTTTACACACATTGTAAACTATTACATCTGAATCTGTCTTATTGTGAAATCTCTTGCTTTAAACTGCAGCAGCTGTGGCTGCTGGCTCTGCCCACCTCAGCTTCCCAACATGGCTACGTTTACCACCAGCTCTGGGAACTATCGTGTGTCTATGCTTTTATCCAAGCAGCATGTAGTCCAGAAACCTCTTTTTTTGTTTTGTACCTGCAAAGGCTAAATCCACCACGCAGCTTAATGTGCCACTTGCAGAGGCCTCATTCCCGCCATACTGCAGGTCAAGCAAGCACACCAGAAACCCACAAGTAGCTCAAACCAGCAGCTGCTGCTCATTTGAGAGAGACATTTAGGAACTGTTTTTAGCTTCATTTTAGAATCTTTTTTCTCAGGTTTTAGGTGGAAACTCTTGCCACCACGTTGGACGCCATTTGTAGCTTGAGTTTTCCTGCCTGGCCCACAGTCAGGACAAATCTCTCTCACCTGCCAGTCCCACAGCCACTCAAAACCGACCAAGTAAACACAGAGACTTATATTGGTTACAAACTGTATGACCATGGCAGGCTTCTTGCTAACTGTTCTTACAGCTTAAATTAATCCATTTCCATTAATCTATACCTTGCCACATGGCTCGTGGCTTACCGGCATCTTCACATGCTGTTTGTCATCGTGGCGGCTGGCAGTGTCTCTCTCACTCAGCCTTCCACTTCCCAGCTTTATTCTCCTCCTTGTCCCGCCTACACTTCCTGCCTAGCCAATGGCCAATCAGTGTTTTATTTATTGACTAATCAGCAACACATTTGCCATACAGAATATCCCACAGCATATATATATATATATATATATATATATATATATATATATATATATATATATATATATATATATGAGTTAGCTACATGAACTCGATCATTCATAATGAACATATATATTCAGATATGAATGTTTAACCTAAATAGACATAGTCTAGACATTCATGAAATAATAAACCTAAACAAAATCATTTCTTAGTATGCTGAAGTAATAAGGCTAAAGTTCCTTTCAAATGAGATTTTTTGACATTTGTTAAGATAATCTGGCACAGGTAAATAGGAATATATGAATTAGGAATATATGAATTATATATATATATGCTAATTGGATGACAATTTTCTTTCTAGGATATCAGACAGATAGGCCAGAAGGCTAGTGCTTAATTCTGTCAATGCCAATTGGGGAGAGGTTTAACTTTTGGACTAATACAAAGCAAGTATACATAATAGTGTCAATCAGGCTATTTGCCATTGAATCCCATAATGCGTAGAAATGAACAGATACAAACAAAAAAGAAAAAAATATATATACTGGGAAGCAACAAAATTTATGTACATGACAAACCAATACAAAAGTAATTGTCTGGAATGGAATAGATGAAAAAAAAAATGGTTCAGCAACAACTGTTACTACTTTTATCCAAAGGGTAAAAATGGAACTTATGTGTGATTGTTTGCTTATATTTTTGGACAAAAGTTTGAATGCTATCTTAAGCTCATTTGAAGTACTAAGAGATTTACTCTCAGGTATCTTAGTATTTTATTTTCTTTTATTCAGAAGCAGTGTTATAAAGTCAGTCTATTGTTAAAGAAAAGGATATTATTTGTACACAAATTTCCATTCTCTTCTTGGTTGAAAGGATATAAATGTCAAATGACTATACAGTTATATAGTACATTTATTTCCTTCCTTTTTTGATGATTGTTTCCCAAGGCAAAGTTGTCATTTCTGAGTCATACACTTAAAAGAAAAGAGATTCACTTTCCTTTATTGTTGCCGGTGTAGTGTTCAGTCATGCCTGAAAACTTGTAGAAATCTTATTAACTACAGGTTGAAATCTCTGCACTTATGACATAAGATCAGCATTATAGAACAAGAGTTTTTCTCTGTACAAATTGAAAGATCACATATCCAGATTTGTACTTCTTTACATGAATATAAGCAAAGTTTAGATTTGTATTTTTTTCTTTTCTTCTATGAACTACACTCTATATTTCCTAATACACCAGTGATATCTTCTGTAGACCATGAAAGCTCCCATGACAAAATCAATTTTGAAAATGTTGTTATAAATAAATTTTTGTGCACATATAAATTCTTATATGCCCATAAACTATACATTTTTACATATTTTAAATATATGTGTGTATGCACACTTATATAAATATATATCACATGTAACTGCATATAGATACACCATATGTAAGTTTGTATTTGTGTATACACAGATACACATAAAGACACACATATTTGTTGTTATTGCTTTAATATGAAATATCCCCTACAGGATAGTCTATGAAATAATAAGTTCCCAGATATGGTGGCACTACTTTGGGAAATGGACAAAATTTTCAGAAATTAGGCTAAAATGGTTGAAGTAAATTATTTTGCATGAGCTTTTAACTACATCTGGTACCCATTTGTTCCTCTGTTTCTGCTTCCTGTGCATCATGAGGTAAACAAACTCTTCCACAAATTCACACTTCCATGATATTCAGCCTCTTATCAGTGCCAATCCAAAAGACCCAGCTATGCATCTGAAAATGTTAACCAAAATATACCTGTTTTTTTTTCATTTTTGTTTCTACATTTTGCTGATTTGAATGTGAACAGCTCTGATGAAATCAGATATTTGAATGTTTGGTTCCTAGTTGGTGGAAGTTTTTGGAAAGATTAGAAGGTGCTGTCTTCTTGGAAGATGTATGCCACTGGGGGAAAGTTTTGAATTTTCAGAAGCTAATACCATTCCCTGTTAATTTTCTCTGCCTTGTTCTTGAACAAAAAGATGGAAGCTGCCAGATACTGCTCTAGCATGATCTTTGATTGCTACCAGGTTCTTGACTATGATGGTCATGAGCTCTAACTCTTTGAAACTTAAGTTAAATTTAAGGCATTTTAAATTGTCAACGTCATCACAAGTTGAGCTTAATTGTTCTAACTTTCACCTTTTTTACTTTGTCTGGGACCGCAGCCAATAGAATTGAATCATCCATATTTAGGATGAATTTTCACACATTAACCCAATCTAGAAAACTTTTTTATAGTTTTGTTTGCTAGGTGATGCTAGAACCTATCAAGTTGAAAATCAGTATTAACTATCACAGGACCAGAAAGTGAAGGTGATTCTATTGGAAGATCTTCACTTGAAATAGAAAAAGAGTCAAGGCAGTAGAAAAGGTGTTTGCCCTCACCCTCACACAATATGAAATGAAAAAGTGAACTATAATGGATGGGATAATATCAGAATTCTAATGGAGCTTACAACTTCATGGTAATTTTACTTTGGGTCTGTTTAGATAGTTGACAGGCCCCATGTACAAACAAAATGCTCTTATACCCCTTTTCATAGTAAATTCTTTTAAGAACATTGATTTGGTTAAATGATATGCTGTGCTTTTAATGAACTGATTTATTAAACATACTGATATACTTCCTAAATTCATAAGTTTGTAATGATAAATTGTGTATCAATACATGTATTCTCTCAAATTTAATTAGTTTGTCTGGAAAATATATTGATTTATGATCAGAAAGAATTTCTTGGAGTATGTATTAATTAGCTATTATATTTTTACTCCCATCTCGTAATTTCCCACACACATTAAAATAATAGACATGCATTACACAAGCACATACATATACCTACACATATATTTTATTTCAAATTAATCCACCTATTCAAAAATGCACCATTTTATGCACTGAGTTAAAAAAGGTACAGTCAAGCTGGGCAGTGGTGGTGCACGCCTTTAATCCTAGCACTGGGGAAGCAGAGCCAGGTGGATCTTAGTGAGGCCAGAGATATTGGCTCTTCCCCTGAGTTCGGGTTAGAAGGAATTGTGTATGGTTCCATGTAAGTACTAGGGACCTTGTTCAGGTGTTCTGTGAGAGTAATATGCTCTCTTGACTGATGAGACATGTCTGAAGCTTAACTACCATTAGTGTTTGAGACAAGGTCTTACACTAAACCTGAAATTCATTGTCATGTAGCAGCTTCCTTTAAGGTTAAAGTTTTCCATTTTGGAGGAAAGCTTTGGAAGACACAGGATGTTAAGAAGAAGGTTAAAAAAGAAAAAGAATATTCTAAGTGTGAAGCTTGTTAAAGGCACACATTAATAAAATAAATATGAAACAACAAGATTCTTTAAGGGGAGGTGAAAGAATTAGTCCTATAAAGGCACCAGATCTCATTACAGATGGTTGTGAGCCACCATGTGGTTGCTGGGAATTGAACTCAGGACCTCTGGAAGAGCAGTCAGTGCTCTTAACCTCTGAGCCATCTCTCCAGCCCATATTTCTTAAGTAATATGATTAATAGACAAATGAAAATAATAACAGGAACATTGTAATATGTTGGAAAAGCTATGACAGGAGAATTCAAAATGTGAAGATGGAACTAAATTTATGTATACATATTGCCTTGATCAATGTAAGTTGTTACTGTTTAAAAATAATATTAAAATATTGACCTGATTTTTGTGATATACAAAAATATAAAAAGACAAAAGAATGGAAGATTGTAAACCTATATACAGGAAACAAATTTGAGGTACTAACTTTTCATGCATTTGTATGTATTTGAATAAAAATGAAGTAAAATTTCCAGTTAAAGACAGAGTATCTGACTGAAGTAATAAATGTGATCAAACTATATGCTGCTGTAAGTACTAACTGTTAAGTTGATGGAATGGATCAGTGGGTAATGGTGCTCGTTTCCAAGTGTGACAACCTGAGTTTGACCCCTTTGTGTTCATTTAGAATAAATAGAGAAATGAGTCACACAAGATGTCTTTTGACCACTACTCAGAGATCACACACTGTGCAGACAAACCCATACATAATGATAAACAATAAGTAAATTAAACATGATAAGATAGTTGATTTGTAAGTGATGACATGTCTTGTCTGAAAGTGATTTCATTGACAATATACTCTACATAGATGAAACACAAACAGATTCTAGTCAGAAACTATAAAAAGAAACAATGGAGGTCATTGTATAATAAAAAAGTGGCCAAAAGTGCAACAGAATTTTGTAAATATATATATATATATATATATATATATATATATATATATATATATATATATCAGAGTGCTTATAAACTAAAAGAATCATTGACTGTTCTAAAGTGAGAGATTATTCTACTATAATAATTGTCATAGACATCAAACTCCTACTTAAAGAATTGAGGAAACTAGATAACAACAAACCAAATAATACAATTAAAAAATGATGTACAGACCTAAATAGAGAATTCTCAACAGAAGAAGCTCAAATGGCAATAAAACAATTAAAGAAATGTTCAACATCCTTAGCCATCAGGGAATTGCAAATCAAAACAACTCTGAGATTCTATCTTACACAGGTGAGATTGGCTCAGATTAAAAACAGAAGTGACAGTTCATGCTGGTAAGGATATGGAGCAAGGAGAACACTCCTCCATTACAGGTAGAAGTGGAAATTTTTACAGCCATTTCAGAAATCAATATGGCAGTTTCTCAAAAAAGTGGGAGTCAATCTAATTCAAGACCCAGCTATATCACTCTTGGATATATATCCAAAGGATGCTCAATCATACCACAAGGACAATTGCTCAATTATGTTCTTACCAGATTTATTTTTAATATCTAGAAACTGTAAACAACCTAGATGACCCTCAACTGAAGAATGGATAAAGAAAATTTGGTACATTTACACAATGGATTATTACTCAGCTGTTAAAAGTGATGACATCAAGAAATGTGAAGGTAAATGGATTGAACTACAAAAAAATTATCCTGGATGAGGTAACTCAGACACAGAAAGATAAACATGGCATATACTATGTACTCATGCATATGTGGATGTTATCTGTAAAGTAAATGGTAACCATGCTACAAGCCAGAGATCTAGAGAGACTAGGTAACAAGGAGGGCCCAAGAGGAGACACATGAATCTCCCTTAGAAGGGGAAATAGAAAAGATCTCCTGGGTGGAACAGGGGCAGGTGGGGATTGGAACTTGAAAGATTGGTTTGGGGATGTTTGGATGAGGAGAAAAAGAAGGGTGCTTTTCAGGGTTAGGTAGAAAGTCCCATGAATCTACAAGGATAGTGTCAGCTAGGTTTCCTAGCAATAATAGATACACAGCCTGAACTGGCCATCTCCAGTGATCAAATTGGTGACTACCACACTTGTCATCAGAGAGCCTTCATTCAGTAAATGATGGAAACAGATTCAGAGACCCACAGCTAAGCACTGAGTTGAGCTTGGGAAATCCTGCTGAAGAGAGGTAGGAAGGATTATAGGATCCAGAGGGGTCAAGGATATCACAGGAAAATCCACAGAAACAACAAACCTGGCATACAGGAATTCACAGAGTCCCCAACATCCAGGGATCCAGCATGGGACTGACCTAATTCCACTACATATATGTGTTAGTTGTGTAGCTTGGTCTATTTGTGGGACTCTTACCAAAGTATCAGGGGTTGTCTCTGACTCTTTTGCTGCCTTTTGTGACACTCTTCCTCATACTGTATTGCCTTGCCTAACCTAAATACAAGGAGAGGTGCTTAGTCTTACTGAAATTAATATGTCATTCTTTATTGATACCCATGGGAGGCCTGACACTTTCTGAACAGAAATAGACGAGGAATGGATTGAGGGGTGTTAACTGAGGGTAGTTGGGGAAGGGACAGGGATGAGAGGAGGGGAACTGAGTCTGGGATGTAAAATAAATAAATTAAATTAAAATATATATATATATATATATATATATATATATATATATATATATATATATATATATATATATATCAACAACAGAAAATATAGTTGGAAGGTTTCTCTGGTCACCCCAGACAAATCTTTCTTACTTGTGGTCCTGTAGCTGCTCAGACCCAAGTAAACACACAGAGGCTTATATTATTTGCAAACTGTATGGTCTATGGCAGGCCTCATGCTACCTAGCCCTTATATCTTAAATTAACCCATTTCTATTAATCTATGTTTCACCATGTATTCCATGGCTTACTGGTCTGTTGGCATGTTGTTTCTCCTTTGGTGGTGGCTGGCATCTCTCCCAACTCTGCCTATCTCTTTCCTGTCTCTCTCTTTCAATTACCTGACTGTCCCTAAGCTGCTTTGCCATAGGCCAATGCAACTTTATTTATCAACCAATCAGAGCAACACAGATTCACAGCCTACATAAAGGCATTCAACAGCAAGAAAATGCTACTCTCAGAAATTTGAACAATTGAGGTAGAAAATCTACAATGAGATTTAAACTGATCTCTAAACCAAATGGACTCACAGATGTTTATATAACATTCCATCAAATAACTGTAGGATATGTATTTTTCTAAATTCCATAATAAATATTGTACTTAGTCTACTTTAGGTCAATTCTACAGTGAAACATTAACAAATTTAAAAAAGATTGAAGTAATATCAAATATGTTTTGAAAACAGAAATAAGGAACTGAAAATCAATATCTGGAGGAAACCCTGAAAATTTTTAAGTACTTCAAAATTAAACATGACCCTTAGCAATTTACAAGTCATTGAAGAAGCTGAAATTTTTTAAAACATTCTTGAGACAAATTAAAATGGAAATGCCATATATCAAAATTGATGAGATATAGCAGTTGCAGTTTTAAAAAGAAAATTTATTTAAATAAACCACTTTATCAACAAAATAGACCAATCTAAAATGAGAAGTTATTTACTATTGCATCTCTAGAAGAAAAGAAAAATGGGAACAAAATTTACACAAAATGAAGAGATGAATAGTAAAAGTAGATCTCAGACAAGTAAATAAAATAGAGAAATTTAAAAGGCAGAGACAATTGACAA
Organism: Peromyscus californicus insignis; assembly: GCF_007827085.1. Classification (NCBI taxonomy): domain Eukaryota; kingdom Metazoa; phylum Chordata; class Mammalia; order Rodentia; family Cricetidae; genus Peromyscus; species Peromyscus californicus. Next base: position 75,268,625 of record NW_026294391.1, on the reverse strand, counting down.
AATTCAGAATATGAACACTAGAAATGTAAATCAAAACTGCATTAAAATTCCATTTCACCTCAGTCAGAATGGATATCACAAAGAAAACATACAGCAAATGACAGTGAGGCTCCAGGGGAAATAGGAACTATAGTTTACCGCTGACAAGAATAAAAATGTGGAGTTCAGTCACTATGGAAATTAGTATGGAATTTCCTCAAAGAGCAACAAGAAAAACTACCATAAGATTCAAAAACCATTCCTGTGAATACACATATCTCTCTAAAACTCAAATCCAGCTTACTATAGAGATATCTACATACTTATATTTATATAGTATTATCCAAATATCCAAGTTGGGGAATCAGTTATGTTCTCAAATAATAATACACTAATAAGTACAAAAGTTTGAGGCCTAGGGTCACAATCTGTGTCCCCATACCCTCAGACATTGCAGCCACAGTTGCAGGCCAGCAGGCAGAACTCCTGCAGGTAGGCCTGACTACCACCCCACATCGGACCTGGTAACCTAAAAGCCCCACTGCACTCCCCAAACCCATCCATCCTCTGAGACCACAGCTGCTCCTTGAGACAAAGACTCCACAAGATCCAATTGGACCAAGAGGTGAGTCTTTGTTCTCCTAGGCCCAGGGTCCAATGTGGAGGTGGTAGTCAGGCCAGCAGACAGGACTCCTACAAGCAGGCCTGAATAACACCACCCCCCATTGGACCCGGTAATCTACAAGCCCCACTCCATTGCCCAAACCCACCCATTCCCCAAAACCCTACCTGCTCTCTGAGACACAGACTCGACCACCTCCAATTGGACCAAGAGCTCTGATTGGACCAAGAGTTCCGATTGAACCTAGAGTGGCTCCCTGACACAAAGACACCATTTGCACCAATTGGAGGAAAAGATGGGTAGACTTAAGTGCAATAATACATTCAACAACATGAAGAGCAATATGGTACCACCAGAACCTAGTGGTTCTGCATCAGCAAGACCTGAACATCCCAGTGTAAAAGAACAGAAGAAAATGACTTATAAAATGACCTTAAGAAGATGATAGAGGCCTTTAAAGAGGAAATGAAAATTTTCCTTAAAGAAACAGAGGAAAAGACAAACAAAAAAATTGGAAGAAATCAATAAATTCTCTAAAGTAAGCCAAAAAAATCAAGAAAAAGCAATCAAACAGGTGAAGGAAACAGTTCATGACTTGAAAATTGAAATAATCACTAAAAAAGACACAAACCTAGGGATTGCTGGAAATGGAAAATCTGAGTAAATGAACAGAAACTACAAATGCAAGCACAACCAACAGAATGCAAGAGATGGAAGAGAGAATCTCTGGCATTGAAGATATGATAGAGAAAATAGATTCATCAGTCAAAGAAAACATTAAAGCCAATAAGTCATAACAAAAAATGTCCAGGAAATCTGAGACACCATGAAAAGACCACATCTAAAAATAATAGGGATAGAAGGAGAATAATATCAGCTCAAAGGCACAGAGAATATATTCAACAAAATCATAGAAGAAAACTTACTCATCATAAAGAAGAAAAGCCTATGAATATACAAGAAGCTTATAGAACACCAAATAGACCAGATCCCCCAAAAATGTCTCCTCACCATTTAATAATCAAATGACTAAACATACAGACTAAAGAAAATATATTAAGAGCTTCAAAGGAAAAAGGTCAAGTAACATATAAAGACAGACCCATCAGACTAACACCCAAATTCTAAATGGAGACTCTGAAATCAAGAAGGTCCTGGACAGACATTTTACAGACACTAAGAGACCATGGATGCCAGCTAAAACTATTATACCCATCAAAACTCTCAATCACTGTAGACGGATTAAATAAGATATTCCATGATAAAACCAGATTTAAAAACAAAACCTATCCACAAATCCAGCCCTACAGAAAGCACTAGAAGGAAAAATCCAAACTAAGGAAGTTAGATGCACCCATGGAAACACAGGCAATAGATAATCCCACACCAACAAATTCCAAAGAAGGTAAACACATACACTGCCACCAAAAAATAATGGGAATTAACAATCACTGGTCATTAATATCCCTTAGTATCAAGGGATTCAATTTGCCTATATAAAACACACTAAGAGAATGGATATGAAAACAGGATCCATCCTACTGCTGAATACAAGAAACACAACTCATACTAAAAGATAGACTCTACCTTAGAGTAAAGGGCTGGGAAAAAACTTTTCAGTCAAATGGACTTAAGAAGCAAGCTGGTGGGCTTGGGGATTTAGCTCAGTGGTAGAGTGCTTGCCTAGCAAGTGCAAGGTCCTCAGCTCTGAAAAAAAAGGACCAAATTGGTGTAGCTATCCTAATATCTAACAAAATAGACTTCAAACAAAAATTAATCAAAAGAGGTAGAGAAGGACATTACATATTCATCACAGAAAAAACCCATCAGGATGAAGTCTCAATTCTGAACATTTATGCCCCAAATACAAGAGTACTCACATATGTAAAACAAACATTACTAAAGGTTAAATCGCATATCAAACCCCACACACTAATAGTGGTAGACTTCAACACCCCATTCACACCAGTGGACAGGTCTGCCAGACAGAAACTTAGAAAGAAGGGAACTTACAGATGTTATAAATCAAATGGACTTAATAGCTATATACAGAACATTCCACCCAAACACAATAGAATATACTTTCTTTTCAGAACCCCAATTTCTTTTCTAAAACTGACCACCCACTCAGTCACAAAGCAAATCTCAACAGATACAAAAAAAAAAAATTGGAATAACCTCTGATATTTTGTCGCTGTGGATGATTGATGGATAAATAAAATGCTGATTGGCCAGTAGCCAGACAAAAAATATAGGTAGGACAAAAAGAGAAAAAAAGTCTGGAAAATAAAAGGCTGAAAAAGATGCTGCCAGCCACTGGGGGTTGGGGGAGAATCATGATGTAAAACACAGGTAAGCCATGAGACATGGGGCAAGATATAGATTGATAAAAATGGGTTAATTTAAGATATAAAAAACAGATAACAAAAAGCCTGCCATGGCCATTCAGTTTATAAGTAATATAAGAGTCTAAATGATTATTTCATAACTAGGCTGCATGACTGTGGGGGCTTGGCGGGACCTGGAGAGAAACTCTCCAACTGCATTTTATCAGACCACTATGGCATAAAGTTAGAATTTCACAGCAACACAAATTACAGGAAGCCTACAGACTCATGGAAACTGAATAATGCTCAACTGAATCACCACTGGGTTAAGGAAGAAATTAAGAAATTAAAGACTTCCTAGAGTTTAAGGAAAAAGAATGTACAACATACCCAAACTTATGAATACTATGAGAGAAGTACTAAGAGGAAAGTTCATAGATCTAAATGCCTACATAGACAAATTAGAAAAATCTCACCCTAGCAACTTAACATCACACCAGAAAGCTCTAGAAGAAAAGGAAGTAAACTCACCCAGGAGGAATAGACACCAGGAAATAATCAAATTGAGGGGTGAAATTAAAAAATTAGAAACAGAATAGTATAAAGAATCAATGAAACAAAGAGTTGGTTCTTTGGGAAAATCAACAAGGAAGACAAACTGTTATCCAAACTAACTAAAAGTCAGAGAAAGAATATCCAAATTAAGAAAATCAGAAACAAATAGGAAGACATAACAACATACAATGAGGAAATCCAGAGAAAAATCAGGTCATACTACAAAAACCTGTACTCCAAAAAATTGGAAAAATCTTAAAAGACATGGAAAACTTTCTTGATAGATACAATATACCAAAATTAAATCAAGACCAGATAAACTATTTAAATAGACCTGTGACCCCTATGGAAATAGACATAGTCATTAAAAGTCTCTCAACTGAAAAAAAAAAAGCCCAGGGACAGATAGTTTCAGTGCAAAATCCTACCAGAATTTCAAAGAAGTGCTAATACCAATACTCCTCAAATTGTTCCACACAATAGAAACAGAAGGAACATTGTGAAACTCTTTCTATGAGGCTACAGTTACTCTGATACCCAAACCACACAACAATTTAACAAAGAAATAGAAATACAGACCAATTTTCCTCATGAATATTGATGAAAAAATACTCAATAAAATACAATGAAACCAAGTCGAAGAACACATCAAATATTCATACAACTTGATCAAGTAGACTTCATCCCAGAGATGCAGGAATGGTTCAACATATGAAAATCAGTCAATGTAATCCATTATATAAACAAATTAGAAGAAAAAAAAACATGATCATCTCATTAGATGCTGAAAAAGCCTTTGAAAGAATCCAAAACCCCTTCATGATAAAGGTCTTGGAGAGATCAGGAACACAAGGAACATACCCAAACATATTAAATGTAATTTACAACCAGTTGACAGGCAACATCAAACTAAATTGAGAGAAACTCTGACTCCACTAAAATCAGGAAAAAGACAAGGCTGTCTGTTCTCCCCTTATCTATCCAATATAGTACTTGGAGTTCTAGCTAGAACAATAAGAAAACAAAAGGAGATCAAGGGGATACAAATTGAAATGAAGAAGTCAAACTTTTGCTATTTGCAGAAAATATGATAGTCTAAATAAGTAACCCCAAAAATTCTACCAGGGACTCCTACAACTGATAAACACCTTCAGTAATATGGCAAGATACAAGATTAACTAAAAAAAAGTCAGTATCCCTCCTATAAACAAATGATAAACAGGCTGAGAAAGAAATCAGACAAACTTCACCCTTTACAATATCCACAAATAATGTAAAATACTTTGGGGTAACTCTAACTAAACAAGGGAAAGACATGTATGACAAGAATTTTAAGTGCTCAAATAAAGAAATTGAAGAAGATACCAGAAAAAGGAAAGATCTGCCATGCTCATAGGTAAGTAGAACCAACATAATAAAAATTGCAATCTTCCCAAAAGCAATCCACAGATTCAATGCAATCCCCATCAAAATCCCAACACAGTTCTTCACAGACTTCAAAAGAATAACTCAACTTCTTATGGAAAAACAGAAAACCTAGATATCTACAACAAACCTTTAAAATAAAGCAACTTCTGGAGACATCACTATCCCTGACTTCAAGGTTTGTTATAGAGCAAAAGTAATAAAAACAGCTTGGTATTTGGCATAAAAACTGATATGTGGACCAATGGGATCAAATTGCAGATCCTGACATTAAACCATACACCTATGAACACCTGATTTTTGACAAAGAGGCCAAAACTATACAGTGGAAAAAAGAAAGCATCTTCAACAAATGGTCCTGGCATAACTGGGTGTCAACACATAGAAGATTGCAAATAGATCCATATCTATCACCATGCACAAAACTCAAATCCAAGTGGATCAAAGACATCAACATAAATCCAGCTGCACTGAACCTGACAGAGGAGAAATTAGGAAGTGGCCTAGAAAGCATTGTCATAAGAGACCACATCCTAAATATAACAACAGTAGCAGAGACACTGAGAGCAGCAATTAATAAATGGGCCCTCCTGAAATTGAGAAGTAAGGCAAAGGGCACAGTAAATAAGACAGAACGTCAGCCTACAGAATGGGAAAAGATTTTTCACAAGTCCACATCTGACAGAGCATTGATCTACAAAATATATAAAGAACACAATAAACTACACATCAAAATACCAAACAATCCAATCAAAAAACTGGGTACAGATCTAAACAGAAAATTCTCTACAGAAGAATCCCAAATGGCCAAAAGATATTTAAGGAATTGCTCAACATCCTTAGTCATCAGGAAAATGTAAATCAAAATGACTCTGAGACACCATCTTACACCTGTCAGAATACTCAGATCAGAAATATTGATGACAGCTTATGTTGGAGAGGATGTGGAGCAAGGGGAACATTCCTCCACTGTTGGTGGGAATGCAAACTTGTATAGCCACTTTGGAAATCAGTATGGTGGTTTCTCAGAAAATTGGGAATTAATCTACCTCAAGACCCAATGATACCACTCTTAGGCGTATACCCAAGGGATGCTAAATCATAGCACAAGGACACTTGCTCAACTATGTTCATAGCAACATTATTCATAATAGTCAGAACCTGGAAACAACCTAGATGCCCCTCAATCAAAGAATGGATAAAGAAATGTACATATACTCTATGGAGTATTACTCAGCTGTAAAATATAATGACATCATGGAATTTGCAGGTAAATGGATAGAACTAGAAAATATCATCCTGTGTGAGGTAGCCCAGACTCAGAAAGACAAACATGATATGTACTCACTCATAAGTGGATATTAGATATAAAGCAAAGCATTCATGCTACAACCCAAAGCTCCAGAGAATCAAGTTAACAATGAGGATCCTAAGAGGAATTACAGATAATCCTGGATAGGGGCAACAGAAATCTCTATGAGTAAACTGGGGATCAGGGAGGAAATAAAAGGGAGGCTACTGGTAATGAGAATATGAGGGAATGGGATGGTCAGTCTGGGGGAGGTACAGAGTGAGAGAGCAATGAAAGAGACATCTTGATAGAGGGAGACATTTTGTGGTTAGGAACAAACCTGGTGCTAGGGAGAGGATGAGGGGTGTGTCATGGGGAGGTTAGGTGGGGGTGGATGGAGTGGGAGGAGAGATGAGAGGGGGATCTGTGGTTGGTATGTAAAATGAATTAAAAATTTAAATAAAAATATTACTATGAAAAAATAATAAGAAAATGTATTCATATTTCTGTATAAATCAATAAAATGCAGAAATATAATATACACAATATAACATTATTCAGCCATAGAGAAGATCAAAACCAAATAATCTGCAGAAAAATGGATGGAATTGGTAATCCTCATATTAATTTAAATATGCTGGATTCACAAAGACAAGTGTTTCTAGTTTTCATTATCTTCTATGGAATCTAGTGCAGAAAAAAACCATTAAAGTAAAATGAGAGAAACTAGGGTAATGGTGGCAGGAGGGAGAGAATGTGATCTAAGTATATACATGTATAAAAGTAGCATAATGAAAACTCTTAATTACCACAATCTATATATACTATAAGGAAATTGGATAAAAAATAAAACTAAGACAAACATTTTGAACCAAATAGGTTACAGAAGAAATGAAATAAATTCATTAGAGATGATATTTGTGTGACAAATGCATAGTTAATATCATCATATTGAATAGGAATATTTGAAAAATGTTCCACTATTGTATAGAATAAGAGAAGCTTTTCCACTTTCATCACTTTTATCTAATGCAATTAGATAAGTAAATGAAATAAAGATCTGAATTGAAAAGTGGGAAAGTTACACTGTTTTGCAAAATGAATATTTATATAAGAAATGGCAAACATTCAACAAGTAGATGACTTAAATTAATAAATTATTTGATCAAACCTTCCCAGTATGAAATTAACAAATAAAAATCAGTAATATTTTATTTATGAACAGTACACTCCTAGTGAAACAGAAATGAACAAAACACTACAATTACTATAGGTACAAAACACAGCTAGGAATAAATTTCACAATGGTGGTGAATAATTTCTGCTTGCAAACTATAAAATATTGACCATAAATGAAAAAGAGATAAATAAATGGGAAACTATCAATTGACTCTAAATGGGAAACTATCTATTGATGCTAGATTGAAAGTGGTATTATACGTTAAATGTCTTTAATTTGGTGAATGAGCTACAGATTCTGTTTAGCACTTACCAAACATCCAATGTCATTTTTCAGAAGATAAAAAATGATTCTTAAAACTGATACAGAACCACTGAAAAGCCTCACTGTAATTGTAACACTTAGCTTTAAACAATTGTGAGAAAATATATAAGAAAATAATTTAAATGGAGAAACATTCATTTTGGTTCACAATTTCAGAAATTTCAGTCTATTGTTATTGGTTCTATCATTTTAGACTTAACAGGCTGCAGTCAAGTTAACCCAACAATGGCTGGATGTAAATAGAAAATCCAAGTATCCAATAGTTGCTCATTCCACAAGACTTGATATCTCACCTGGTCCTCAATATATGATGGAATCACAAAGAGTTAGGTTCTAGTGACAGTGAAGGAAGGGACTTGCTAGCAAGGTGAAAGCAAGAAGGCAAAAGTCAAAATATTCCTTAGTCTATGTCCTTCTATAGGCTTCTAGCAGAAGGTATGTCCCAAATTAGAAGAATATACCTTCCTGGCTGAAGACCTGGATTAAAGGCATATATCTTCCTACTTTGATGATACAGATTAGAAGTGAATCTACCTACTCAAAATTAAGCAAAAATCCCTCACATGTGTACTTTCTATATTAGAATTTTAGTTAATTCCAGATATAGTCAAATTGACAACCAAGAATAACTATCAGTGTCTACTCATTGTCAACTGGACACACAACCATATTGTCTTACATCATGATTAATATACAAATGAAAATAATAAACAGGCCATAATAATGCCTAAACATAACTATCCCACTTATAATCACAACCACATTTTATATTAAAACAGGTCATAATTAAGCCTAACTTTGTATAACTATCCCTTGTACAACTGAAATTCATTAGAAATTTATAATAGGTGGCAATGCCCATTGAGGGACACTCTTTCAGTGTCTCAAACTTACATATGATAATCATCTACACTTTCTTAGTGTTACATCACATAATAATGACATTGAGGAAAGAAAACACAAATATCTGTGCAAATACATTCTTAATAAAATAGGGCAGATACACTCATGTCAACTATAATCCTTGCTTCTATAATTAGTTATGTGGACTTAGCTGCTATTTATAGCTACCTTCCTCTAAAACCCATTCTGTATTTCTTCTACCTGTAGTCAGATGATTCTCAAGTCCCACCAAGCCCCCATAGTCCAGTGGCTAGGTAATAGAATAATCACTCATAATCTTATATTAATTATAGCTGCTCAGCCATTACCTGAGGCTTATTACTGACTAGCTCTTACACTTAAATTAACTCATAATTCTTATTTATGTTTAGCCACATGGCTTGGTACCTTTTCTCAGTTCTGCCTTGTCATCATGCTTACTCTGTGTTTGGCTGGAAACTCATGACTCTACCCTTCCTTTTCCTGTCTTTCTCTTGGATGTTTTGCCTGGTTATATCCTCACTCATCATAGGAGAGATCAGCTTCTTTATTAACCAATCATAGCATCACATATTCACAGCATACAGAAAGATATCCCACAGCACTTCCCCCTTTCTGTCTACTCAAAAAGGAAGGTTTTAACTTGAAAAATAGTAAAATTACATATAACAAAATATTTATCAATCAAGAATTACAGTTACAATATCTAGTCTATTTGTATTTGGCAAAATTAAAGAAAATATTCTATCACCTATTGTATATTCGTGAGTCTAAAGTTTCCTATTTAAATTTTTATTATAACCCAGGAAAATTATAACTGTCTAATCTTCAACTACATCAAAGACATCAGAAGGATTACCTAAGTAAACAGGAAATCCATTGTAAGCCACTTCCAAAAATCTAGAATGACAGAGACAGCTAGCAGCCTGGACAGTCACCCAAACTTCTGATGCAATGTTTGGGCATCCATCTTCAGTCTATAGGTCTAGAGTTTTTCAGTTGCTTCTCCCTGTGTTCTGTAGAATATTTGGCAGTCTCCTCTGTGAAGCAGGAACCTGAAGAACCATTTTGCCTTGCAAAGTTCCATGGTCACCTTCCTATGAGTTCTGCTCATCTAGTTTATATAACATATTATCAGCAGTCCTGGCCAGAGCAATTTCTTGCCCAAATGACAATTTTTGTCAAGAAGAAGATAAACTCCATATAGAGTGTCTTCAATGCCCATATTTCACTGTGAAGTAAACTGGTGCTACCAGGAGCAGATGTGTCTCACTATCCAGAATTTTTAAGTTTTTAAAAAAATTTTAAATGTCATATTCTGTAGGTCTTTGAAGTGTTTGAAGATCATCTACCTAATTGAAATATGTCTATGTATACCTAAAAACGTAACTAACATGACTATAAGTTTGATTATCATGGATGACAAATTATTACTCTGTATTTCTTAACTATACATTACAATTTCAAATGAGCTGTACAAACATATTACCTTAAACAAGAGTAGAAATATACATAAAGTATAACAACATTAATTTTAAATTTTTATCAATAAACTAAAATCCATAGCAATGTAAAACATTTTAAACAAGTTGTTGCAGTTTACAAGTAGATTCAATAATCTACCTTTTCACCCTATCATATCTATATCCTACATTTCTATATCATATCCTCATTTCTTCTTTTAGAAAGAGATTGACTATGACCAATAACAATTTCAACCAACAATCTAAACAAAGACAAATTCTATAATCCATTTTTGGGGAATGTGGGTATAGTTTTCTAGTCTACTTCCTGCTGATTGTGGATGCTGGTAGTCTTATGAGAATCCTGAGAAAATTCGAGATAATGGTCAATCTCTGGGAAGACTGGCTATATCATTTGTTGATAAGTACCATCTGTTAAGGTACAGGTTGTCTGGCTTGATCAAATCTGATCCATCTTAACCTGGAACAAATCCATGTCCTCTTGCTTCCTGTAGAAACAAATTAAAGCAACATATCCTTAGATCCAAATTTTGAAGTCAAGATACCTTTAAAATACATATATTGGTTTAACTTACCAGCCTTTGTAATCAAATGTCTCTCTCCAGTTAAAAATCCCGAAGACAATATAATGCAGACTCTGTATGTGATTTCTGTCTTTATATGGCTTTTTTAATATTATTCTTATTGTCTTTTTAAAGACTTTTTAAAACTCTTTCTTTATATAACTACATATATTACCTTTTCTCTCTCTTTTAAGCCTACATACATTTTTTTACCAACATTGTAAATAGTTTAGAGTTTTATTTTATCTGAATCTGTCTTATTGTGTATCTATTGCTTTAAACTGCAGTGTGGCTAGGACAGAAGAGGGAGCCATGGCTTCGGACTCTGCCCATCTCAGCTTCCCAACATGACAGAGGTAATTCACTGCCAGCTCTGGGAGCCATGGTCTCTGCTGACTCTGAGAGGCAGTGGGTCTATGCCTCCGTCCAGCAGTGTGTAGCTGAGAAACCTCTTTTTTTTAGTCTGTACTAGAAAAAGCTAAAATCGCCATGCAGTGTATTGAATAGCTTGGAGAAACCTCTGTGTAACTCGTTGGGAATCTGCCATGATGTAGCTCAAGCTTGAACGCCATGAACCCACCATACAGTAGCTCATGGCTTGCCTGAGACACAACTAGGAAGCTGTTTTTAGCTCCATTTTACAATCTCTTATTATGTTCTGTCAGGTTTTAGGTGGAAACTCTTGCCACCATGTCTGGGCACCATTTGTAGTCAGATGTTTCTCAGGTCCCGCCAAGCACCCACAGTCAGTGGCACATTTTTAGAATAATCACTCAGAAGCTTATATTAATTGTAACTGCTTGGCCATTATTTCAGGCTTATTACTGACTAGCTCTTACACTTAAATTAACCCATAATTGTTATTTATGTTTAGCCACGTGACTTTTAACTTTTCTCAGTTCTACCTTGTCATCTTGCTTCCTCTGTGTCTGGCTGGTGACTCATGTCTCTACCCTTCCTCTTCCTGTCTCTCTCTTGAATTTCTTGCCAGGATATATCCTGGCTTGCCATAAGCCAGGGCAGCTTCTTTATTAACCAATTATAGCAATACATATTCACAACATAAAGAAAGATAACCCCATAGCATCCACTCTCAGCAAGAACCTCAGCATGTTTTGGATCGTTTCCTGAAGGAGTGACCCATAGCTTCATTCATAATGGTTCTGTGCCCTTTGTCATCCTGCCTGGATTAGGCTGCTGTAGATTCCTGTTAACTTCAGTCATAGGACAAGATAGCATCAGGAGATTCCATGAAGGATATCCTGCACTCCAGACATAATCTTTCTTACCTCCATTTTGGAGAAACAATCCGAAATGCCCATAGTGACCTAGATCAGTCACCCCTTCTAATACTGTTATGCCTTTCCTAGCTTACTGGTTTAAGAACATTAGACATCCAAAGTGGCCCAAAGGAAGTCTGAGCTTCCAGTTCAATAGTAGTTTTGTTGTGGCTCCTAGTACGGCCACTCTTCCCACTGGATCCAAAACTTCTAGGCCAGTAGATTTTACGGTCACAGGAATAGAAAGCAAAAAACTTTCATAATGGGTCACTGCTAGTTATAGTGAGTGGACCTATGCCCTTTTCTACCTCCTGGTTACTGGAGCCATGGATGCTGGCTATTAGCTAAAATGCACCATATATTTAATGCTGATTCAAAGCATATACCACCTTCTGGGGAACACTGCCCTGCCCTCTATGCTGCTGCCACCTAATTGGCACTGTAACTGTGTTTTTAAAAGGCCATTCCATTTATTTTTATCAAGTCATCTGCTACAGGATGGTGGGAAACATGGTAAGACCACTCGACTTCATGACCAAGGGCCCACTGTCACATTTCTCTGGCCTTGTAGTGAGTTCCTTGGTCAAAAGCAATGTGGAAAAGACATTCAGTAACTCCATGGATAGTGGTTTTGGCAGAAGAATTATGATCTGGAAAGGCAAATCCATAGCCAGAATAGGTATCTTCTCCAACAAGGACAAAACCTTGACCTCTCCATGGAGGAAGTTGTTTAATGTAGTTAATATGCCATCAGGGAACTGGTCACCTTGGGGAATGTTGCCTTATTTGAGGCTCAGTTTTGGCTTCTCCTGTTGACATATCTGGCATCTAGCAGCAGCTCTAGCCAGGTCAGCCTTACTGAGTAGAAGTCAATGTTATTAAGCCCTGGCATAACCCACATGTCCGCAACCATGGGCACTTTTTTCATGTGCCCACTGGACAATGACAGAAATGGCTGGGGAAAGAGATTGGCTATCCACAGAGTAAGTCATCCCATCTACTTGATTATTTAGCTTCTCAGACAAAGTCATGTTTTGCTGAGTATTTACATGGGACACAGGTATCTTTACATCCTTTGACCATTTGGAGAGATCTATCCACATACTTCTTGCCCAGAAGACTTTCACATCAATTTTCCCATAATGCTCTTTCTCAGTCCCTGACCATTGAGCCAATTCATTGGCTACAGCCCATGAAACAGTGAGAAATCATACATCTGGCCATTTCTCTTTCCAAACAAAATGTATGACCATGTGTCCTCCCAAAGTCCTGCCGAATGTAAGGATTTTCTTTTTCCAGTGTCTTTCAGGGTTGTCCCAGTATAGTGGTTGTAATCCTACAGCTGTCCATTTTCAGGAAATTCCTGCATAACATGTGGAACCATCAATAAACCAGGCCCTAATTTCCTCTTCCTCAGTGAATCAATCATAGGGTACACACATATGCCACAAATAGGTACATATTTTGGCAGCAGATGTCATTGTACAAGAAATAGAAACCATAGACATTTGGGCAATGTTTTCATGCAACTTGCTTGTGCTTCAGGATCTGCTTGGGTCCAATCACATATATAGCCCCTTCCATTTGATAATAAATTGTTGCTGTGCATCTCCTACTTTATGACTTTGTAGGCCAGATAACACCTATCTCATAATGGGAATCTCTTTAGTAATTCTCTGGGACTCCAGCACATGACTGTGTTTGTTGAAACATTCAGTCTCATGGACTGAACAGAGGACAACTTGTAGGAGTGAGTACTCTCCTTCTATTATGTGTCCTGTGGCTCAACCCAGGATTTTCAATCTTGGCAGTGAGGATTTTTCCCTAAAAATTAACCTGCCTTGTCCTCTATATAAGATTTATTTATAATCTTCTCTAATGTTGTTATTTATAATAGTCTCAAAGTTGCACACCTCAATTTTAAAGTAATTGCTTAAACTGACTAACAAAAACAACTCATTTAGACACATCTTTAAAGTAAATAATACAAAGTCAAACTATTGAGATATTGATACTTTCAAATATTTCAAAGTCACTATCATCAAACTATCACCACATTCTTCATAACTCCATAAGTATACAATTGTATCAGTTTTACCCCCTTTGGCTTAATCCTGACAAGGTTTTACATATAGTTTTTGCTTCCTAAGTATGTCATGACTGAATGCATGCCATAAAAATTCAAGGACATAGGATATAAGAAAGCATAGTAAAATTTTAAATGGTGGGAACAAATAGATTTTGAAAGAACAGTATAGTTGGAAGTTTTCCTGTCTCCCAGCCGGCTGGCATTTGGGACAAATCTCTCCCACTCACATCCCCCAAGTAAACATACAGAGACTTATACTAATTATAACTGCTTGGCCATTAGCTCAAGCTTATTACTGACTAGCTCTTACACTTAAATTAACCTATAATTCTTATCTATATTTAGCCACATGGCTTGGTACATTTTCTCAGTTCTGCCCTGGCATCTTGCTTCCTCTGTGTCTGGCTGGTAACTCCTGACTCTTCTCTTTCTCTTCCCAGAATTCCTTTAGTCTATACACACTACCCTATACTTCCTGCCTGCCTATTGGTCAATCAGTGCTTTATTAAACCAGTGTGCAAAAACATTATCACACAGCATAACAGTAAATATAAAATAATGTTTTTTAAATGAGCTCCTTAGTAAACAATCAGTGACTATTGAAGTTACATGAAAATGGAAAATAAATGCAATGTGGATTTTATGTATCACTGTGTTTCCATTCCACACTTTTAAGGCCTTAAATTGGTACAAACAAATTACCTTCAACTTTTGAATAAAAGAGTGATTTTTGTCATCCATATGAAATAACAGAGTAAATGAAGAAAATCATATGTTCACATGAATAATTACTGCCATGAATTGCGTATGCAGTCTGGACTGCAATTACAACAGCTGCAAACCTATGGTTACAAAATTGGTCCTACTGACAAGACCTCATGGAAATCCTTTTGTTTAATGCTAAATTGTTTCTGAAATAAGAATATATCAATTCAAATTTCCCAACAGTCTTATCTGAAAGAATGAAGCAGCAATGAGTTGTTTCAATTATTTCGTAATGATAGAGAAACCATTACTTAAAAGTACATTTTTAAAAATTTGCAATTATAACAGTGAACTTTCAAAGAAACAAGAAAATATAACAAGTAGTAAATGAAATAGATCAACAGAGTACTGCTTCTGAATCTAAAAATCAAAACTATAAATTGAAAATTATAGTAAAAATTAGTTTTGAGTCAATTGATGATTTTTATTATCTGTCATTTTATTGGAATATATAGTTATTAATAAATTTTTTCATTTAGAGTAAATAATATTCTGTTTCTCCTTCCATAGAAAATCATCTCTTCCTAGCCCACCCCACTGGACTCCAGTTCCTTAAAAGCTAACTAAATGTAGCTGGGCGGTGGTGGCGCACGCCTTTAATCCCAGCACTTGGGAGAGAGGGCCAGGTGGATCTCTGTGAGTTCGAGGCCAGCCTGGGCTACCAAGTGAGTTCCAGGAAAGATGCAAAGCTACACAGAGAAACCCTGTCTCGAAAAAAACAAGAAAAATGAAAAATAAATAAAAAAAAACTAACTAAATGTTTTCATTATTCTAATTGAAGAACATACATCTAAATGTCAATAGACAATATCCATATGCAAAAGAAAACATACAATATTTTTCTTTTGGGATCTAGGTTACCTCATTCAGAATGGGTTTTTTTTTTTAGCTCCAACAATTTTTCTGTGAATTTCATTGTGTAAATATACTACATTTGCATTAACTGTGAGTTGATGGAAATCTAGGCTGTTTTCAATAACTGGATATTATGAATAAAGGGGCAGTGAACATGAATAGGTAGTTATCTCTGGAGTAAGATGTTGAGTACTTTGATTAGAAGCCGAAGAATTGAGTGATGGTTATTTTCAGTTGTCAACTTGACTACATATAGAATTAACTAAAACAAATAATGGAGAGACATACCTCTGATGTAGTTTTCCTTACTTGAAATGGGAAGATTGACTTTTAATCCAGATATTTGAGGAAGGAAGACCCACTCTAATCTGGAGCATACCTTCTGCTGGAAGCTATATAAGGACATGGAAGAAGGAATCTTCACTCTTCTCTTGCTTGATTTCACCTAACAAGCAAGCCTAATATTTTGCTGGCATTAGAGTCTAGTTATGAATTCAAGTACATTCTGAAGACCAGCTGAGACACACAGCTTAATGGACTAAACAACTACTGGAACTTGGACCTGCCATTCTTAGGCAGTCATTGTTGGATTAGCAGGACTATAGCCTATAAATCATTTTAAATAAATGAAGGAATATGGGGTGGGTAAACTAAAACTAAAGACCTTTTGAAAAGCCATTTAGAAATCTTGTAGAGAGCAGGAATAGCCCTGAGTGAGTGAAAATCTGAGTGAATACATATTATTGACATGGACTCATCCATGGCAATGATCAAGGACTCATACCTATGTGAAAATTTATCAGTGTGTACCAAAATTAGCAATTGCATCTTCCTCATCCTTGATGTTTGCAACCTGATATTACTCACCTTCAGATACCTTATACTGAGAGTAGCTGACCCCCAAAACTTTGCCAACTCCACAAATCCTCTGACTGAGTCTTCACCCAAAAAGCTCTAGCCAAAAAAAGATTCTAGCTGAAAGGGATGCTTCTGCTAAAAAGTCTATAGTTCCTGTCTCCTCACACCTTATATACCTTTTTTTGCCCAGCCATCACTTCCTGGGATTAATGGTGTGTGTACTTCCCAGTACTGGGATTAAAGGTATTCTCTCCTAGACTGAGTCAATCTCATGTAGTCAAGGGTGGCTTTGAACTCACAGAGATCCAGACAGATTTCTACCTCCTAAGTGCTAGTATTAAAGGTGTGTGCCATCACTGTCTGGCATCTATGTTTAATCTAGTGGCTTGTTCTATTCTCTGATCTTCAGGCACATTTTTATTAGGGTACAAGCAAGCAACTTTTGGGAGTCTTGTGAGAGTAGACAAAGACAGCTGGCATCCTGGACAGTCACCTAGAGTTTCTCAGAATTGTTTGTGCATTCAAATTTCTTACAATCTTAGAGTATCTGACAAGTCATTTTCAGAAGCAGAAAATTTAAAAGATTATCTTACCCTGTCTTTGCATAGTTCAATAGTCACTTTTCCTTGTGTCCTGCTGATCCAGAAAGGACAGCATTCATACTGTCAGCAGTCAAGGCAAGGGTAGCTATTTGTCCAGCAGGCCATTTTGTGGCAAGAAGAAGACAAACTTCAAAACAGAAATGTCTTAGAAGCCCAACATTCTTTCAGGATCAAATTGGTGCTGACAGAAAGAATCATGTCTTATGTCAAGAGAATTCCAAGTTATTTAAATGCCATATTCTCTAGGTCTATGAAGTGTTTGAAGATTACCTGTTCATCTTACCTATATATGTGTAAATCTGGACAACCTAACTAACATAACTATAGAGATGACAAGCATAGATGACTACAAATCTGTAAGTCTTATCTACCTTAATGACCTAAGGACTAAGGCTTTACATAAACAGTCTATAAACAAATGTACAGTGTAAGAACAATGAACTCAAAATTATGACAATACACAAAATAGCTTAAGCAAAGGTAGGAATGTATAGCGCAATATGCAATATGACAATAATCATAAATATGTATTCATATACAAAATATCCTAAACAAAGGTAGAACATACATACAGTATGACAAATATAATTTTACATTTGTATCAATATACAAATATTTCAAATAAGTAGAAACATATATATTACAACAAATATAGTTCTATATTTAAATCAATATACAAATTATCTTAAATAGGAATATAAAAAATAGTTTACATTTGTATCAATATGCAAGAATCCATAATTGCAATTTATCTAAAGCTGATAATTTATTTAATTAGTTTACAAGTATATGCAATAATCTACCTTAATATCTTATACCTATTCATTCCCCTTTTTCTTTTCTTAAGGAGAATACTGATCCAATAATTTCTTCCTCCCCCAATCCTGTAACCATCCTCCATAACCCTGAGAAACATGAACCCTTTGGGAAAAAGGGAGTCATTTTCTTAGAATTGTTTCCTGCTGTTCATGGAACAATGGTATCTCTGTGGGGTCCTGTAAGAAAGCTTAGATAGTTAGGTCTCAGTTGGACTAACTGTAGATTCTGTAGTCAGTCTCAGAGTAATAGGTAAGGTTTTCTGAGATTCTGGCTAGAAGTAGAGTATGATGGACCATGTTATCATGGAACTATCTTGAAGTGGTTCAGTCCAAGGTTGATCATTGAGTAATGTTTATGAATACCATGGCATTGTTCTAGACTAGGTAGGGCATTGTTATGGGGACTCTTCTTCCTTCTGGAGACTTCAGAGATGACTATTGGAAAAGATATTTTTTACTGTGGAAAATTTGAACATTTTTAATATCAAGATGGAAAGTGGGATTTATACTGGACAGAGAAGGGATTCTTCAAAGGTGAGGAAAAGAATAGAAAAAAATAGAGTCTAGATGACAATGGTCCCTAAATTACTGATTTATTTCTGTTTCACACCAGTTGGCTCTTCCAATGTGAGACAGAATCTCCTAATTTTTCATTCAGTAATATGCTTGGATTTAGAGAAGGAGAGAGCCGAATTCCAACTCTAAAGCTTGCTTGATTTATAATTGAATCGGGACCACAACTATTCTAGATTTAAAGAGATATTGATGTTAGATAGAGAGCTATTACCCTTTAGAGTATATTGGTACCAGTAGGTTCTTTTCTTCTTTTGTATATGTCTGGGTATCCAAGGCCTTATGATTTTCTATTATCCTGTAAAGATAGAAAACAGAACCCTGCCCCAACACTTGTTTGTTAAAATTTTCTTACAACTTGTAGAGATGTCACATTGATGGATGAGCTTTTAATTCTCATCAAAGGATTTCTCCTGTTGGAATCAAATTTTTATTAATTTTGTTATCCATAGCTTTTTTTCTCCTGCAGAAACAAAAGCAAAACCCATTCCCCAACATAGAACATATCCTGGTTTCCATTCTGAGGTCAACACATCTTTGAAATAAACTGTATGGTTTAGCTCAGAAGTTTTTTAGACAATAAAAGGAAAATGTGGTGATATATTGTATACCCTAATAAAATTTACCTAAAGATCAGAGAGCAGAACAAGCCACTAGATCTAGAGGCCAGGCAGAGGCAGCACCTTGGACTACATGAGGTTGACTCAGTCTAACAAAAGAAAATGCAGCCAGGCAGTGGTGGCACACACCTTTAATTCCAGTCCTGAGAAGCACACATGCCTTTAAACCCAGGAAGTGATGGCTGGGCTGAGAAAGGTATATAAGGCATGGGGAAACAGGATATAATCCTCACCTATAATCACAAGCACATTTTATATTAAAACAGGTCATAAGGAAAGGCTTTTCGGCAGAAGTATTCCTTTCAGCTAGAGGGGTTTTTTTTGGCTGAAGCATTTGCCTACAGCTTTTTCAGGTTGAGGAGTTGGTGAGGTAAGAGGTGGTGGTTGGGGCTTGTTCCATTGTCTCTCTGATCTTCCAGCATTTATCCCAGTGTCTGGCTATGGGTTTGTTTTATTAGAAGACCATTTAGGAATTTATGTTACAAGAATTTTTGGATTACACAGCCCTTAATGAAATGTCTGTATCAAACTCTTCCTCTCAAAGCTCAGGAAACTTTTTAGAAAAAGAAGTGAAAAGATTATAAGAGCTATAGGTGGTAAATGACTACAAGGAAAGAGTGTCTTCCAGACCAAGTAGTGTTGATACACATATACACTCACAGATACTCTAGCAGCACACATAAGACCCATATAAGTTAAAATCACACACACACACACACACACACACACACACACACACACACACACACACACATCTCAACATAGAAAAGAGGAAATAGTAAAAAATCCCACCCCTTACTAAGAGTCTATTTGCAACTGATGCATTATTGGAAATGAAAATCATTTTTCTCTAGTAGAGGGACACTGAGTATACTAACCATGCTCCATGGCAGGCCTCATGCCCAACACAAGATGGAATCCTTAATTTTTCTCTGCTTTTTGTTTTGTTTTGATATTTTTAGGATTTCTGTTGGTTTTATTTCTAGTTTTTGTTTGTTTGAGAGTGACAATGAGAAAAAAGAGAGATCATTGTGTTAGTAAGGAGATGTGGGATCTGGAAGGATTTGTGAGAGGGGAAAGAATAAGATCAAAATATAGTGTACAAAAATTTTAAAACAATGTGAGAAAAATGAGATTTAATCAATCTCTGGTACTCAATAATGAAAAAAATCTGTGATGAAACAGGTATAAATTCTATTATCACTATTACACTATTCCCACACAACCAAAAATTATGAAAGCATCAGTAATTTAAACTGTTTCATCAAGATAAGTCTTCAGATCTGTCATCCAGCCCTTTTTTAAATGATGAAAATCATGCCAAGAATACTGAAATGGGTATTGGGATGGTAGGAATTGAGTTTTTATTTTTTTCTCAAAATTGAATCTAGTTTTATGAGCCTTAATTAACAAATTAATAAAAAGAGACTATTTCTACATGATTGGAAACTACAGAGGAAAGATTATTACTATGATGGAACATGGAACACAATGTACTTTATTGACTGCTGCAAATTATATTTGAAAAGTTATTATGATACTTTGATTTCCTACAAAAGTACAAAATGAATATATTCCTGACATTTTGTTTGTGAAAATAAAATAGTTTTCTGTCTTTAAAATATATTTTATTTGCTTAAAAATGATGTGCTTATTTTGATTTCTCTGTTATGATCAGTATATCTAATTAGTAAGGAAGGAACTCAGTATGCACAAAGCTCATTATAGACTTGTCTCATGAGATATTACTGTTTATTTGCACATACTGAAAATCTACTATAAAGATTCTTGATGAGATGAAAAGCAACATGAAAGAGTTGCTTTCATTTCTTACACAAGCTGCTGGAAAATTCCATGTTCACCACACCATTTACTGTTTTAAAGCAGCGACAGGATAAATGGTTTGTTCTTGGAGAGAAATATGTCATCAGTAATAAACAATTCTAAAATCACTCAAGCAAGTAATGCATTGTAGGTCAAAAACTACACCCCTGACAATACTGCACATGATGGTAATATTCCACATGTCATATTTGAAGGAGGAAATGCTTTTCTACTTCTACATACTCAACAAATTGTAGTACTTGCTGACACAGCAATATGAAGGATTTGTAGAAGTGGTATAGCAGCACAATGACTAGTTTCATAAAATGTAACACAAAAAATCTGGGATGTAATTAGTAAAAGAAACTCATCAGGGATATTATAGAAATAATAAATTGTAATGTAGTTATACCAAAATAAATGTTCAGTGGAATTGAATATTAGGTCCCACACAAAGAAGAAAGCTCCTCTTTATAGTCTTTCTAATGGTTCTTGTTATTGGTTGAGAAAAAGAAGGGAACTGGGTTTCTTCATTTATGATCTACACACATTACATTTATCCTTTATCTATTCAACCCCAGATAAATTAATTGTAAAACAGCAATGTACATCTCCTCTAATTTCAATAAACTATAGCCATAGATCCATATGGATATTATTTTCAGTGTTTAAATATTTAAACAATGTCAAAATGCTTGAATAAAATATCTAGATATAGAACTAATCTACAGCTATTATGCCTATTTTCAAAGGAAATTCACAATATGGCACTGAAGAATGATGAATAAGAAAATAATTTTTCTATGTAAAAGGCAAAACACATTCACACAGAATAATTTTACAACTTTGAAGAACCAGCTCTCTCCACCTAACCTATTTTGGAAGACATGCATTGTGATGATCTATCACATTTCCATGTTTGTATGGGCTATTTTGTTGATAGGTTTTATTTGCTTGAGTATGTGTGCATTAGAAAGTCACCAAAAATGAGAGGGAATATTCTACAATTTATACTTAATATTTTTCTCCAGAGACTTCTTAGACCTACCTGCTAGACCAAGTGTTGGTTAGAGAATTTGTTAATTTAACTTTTCCCCTCACCTTCACTGTTACAACACGTGACTCAAATTCTCAAATTTCTAGTATACATAGACTACAGAGTCACCTATGCAAAGTTCAATTTTCTCTTTTCCAGGTCAAGTATCTAGACTCCCAGTTATACCCTAATATTCGTGAACTTAACCTTGATCACAGACAGTTCCTGCAATCCCTCACATCTCCATCCACGAAGGAAAAGTTTTCTACCTTCCCAGGCCTGGAAGGGTAACTTTTGAACTAGTTTCCCAACTTTGTTCTTCCTGCATACCCCACCATGAAGCAGTTAAGGGAGCTAATGTAGCTAGAGTTTTTCTGCCTGGCCCACAGTCAGGACAAATCTCTCTCACCCGCCAGTCCCAAGCCGCTCAGACCCGACCAAGCAAACACAGACACTTATATTGGTTTCAAACTGTATGGCCGTGGCAGGCTTCTTGCTAACTGTTCTTACAGCTTAAATTAATCCATTTCTATTAATCTATACCTTGCCACGTGGCTTGTGGCTTACCGGTACTTTACATCTTCCTTGTCCTGATGGCGGCTGGCAGTGTCTCCCCTCCCAGCTTCCTGTTCTCTCAATTTTCCTCTCTGTTAGTCCCGCCTATACTTCCTGCCTGGCCACTGCCAATCAGTGATTTATTCATTGACCAATCAGCAACACATTTGACATACAGACCATCCCACAGCACCGGTTATCCAGATTTACAGATACATAGGTCAGATGGACAGGTAATCTTCAAACACTTCATAGACCTAGAGAATATGGCATTTAAATAACTTAGAATTCTGTTGATGTGAGACACAATTGCTCCTGGCTGCACCAATTTGATCCCGAGAGAATGTTGGGCTTCTAAGACATTTCCATTTGGAAGTTTGTCTTCTTGGCACAAAATGGCCTACTGGGCAAAGAACTGCCCTTGCCTCGATGGCTGACAGTACTAATGCAATGCTATCCTTTCTGGACAAGTGGGACACAAGGAAAGCGACCACTGTACTCTGCCAAGACAGGGTAAGATGGTCTTTCAGAATTCCTGCTTCTGAAAATGGTCTGTCAGATACTTTAGGCCTGTAGCCAATTTGAATGCACCAACAATGCTGAGAAACATTAGGTGACTGTCCAGGCTGCCAGCTGTCTCCGTCTACTCTTGCAAGATTCCCGAAAGTTGTTTGCATCCATGTACCATTTCTCAGGTACCCTTATATTCCTTCTCAGGTCTTTGATGGGATTGAAGACTAGCAGTTATAGTTACAACTTAGTAGATAGAACATATTAAGTATTAGATTCAGGTTCTTTAGGATAGGACACCTTTTGGAAGGATCTTTGTAACATGCCATTTACCTATGCTCTATACTTCTCTGGATTTTAGTATGTGTTTCTTGCTTGATATTGTTTGCATTGGTTGTACTTCCGTCTTATCTAGGTCATTATCCCTCATTATTCCTGGACAATATTTGATAACCATTCCTTTGTATATAGTCTTGTATTAGGTTAGAACTTTCTTATTTAGACAAAAAGGGGGAGATGTAGTGGGTAGCCATTCCAGCTTTGATCTGGAAGTTCCAACCCCCATTGAGACTTCGGCAACTGTCACGCCTACAAGGCGGGGCCAAGGGAGGCGCCGGGGGACCCGAGATCTGGATCGGCGGGCGCTCTCTCTGTTGCGGGACCCTGGACTGGAGAGGTGGACTGAGCAGAGCTCCAGAGAACACCGCTGGACTGTGATACACCTTCCCCAGACTCCGCGACCTACCTATTCCTTAATTTGTAAGTTACGCCATTAAATAAATCTCCTTTTAACTACGTGGAGTGGCCTTAATAATTTCACCAATATCTAACCTCAACTGAGCTTCTAAACCCTACTAAGTGTGTCTTGCTTCCTAGATACACATCCAAAGCCCTTGCTCTAGCTCTTCCAGTTCTTGACCAATCATTTATCCTTAATACTACTAAAAAATTGAGAAAACAATCCTAGGGGGTTGGAGAGGACCTACTCCTATTACCTATCTTTCTAAAAATCTAGATTCAACAGTTAAAGGAAGACAGTCTCCCTATTGGCTCAGGTGGATTTAAGCTCACATTTGGTTGTCCTCTTTCTGTCATCTTTCCACATTGTCTCAAGAACCTCCTATGAGACAAGAGCCCCCTCTCTTTCTTTCCTCCTAATCTTCAACTTTTTCACATTGCCTACATAGAAAATCCCTACATCTCACATGATTCCTGTTCTCCTCTCAACCCTGTTACACTCTTTCCCAAGGCCACTATCCGTATGCACTCCTGCCTAGAATCACTGACCTACAAAAATTTAAAATTTCCTATTTCACCTCTGTCATTTTGTGACTATCACATGATCATTGATGGAAGGTCACCTTCCATCTCCATAGGCTCCCGTCTACTGGTCTATGCCATAGTATTCTCTGACAGGGATAGATTCTTGGATTCTGCCCCTTTACCATAAGGTACTACTTCCCAAAAGACAGAACTCAGAGACTTCACTAGAGTCCTCATATTAACATGAGACAAAACCATCAACAAATATACAGATTCCTATGTCCTACACCACCATGGTTCAATTGGCAAGAGAAGGGCTTCCTCACTACCAAGAGTGCATCTGTTACCAACAGGCCTCCAATGATAAAGCAGCTAGAAGCCTCATATCATACCAATAAGGTGGTAGTTATTCACTGTCAACGTCACTAAGCCCCTACCTATGTTATAGCTTTGGAAAATGGTTTTGCTCTCAAGGCTGGTAAAGAGGTCATCCAACACCCCATTCAAATGCCTCCATTTTCTTCTTGGCCCCTCCAAACTTAATGCCTATCTACTATGAGTTCCAAGAAGAAGTTATCCAGACCATGTAAGCCACTTTGGGACTCTGTAGTTGGTTTATTAACTCTTTGCTTTTTTACTTTGGGGGGGTTGCCTGCCACCCAGCTCCCAAATAAATCACACAGACACTTATTCTTACCTATGAATGCCAGGCTATAGCTTGGCTTGTTTCTAGCTAGATTTTCTTAAATTATCCCATCTATCCTTTGCTTCTAGCCTTTTACCTTTCTCAGTTCTGTAAGTTTTCTTTACTTCTTACTCTGGCTTGCTGTATAACTGGCTGGGTGAGCCTTGATATTCTCCTCTCTTTTTTTTCCTGCTCCTCAATCTTCTTTTCCAAGATTTCTCCCCCTATTCATTCTCTCTGCCTGCCAGCACCACCTATCTTTTCTCTTGCTTAGCTATCAGTTGTTTAGCTCTTTATTAGACCAATCACATATTTTAAGCTGGCAAAGTAAAACAGCTTCATAGAGTTAAACAAATGCAACATATAAGAATGTAACACATTTTTGCATCATTAAACAAATGTTCTACAGCATAAAAACGTGCAACACGTCTTCATCTAAGTTTCTACAACAGGCCCCCAAGGGGAGCTTCTTCTACAAGACAAGTTTTATCTCCCTGAAGCTCAGGCAAAATGCTTCCTGACAGCTAGTCACAAGTCCTTTCACACTGGGTCTCAACCTTTCTACTGCTTCTTCCAACCTTTCTTCTTTCATCACAGCCTTTATGCCATTCTTAGAGTTATCACCTGGAAAACTCCACTTGCTCTCAACCCTCCCTACAGGAGACTTCTTAACACACCTCTTCATTCAATCAACATTTTGGGTTAATCTTCCAATGCAAGGCTGGCAGATAGATTTCAAATATATGCTTGCTAAAAAAAAACATAAATATCTTCTTACTATGGAAGACATTTTCTCAAAATGGTTAAGAGCTTTCCCTAGTAGGTACTATAACTGAGAGTACATAAGTGTTCTATCTTTAATTTATGAATGATACTTTGTCTTTTGCTCATATTTGGACTTCCTTGATCCATACAATCAGATAACATCTCATCATTCTTCTCCAAAGTCACCCACTTTTTTTCAAAGGCCATAGAGGTACAATGACACCTTCACATTCCCTACCATCCTTGGGAAAGTAGAAAGAACTAATAGAAATATTAAGATACATCTATCAAAAACTATATTCTGTACTTCACCTTCCTTGTACCAAACACCTACCTCTGGCCTTAATCCATATTTTTACTATACCCTGAGCACCTTCCTTCCTCAGCCCATTTGAATTAATGTATGATCACTCTTTTCTCTATTAATCTCCTCTGGAACTAGGCCTACTTTATGGTTACTAACCTTCTCTCACTCTCTTAAGATACCATCTTCAGGAACATGATGAATATGTCCTCCTCCCAGATCTCCACTGACACTAGCACCCAAACCATTGTACCTGGAGACTAATGATTTTTCCCTGCAGGCTCTAGATAGGATGGACCCATTATTTGTCTCCTTCAGCACACTTACTACAGCCAAACTTTAAGGACTGGCAACCTGGATCCATCTTTAGGGGCTCAAGTGAGCTCTGACCCTGGGCCTGATAAGCACTCTGGTCACTTGAAGAGACCAATAAATCTTAAGCTCTCTCACCTACAGCCTATCCCAGAGGATGGATTCTTTCCTTTCTTTGCTCTTACAATGACTCCTTTTAACCCTTCCAATTTTCAGAACCATGCATCAGGCCTTGAATTGCTCACCACCAAAAAGGGAGTCACCCATATCCTCCTAAATGGACAATGTTGATAAAACTTAAATCAGTCTTGCCAAGTGGACGATAAAAACAAACAAACAAACAACAAACAAATAAACAAACAAAAAATTATATGAACTGGCTTACATACTATGGCCTCCAGGAGCTGTCTCCAACTGGTGGG
Source organism: Peromyscus californicus insignis (assembly GCF_007827085.1). NCBI lineage: Eukaryota > Metazoa > Chordata > Mammalia > Rodentia > Cricetidae > Peromyscus > Peromyscus californicus. The sequence goes on along the minus strand of NW_026294391.1, from coordinate 75,241,857 downwards.
CCTTCCTTGGGCCCTTAGATCCTTCCTTTATTTACCTACTAATATCCATAATTCTTACAATAACCATCATCCCTGTCTCTTCAGATTCATTCAAGAGAAAATTAGTGAAATAATCCAGTAGTCAGTAAACCAGAAGCTTCTGACTGAAATTCCTCAGATCTCTTACTTTTGCCTGTCAGCTTGCCTCTCTCTGTTTTGGACCAGATACCACCACCACTCAGCAGAAAGCCACCAGAGGAGGATTACAGTTTCTCCTTTCCAACAACAAAAGACTGTAACATTAGATTATTGTAGAATATTATTTTAAGGTATGTTACTTTTGCTTATGTTACATTTGTTTAACTCTGTGAAGCTGTGTTACTTTGCCTGTCTAAAATACCAGATGATCTCCTAAAAAGCTGAATGACCAATAGCGAGAAAGGAGAAGGAATAGGTTGGCCTGGCAGGCAGAGAGAATAAAAAGAAGGAGAAGTCTAGGAGGAAAAGAAGAAGGAATGAGAGAAAAATAAGGGGAGGATTCTAGTGGCCAGCCAACCAGCCACAAAACCAGTAATGGAGTAAGAAAAGAAAAAAGCCCAGAGGCAAAAGATAGACAAGATAAATTGAGTTAAGAAAAGCTGGCAAGAAACAAGCCAAGCTAAGGCTGGGCATTTATAATTAAGAATAAGTCTCCATGTGAGATTTATTTGGGAGCTAAGTGGTAGGTCCCCCAAAAGAGTGAAAAAACAAAAACAACAACAACAAAAAAAAAACAATATCTTGGCACCCAACATGGGGCTGAATTTCCATGTAGGGCTTAAGAAAGCTGAGAGGGGAAAAAAGGAGGGTAAGGCTCCTCTAAGAGTTTCTGCCTGCTGTCAAGTCCCTAAGCAGTCAGTACATTAAGTAGGAACAGCAACAAAATCAACAGCAAACACACACACACACAAAAAAAAAAAAAACAAGTAAAAATGCCTGCTACAGTGCAAGTCTTGGCATTTTACAGCTCTTGGGAGATTGAATGCAGTTCTTGTTCATTAACCTCCAACTGGGCAGTAAGATTTAGGATCTTACAAACCAAGAAGCAGACAAAGCCAACCAAGAGCTGCACTTAGAGGATCCAGGTGTAGGTTAGCAGTTTTAACGTTTTCTCACAGTGTCAAAAATTCTAAAAAATGCAGTAAAAGAGGTTGAGATGAGAAAAATCTCTGAACAGCTTCCAATGTGTTTAATATGGAATTTGAAATGTTTTGTTAACCTAAGGTTTCTCATGACAATTAGACACATCTGTTTCTGGCAGCACCAACTTATTTCAGATATGATGGGCATTGAAGAGACTCTATATGGGTTTACTTTCATTGTCAAAAGGTTAACCACTGGGCAAAGAAACTGCTTTTGCCTTTGACTGCTGACCATGTGCTGTGAAGATTGGACATGCAGGACACACAGGAAAATGACTGCTGAACTTTGCCAAAACAAGGAAGGACAGTCCTTCAAAATTCCTGCTTTACAGAAGAGGATGCCAGATATTCTGCAGGACACAGAGGAAAGTAACTGACAAACATTTTCAACACAACTGAACAGTTTGCCAGATGTTTTGGAGCTTTATGCTAAAGATGGATACCCCAAAATTGCAGAGGAGCTTTGGGTGACAGTCCAGTCAAACAAATGCCCCTGTCATTAGATAATATTACATCCTTCTGGGTCTTTAATGGAGTTGAAGAAGAGATAGTTATAGTTACAGTTTTCTTTAGTTATGACAGAAAGTAAGTTAGGTTTAAAACTTTGGATTCACTAAGATAGGATAGATGATGCATTATTTTCTGAATATGCTGACTACAAATGGACAGAATATTGTAATTGTAATTCTTACTTGATAACTGTTTTTGTTGTGTATAGTTTTATTATGTTAAAGTTAAAAACCTTTCTTTTTGTTTAGACAAAATTGGAGAAATGTTGAAGAGTATTATTTTAAGGTATGTTACTTTTGTTTATGTTGCTTTTGTTTAACTCTGTGAAGGTGTGTTTCTTTGCCTGTCTAAAGCACCTGATGGTCTAATAAAGAGCTGAACAGCCAATAGTGAGGCAGGAAAAAGGATAGGTTGGGCTAACAGGCCAAGAGAATAAGAAGGAAAAAAATCTGGGAGGAAAATTAGAAGAAATGAAAGAACAAGAAGAGGAAGAATCTAGAGGCCAGACAGACAGACACATACCCAGCCTTGGAATAAGAGTGAAGTAAGATTACAGAAGTAAGAAAAGAAAAAAGCCCAGAGGCAAAAGGTAGACAGGTTAATTTGAGTTAAGAAAAGCTGGCAAACTTAGGCCAGTAATTTATAATTACAAATAAGACTTCATGTGTGATTTATTTAGGAGCTGGGTGGCTAGCCTCCAAAGGAGAAAAAAAAGGGAAAGAAAAAGGCTCCATTATGATAGTACTGCTTACCATGTCCTAATATTGCAGCCTGTGCCCCCAAAAAGGCCAGATTCTTACGGGGTAAACAAAAGGATTTCTGCTGGTAAAGAGCAGGATTCTTACCTGGTAAACAGAAGAAATCTAAACTCAGCACTTCTCAGAAAACTCCTGATACAGTTTTTCTCAGGAAAGTCACTAAATTTTATACTGCCAAGTTGCTGTTCTCTATTCCCATTAGACAATTTGTCATTTTGTTGTGCAATAGCTAATTTTTTTAGCTGTGAAATGGTTTAGTTTGATGGTTTTCTGAGCTTGTTTACACTCGTAAAATTATTAAAATAAGAACTCTGAGTTTAGTTAACTCAATAAATAATATATGGCCTCTGCTAGAAATACTTGTATACCAAATATTCCATTATCATTTCTGATATTTATATATAATTTGTATCCTTTGGAAATGAGACTAAAAACATATATTAAAATTAATTGATATTTTTACTTTATATTAAAACTATTAAAAATAATGTTGGTTTTTATCTTTTGTACACAATTCTATAAATTTTTATAAACACACATATACATAGATATGTGCACATATATGTGAATATATATGTATATGTATATATGTGTGTACATATGTGAATATATAAGTATTTTTGTATTTCTAAAAATTAATAAAGTATTATATATATATATACATAGATGTATATATGTATATATACTTCCAGCTGAAACAATGGTCAAGGTATAGATGTAGTAACTCTATTTAGCTTCATTCTAACCTTATCAGTTAACTCATGGATAGATAGTACCTTTCTTTTATTTATCACTATAATTTTAACATTTTAAGATTATCATGAAAACATAATCATACAACATGCAAGTCATGAAGGCTAGCTTCATTCATATAACATAATATTTTCAAGACTTATTCATTTTGCTCTTTCTGTTATTGTGTTGTTTGACACTTTTCCTGTGGAAAGATGACACAAATGTCTTTTCACCCAAGAGAGAACACTAAAGACAAACCAAAGTAACAATTTTATCAATCCAAACTGGTAAATCCATAAGTGTATCTGGCTATTTATAAAAACATAGGTGAGGAGTTACAAGAATGAGCATGACACAAAGACAGCTGCAATAATGAAATGTCCATCCCTATTTGGTAAAAACTCATTAAAAGTTGAACTCAGAAGTATTTTTACTTGACTTTTAAGCATCAAATCATAGTGAAAGGTACATTCCAGGTAGTTCAGATCTTTGAAAAGTCTTCTTTCCAAGTAGTAGTATTGGTGAAACTATTAAGGCCACTCCACGTAGTTGAAAGGGAGGTTTATTTTATGGGGTAACTTACAAGTGAAGGCATAGGCTACAGGGTCTGGGAAAGGTGTGGTAGAGTCCGGGGTGTTCTCTGGAGAACTCTGCTTGGTCTAGCTCCAGCATCCAGGGTCCAGGAACCAAGAGAGCCTGTGCATCTGGATCTCGGGTCTTCAGCGTCCTCTCTCAGGCCCGCCTTTTAGTGTGACCATTACCGAAGCCTTGGTGGGTGTTGGAACTTCCACATCAAAGCTGGAATGGCTACCCACTACAAAGTAGTTTACTGCTTCTATGACCTTGTGAAGGGGACTTGTAAGACTTAACCATGTCAACTTTCAGTCATTTTATGAGTTTTATGAGGTTTCCCACTCCGTTCTGGTGAGAATTTTTCAGTTAGAAGCAATCTAACTGAAAAACAACAGTGCAGTACTCCATTCCTTCCTCTTGCTCTAAATTTTTTCCACTGTGTTTTCTGCAATATTCCTTAGTCTTGTTGAAGATGATAAACATGATCATCAACAAGTGTCACTTACTCTCAGGAGCTTCTTCCATTGCTCTGGAGCATGCCTTACATTCAATGTGAAAACTTGATTATACTCATGATAATCATGCCACTATTGAATCTTCAGACATACTTTGCCTGGTATTCAGATACTGTAACATGAAGGGAGTATAGCTTATCTGGACTGTTGGTGATAATTCTTCTGGAGCAGGTTTCTTAGCACCTTCTGGTACTACAAAAATAGATACTAGCAGAGGAGCATTTAGCTCAGTACCAGATTGATTTCAACATGTCTTGAAACAATAAACATGTGGTGTCATTAGCCAAAGTAAATTACCACCCAGTTCTGGCATGTATCTAAACATTCCAGGAAATATAAGAATACCTGCAGATTTGTTATACTTAGAGGCATGGGCGACTTTAGAATTTCTTCTACAGCTTTGTCAGGTATCATATGTATCATATGCTTCTTTCCAGACCATATTACTGTAAATATTTTTACACCTATATCTGACATTTTTACATTTTTTTTTTTGGTTTTTCGAGACAGGGTTTCTCTGTGTAGCTTTGCGCCTTTCCTGGGACTCACTTGGTAGCCCAGGCTGGCCTCGAACTCACGGAGATCCGCCTGGCTCTGCCTCCCGAGTGCTGGGATTAAAGGCGTGCGCCACCACCGCCCGGCCATTTTTACATTGTTTGGATTGATCTTCCATCTCTATCTTTTAGGTACACCACTATGTATTAGTATTTTTTTTTTATTTTAACACACTCAGCATTTAGCAATATGCTATTTATGTGTTGAAAACTTGCACAGAGAGCAGGTTGGTTAACAAAACAGGATCCCTAGCCACCAACCGATGAAAAATAATGGAATTGGGAAAGCAACCTCTGAAAGTTTAATACTGACCATTTCAAATGAATACAAATTTATTTGGAGATCTGGTAGCTAAATGATATAGTATAGCATGGAAAGATCACATCATTTGTATCAGTTGTCAAAAACATACAAGCACAGCATTTTTGCTTTCCATCAGCATCTTCCTAAGGCACTCAATAGGAGTCTTTCATCTGTTTTCCTTGTCCTTCATTTCTCCCCAAGTGTTTAGCACCTTACAAAATCCATCCACATGCTTGTGTATATTGCTAATGTCTTTCAAAGCCTCTTCTACTTTTAAAGATCACTCCTCATCATGGGCCTCATCAAAACCACCAAAGCTTCATCAAAACCACAAAAACTGATTAATTTACTTCTTTATCAAATATCAGTTGAGTACAGTTCTATTGAAACTGGTTAACTAATCACCCAAAGCACTTCCATGTAATGAACACCATAGAAAGAGGGCATACTATTCAATACTATATGGGGGAAAGTAGTTACACTGTGATTTCACTTTCAGACACTCCATTTTCTCACAGATAGGTCTTAGTTGTTTTATGTTTGAGTACCATCTGTAGGGACCATGCCACCACTAATTCATGGCACATCTTTGCTTTTGTATGTCTCTATTCAGACACAAAGTGTGATATGTGACACTTTTTGTGAAGACATGACACAAATGCATATTCACCCATAGCAGGGGACCAAAGAAATACAAAAGTAACAAGCCAAAGTCCACCTAGGTGAATCATTGTGCTTACTGGTTACCTACAGAGTATGGGTAAGGAGTTTCTTAAAAGAGCCAAAAAGATACAAAGGCAACTGTATCACTACAAAATCAAACATGGGTGATAGCTTACAGAAACTGAAGTCTGCAGCTTTCTAAACAACTTGTAGACAGCTGGACAGGTCAGAAATTTGACTTCAGACAGCCTAGGTCTTTGAGTACCTTCTCCTTCTGTATTTGTTTACTACTTCTACAAACTTTGGTAACAATTGCAAATTATATAAGTTCTGGTTAACTAGTACTTGTAAAGATGGTTGTTTTTGAAGCTTCCTAAGCCCCCTTCCTATAGGAAAATTTTCAAATTTAGAGGAAATTACTACACAATACATGAGGTTTGCTCCTCTTGTTAGTGAGTAGGTCATTAAAGCATGATTATAATACATTTAATACACTAACCTGTTAAAGCACATTTAGATTGTTTCTAGTTTTAGAGAACCATTAATAAAATGTCACAAAACATACTCAGAACTTTGAGAGGTTATTAACTTATGAGATTTACTATATTAATCTATAAAATATAGGATATGATTGTAACTATATAAGCTTGATTACAGAATCCAATTGAAATGAAAATCAAACACAGATAGAATGAAAAATTCAAATATATGTCCCAAACCCAAAGGCACTCCAGTTTGTAGAAGAAATACTATTATAGGTTAAATCACATATTGACTCTCACACATTAATAGCGGGAAATTGTGGTGATATTATGTTCCCCAAAATATTGTGCACCCTAATAAACTTATCTGGGGTCAGAGAACAGAGTAGCCACTAGATATAGAGTCCAGAAAATGGTGGCACACACACCTTTAATCCAAGCATTCCAGAGGCAGAGATCCGTCTGGATGTCTGTGAGTTCAAGGCACTGGAAACAGCCAGGCATGATAACAAGAGCCCTTAATCCCAGGAAGTGATGGCAGGAAGCAGAAAGGTATTTAAGGCATGAGGATGAGGAACTAGAGCTGGGTTAAGCTTCAGGCTTTTGAGAAGCAGTTCAGCTGAGATCCATTTGGATAAGGACTCAGAAGCTTCCAGTCTGAGGAAACAGGATCAGCTGAGGAACTGGTCAAGTGAGGTGACTGTGGCTTGTTCTGCTTCTCTGATCTTCCAGCGTTCACCCAAATACCTGGCTCTGGGTTTGTTTTTATTAATAAGACTCTTTAAGATTCATGCGACAGGAAACTTCTAGACAAAACTAATCAGAAAAATTCAGGACAAAACTGATGTTATAAAACAAATGGTCCTAACAAATTTTTAAAGAAAATTTCACCCAAACGCAAAAGCATATATGGACTTTCTTCAAACAACAGACTGCCGGCAATGGTCGAGAGACAGCCCGAACTGACCTACTCTGGTGATGGGATGGCCAAACACCCTAATTGTTGTGCTAGAAACCTCATCCAACTACTGAGGGATCTGGATGCAGAGATCCATGACTAGGCCCTGGGTGGATCTCTGGGAGTCCAATCAACGAGAATGAGGAGGGTTTATATGAGCGAGAATTGTTGAGACCAAGGTTGGATAAAGCACAGGGACAAATAGCCAAATGAATGGAAACACATGAACTATGAACCAATGGCTGAGGGGTCCACACTGGATCAGGCCCTCCGAATGGGTGAGACAGTTGATTGGCTTGATCTGTTTGGGAGGCATCCAGGCAGTGGGACCAGATCTTGTGCTCATTGCATGAGTTGGCTGTTTGAAACCTGGGGCCTATGCAGGATTGTTTGGCTTGGCCTGGGAGGAGGGTACTAGACCTACCTGGACTGAGTCTACCAGGTTGACCTCAGTCTGTGGGGAAGGCTTTGCCCTGGAGGAGATGGGAATGGGGGGGGCGTTGGGGGGAAGGTGAGGGGGACGGGAGGGGGGAGAACAAGGGAATCCGTGACTGATATGTAGAACTGAATTGTATTGCAAAATAAATTAAAATAAATTTAAAAAAAAAAAAAAAAGAAAAAAAAATTAACAACACACTGGGACACAAAGCAAGACTCAACATATACAAGAATATTGAAAGAATACTCTGCATCCTACCTGACCACAACAGATTAAAGTTGTATGCCAAAAAACAAACAAACAAACAAAAACAAAAAGCAACCCAAAATTAACAACAACAACAACAAAATCAGAAAGCCTACCAACTCATGGAAGCTGAAGAACTTTCACCTAAATAAAAAAATAGGTGAAGATGGAAATTAAGAAAGATATCTAAGACTTTCTAGAATTGAATAAAAATGAATGTACAGCACATCCAAACTTACATTATAAAACCATCCTATGCTATAAGACTGCTCTGTGAGGAAAGTTCACAGAACTAAGTGCCTACTTGAAAAAATTGGAGAGATCTCATAGTAGCACCTTAAGAACAAACAAGAAAGCTCTAGAAAAAAAATGAAAGCACACCCAAAAGGAATAGATGGCAAAAAATTATCAAACTCAAAGTCAAAATCAATAAAATAAAAAAAGGTAAAATATTACAAAGGATGAAACAAAAGGTTCTTTCAGAAAATCAATAATATTGACAAACCCTTATCAAAATTAGCTAAATGGTAGAAAAAGAAGATCCAATTAACAAAATTAGAAATGAAAAAAATGGGGAGGGGTATAATAACAGACACTGAGGAAATCCAAAGTATCATAACTACATATTTAATTACATGTACCCCACTAAGTTGGAAAATCTAAAAGTAGATAATATTCTTGAAAAGTACCAGTTACAGCAGTTAAATCAGTATCAGATAAGCAATCTAAACAGACATATAACCCCTAGTGAAATGGAAGCAATCATTAAAAGTCTCTCAGCTAAAAAAATGCCTGGGCCAGATGGTTTTATCCCAGAATTCTACCAGATTTTCAAATAAGAGTTAATGCCAATACTTCTTAAATTATTCCACAAAATAGACACAAAAAGAAAATTGTCCAATTAATTTTGTGGGGTCACATTTACAAACAATATAAAGACCCCAGAATGGAAGAGAATTACACATCCAAATCCTTTATGAAAATATATGTAAAATATTTGCAAACTGAATCTAAGAACATATCAAAAAGAATAATCACCATAATCCCAGAGACTTTGGTATGTTTCAATGTTCCCAGAGATTCAGGAATAGTTCAACATACATAAATTCAAACATGTAATTCACCATAAAAATAAACTGAAAGACCAAAAAAATGACAATCTCATTAGATGCTGAAAAAGCCTTTGACAAAATCCAACACTGTTCTGTTTTATTTTGTTTATGTTTTGACAAATAAAGCTTGATTGGAGTCAAAGGGCATAGCTAGCCACTAGTTAACAATAGAGGTTTGGAGGACTATAGAAAGAGGGACAGGAAGTGGTAAGGTGGGGCCTGAGACAGGATCTTGGCTGATTTTGTTGGAGGAATGGAAGAGATAAGAAGTCACTGGTGGCTGCTCCCCTGCTTCTCTGATTTTTCAAGATTTCACTGCGATATCTGGCTCCTGGTTTTTATTGATAACATTAATTAGATTTAAACAGGACAATACTCCTTCATGATAAAAGTCTTGGAGAGATTGGGGATACAAGAGACATACATAAACATAAGAAAAGCAGTTTACAGCAAGCCCATATTCAACATCAACCTAAATGGGGAGAAACTCAAAGCAATCTCACTAAAATTAGGAACAAGACAAAGTTGTCCACTCTCTCAATAAATATTCAATATAGTACTTGAAGTCTTTGTTAGAGCAATAAGATAAATCAAGGATATCAAAGGAGTATAAATTGAAAAGGAAGTAGTCAAAGTATCATTATTTGCATATGATATGATAATACACATAAGCAACCCTAAATTTCTACCAGGGAAATCTTATAGCTAGTAAACATTTTGAGCAAAGTAGCTGGATACAAAATTGGTTTTGTATACACAATACACAACGATTAGTATCCCTCCTATATACAAATGACAGACAGAGAAAAATCAGGGAAACAACTGCTGTGGGATGGTCTGTATGTCAAATGCTCTGACTGGTCAATAAATAAGATACTGATTGGCCAGTGGCCAGGCAGGAATTATAGATGGGACTAACAGAGAGGAGAACCGAGAGATCAGGAAGGTGGGAGGAGACACTGCCAGCCTCCACCATAACAAGCAGCATGTGAAGATGCCGGTAAGCCAGGAGCCACATGGCAAGGTATAGATTTATAGAAAAGGATTAATTTAAGATATAAGAACAGTTAGCCAGAAGCTTGCCATGGCAATATAGTTTGCAAGCAATATAAGTCTCAATGGTTACTTGATTGGGTCTGAGCGACTGTGGGACTGGCAGTAAACAGAGATTTGTCCTGACTGTGGACCAGGCAGGAAAACTCTAGCTACAAACAACAGATATCCCAATAGTCTAAAAAAATATAAAATAGATTGGGCTAACTCTAACCAAATAGTTACAAAATATTTCTATGAAAAAAGTTAAGAAAACAGAAGAAAGAAATTGGAAAAGATATCTGAAGATGAAAAGATACCACACATTCATGGACTGTTAGGATTAAAGTAGTAAAAATGTACATCCTAACAAAAGCAATCTACAGAGTCAATGCAAATTTCACCACAATTCCTCATAAATCTGGAAATGAAAATTTTCAGCTTCATGTGGAAATACAAAATAAAAAAAAATGCCCAGCAGAAATAATAAGATCCTGAGTAATAAAAAGAACTACTGGCAGTATCACTATCCCCAATTTCAAATGTACTAAAGAATTATAGTAACCAAAACAGAATGATTAATGGCACAAAAATATACACATTGATAAATGGAATTGAAATGAAGACACAAACATAAATCCATACACTTATAGATACCTAATTTTTTATTAAGAGGCTATAAATACACACTGGAAATGAGATATCATCTTCAACAAATGGTGCTCATAAAACTGGGTGGTTACATGTAGAAGAATCCAAATAGTTTCATATTTATCACTCTGCACAAGGCTCAAGTCCAGGTGGATCAAAGACCTCAACATAATACCAGATCACTGAACCTGATAGAAGAGAAAGTGGGAAATATCCCTGTTTGCATTGTCACAGGAGATAATCTCCTGACTGGAACACTAGTAGCATAGACACTGAGATTGACAATGAATAAATGGGACATCACAAAACTGAGAAACCTGTGAACAGCAAAGGAAACTATCATTTGGACAAACTGGCAGAAAATAGAACAGGAAAGGATTTTTACCAACTATGTGTATGATAAAGGGCTAATATCTAAAATATGTAAAGAAACAAGAAACTGGATAGCAAAAAATAACCCAATTAAACATGGAATACAGAACTAAACAGAAAATTCTCAATAGATGAAATTCAAATGACAGAGAAACATTTAAAAAATGTTCACCATTCTTAGTCATCAGGGAAATGCAAATCAAAATTACTTTGACATTTCATCTTACACCTGTCAGAATGCTTGAAATAAAAAAAATAGTGACAGCTCATGCTGACAGGACTGAGGAACACTCTTACATTGCTAATTGTAGTGCAAGATCATATAGCTACTATGGAAATCCCTTAGTGATTTCTTAGAAATATGGGAATTGATCTATCTCAAGATCCAACTATAGCACTCTTGGGCATATATCAAAAGGACACTTCATCCTACCACTAAGACATTTGCTTTATTGCTTGTCTATTCTCAAAAACCAGACATTGGAAACCCATATTATTGACAAGAATGTAAAGAAATGTTTGACATCCTTAGCCATTAAGGAAATGGAAATCCAAACAACGTAGATGTCTCTCAACAGAATAATGTATAAAGACAATGGGTACAATTACATATTGGAGTATTTTTCTCTGTCATTCAAAGAAATAAAATCATGATATTTGCAGGCAAATTGATAGAACTTGAAAAAATCATTTTGAGTGAGATTTCCTTTCCTCACAAAAAGAAATATGGTGTGTATTCACTTGTATGTATATATTACCATGTTAAATCAATGATAACCAAACTATAATCCTTAGAGCCACAGAGAGAAAGTATAGAGCATAAGACTAGAAGGAATAGATAGATCTCATTAGGAAAGGGAAATAAAATATATAGATATGGATGGAGGGAGCTGGAATTTTAAGTTTGTATTAGGAGAGGAAATGTAGTGGGAGTTGTGGGATGGAATATGGAGAGAGACAATAAAAATTAAAGGAGATTTGATGGGTCATATGAAAACTTAGTACAGTAGAAACTTCCTAGAATATATAAATATGTGAATGTGATCTAAATAAAATTCCCAAATAATGGGAGGTATAGAGTCTCAAATGGACATATCTAATCATCAAATGAAGATTCCTGTACCAGGATTGGGTTATATCCAATTGAGTTTTTGCCAAAGCACCCCACAGAATCCCAAACAATCCAGGTGGTTGCCAAGACAATAGATTGCTCTGTATAAACTGACAAGACTCCATTGCTGAAGACAACACCCATGAAACTCATTGAACATGGTAATGTTTATCTGGTGCTATATAAAACCTTCACCCCAAAATTCCAGTGTCCTTGGTACAATAGGAAGATACTCTGTGCTCTATCAAAAGAGGAACATAAGCACCATTCCAGCCACAAACTCTTTATCTCCAAAAGTGTACTACTTGCATGATATGTAAGTCAGCTGTAGCACAAAGAATGTTGGAGTAACTAACCAATTTCTGATTTGACTTAAGGTCCACTCCATGAGATGTAACCCAGACTTGACCCAGCTAAGGTGACCAAAAACATGAAACTAGGTAGCTGAGAGACATAGCATCAAAAAACAAATCATACTGGTCCAAAACAGGAAAAAAATATGTGGTGACAAAATGACTCTGAATGACATTCTGTTATACTCATAGATTTATGCCTTGTTTAGCCATCATCAGAAGCTTCCCCTACAACAGATGGGAATAAATATAGACATTCACTGACAGACATTACAAAGTGTGAGAGACCTTGGAATACAGAGATCTAAATGGGCTGTGTCTATCAAATCCCTTTCCTGAGAATTCAGGGAATGTCCTGGAAGAGGAGGCAGAAAGAGTGTAAGAATCCGAGCATATGGAGGACACCAAGAAAACCAGGTCTTTTAAATCAACATGAGCAAAGCTGTTATGAACATAGAGACTTCAACAACATGCACAGGTCCTGTATGCATCTTTACCAGGTCTGCTATACTTACGTTGTGACTTCTAGTTTAATGGTTTTATGGGATTCCTGAGTGTGTGAACAAGTTGGTCTCTGACTCTTGTGCTGTCACTTGGGCTCTTTCCCTTCAGGTGTTTTCTTTTCCAAATTTGATGGGATGGTGTTTGTTTTATCTTATCATGTTTTATTTCCCCTATTAAAAAATAATCAATGAATTCATGAATCAAGGAATGAAAACCTAGCCACTGTGCTAAAGGTTAACAACTCAAGTGTAATTATATATCTGCTGGGAGAGAGAAAATCAATTTTTTTCCAAAGGAGTAAGATTAAGCATATCAAGAACTCCAGGGCAGAACTCCTATTCAGGAGGAGTTGATCAATGCAAATGGGGTAGTTGATCAACTTAAGTGGACTCCACAATTTCCTGTGTGCAATTTTTTTTTGAGACAAGATTTCTCTGTGTAGCTTTGGAGCCTATACTGGAAATTAATCTGTAGACCAGGATGGCCTCAAACTCACAGAGATCCACCTGCCTCTGCCTCCCAGGTGCTGGAATTAAAGGTGTGTGCCAAGACCACAAGTGCTTTTGTGTGCAATTTTATTTAGTTACAGTTTGGCAGGTTTGGTGTGTGTGTGTGGGGGGGGTTATTTTGTTTTATGCATCTCAGGGTGGTTATTGTTTTATTGGATTTTTGGCTTTTTTATTTTTTTATAGAAAGAACATAAAGATAGGTGGGTAGGGAGATGGACAGTATTTGGAAGTACTTCTGGAAGAGGAAGAACATGATCAAAATATATTTAATTAAAAATTATAAGTAAATAGTAAAAGATATATTAAAAATTTAAAAAGTAGGCACAGGAACTTGTCATTCTTTTTCTTGTTTAACATTACTAAACTTATACTTCAGTAATTTATTGTGTGAAGACATCCTAAAATATCTGACAAATAAAACATAAAAGGACAAGATTTTGTGTCTCTACAATATAAGCAAGGTATTGCATCCATCTAAAAGGGTGACATGATACAAAATAAGTGGTAATTTATGCCAGTACAACAATATATGTTTCAAATCATTTTTTTTGCCCTCCCAGAACTAAGCAAATAAACTTTGTGTTTATCCAGAGCTCAATAAACACTCATTTAAAGCAAAAATGTCTATTTTTATAATAGACACTAAGACTTTCACCAACTGAGACACAGAAATTCTGAACATAATTCAATAAAGTCTACTTAATAGATAATATAAAATATGTTTATATATGTCAAGTAAGGAAGATAATAAATGCATACACACATCTTATTTTCATATTTTAAATATGGAAGAAATATAGTGAATATAACCTAAAACAAAATGTTACCATTTAGGAGAATCTCTGAATTTGTAGTGAGAAATGGGGTCATTTGGAAGTAAAACATACTTAAATTGCTTTATAAAAAGGTTACAAATTCAAAAAACTGAAGATTTTTGAGTCATCAACTCATGCATACTTTTTTTTAAAATATTTTTTATAATTAATTTAATTTTACATATCAGCCACAGATTCCACTGTCCTTCCTCCTCCCACCCCTCAGCCTCCCCGACAATCCACCCCCCATTCCCACCTCCTCCAAGGCAAGATCTCCCCTGGGGATTCAGTCCAGCCTGGGAGATTCAGTTGAGGCAGGTCGAGTCCCCTCCTTTCTGTACCAAAGCTGAGCAAAGTGTCTCAGCATAGGCTCTAGATTCCAAAAAGCCAGCTCATGCACCAAGGACAGGTCCCAGTCCCAATGCCTGGGGGCCTCCTAAACAGTTCAAGCTGTCTCACTTATTCAGAGGGCCTGGTCCAGTTCCATGGGGGTTCCTCAGCTATTGGTTCACAGTTCATGTGTTTCCAGTAGTTTGACTATTTGTCCCTGTGTTTTTTCCAGTCATGGTCTCGATATCTCTTGCTCATATAATCCCTCCTCTCTCTCACCAATTGGACTCCTGGAGCTCCACCTGGGGCTTGGCTGTGGATCTCTGGATATGTTTTCATCAGTCACTGGATGAGAGTACTATCATGATAGGGTGTTCAGCCATCTGATCACCAGAGTAGGTCAGCTCAGGCACTCTCTCGACCATTGTCTATAGTGGATGTATCTTTGTGGATTTCTGGGGACCTCTCTAGCACTCTGTTTCTTCCTATTCCCATGGGGTCTTCATTTTTCATGGTATCTCTTTCCTTGTTCTCTCACTCTGTTCCTGATCCAGCTGTGACCTCCCGATTCCCTAAGCTCTCTTTCCCCAACCCTTGCCCTCCATTACCCCCCTCACCCCCAGTTTGCTCATGTAGATCTCATCCATTTATCTATCATTGGGCAATCTCTGTGTCTTTCTAAGGGTCCTCTTTACTAGGTAGCCTCCCTGGAGTTGTGAGTTGCAGTCAGGTTATCCTTTGATTTACATCCAGAATCCCCTTATGAGTGAGTACATACCATGTTTGTCTTTCTGAGTCTGGGTTACCTCACTCAGGATGATTTTTTTCTAGATCCATCCATTTGCCTGCAAACCTCATGATGGCATTGTTTTTCTCTGCTGAGTAGTACTCCATTATGTATATGTACCATATTTTATTTATCCATTGTTCAGTTGAAGGACATCTAGGTTGTTTCCAGGTTCTGTATATTACAAATAATTCTGTTGTGAACATAGTTGAGCATGTGCCCTTGTGGTATGATTGAACATTCCTTGGGTATATGCCCAAGAGTGGTATAGCTGGGTCTTGAGGGAGGTTGATTCCCAATTTTCTAAGAAAGCACCATATTGATTTGCAAAGTGGCTGTATAAGTTTGCATTCCCACCAATAGTGGAGGGGTGTTCCCCTTGCTCCACATCTTCTCCAACATAAGCTGTCTTCAGTGTTTTTGATCTTAGCCATTCGGACAGGTGTAGGATGTTATTTCAGAGTTGTTTGGATTTGCATTTCCCTGATGATTAAGGATTTTGAGCAATTCCTTAAATGTCTATCAGCCATTTGAGCTTCTTCTGTTCAGAATTCTCTGTTTAGCTCTATAGCCATTTTTTAATTGCACTGTTGGGGAATTTGATGTCTAATTTCTTGAGTTCTTTATATATTCTGGATATCAGCCCTCTGTCAGATATGGGATTGCTGAAGATCTTTTCCCTTCTGTAGGCTGTCATTTTGTCTTATTGACCATGTTCTTTGCCCTACAAAAGCTTCTCAGTTTCAAGAGGTCCCATTTATTAATTGTTTCTCACTGTCTGTGCTACTGATGTTATATTTAGGAAGTGATCTCCACTGCCAATGCATTCAAGACTACTTCCTAATTTTTCTTCTATCAGGTTCAGAGTAACTGGATTTATGTTGAGGTCTTTGATCCACTTGGACTTAAGTTTTGTGCACGGTGATAGATATGAATCTATTTGCAGTCTTCTACACATTGACATCCAGTTATGCCAGCACCATTTTTTGAAGATGCTTTCTTTTTTCCATTGTACAGTTTTGGCTTCTTTGTCGAATATCATATGTTTACAGGTGTGCGGATTAATGTCAGGATCTTCAGTTCGGTTACATTGGCCCTCATGTTGGTTTTTATGCCAGTACCAAACTGTTTTTATTACTGTAGCTCTATAGTAGAGCTTGAAGTCAGGGATCATGATGCCTCCAGAGGTTGTTTTATTGTATAGGATTCTTTTGGCTATCTTGTGTTTTTTGTTTTTCCATATGAAGTTGAGTATTGTTCTTTCCAGGTCTGTGAAGAATTGTGTTGGGAGTTTGATGGAGATTGCATTGAATCTGCAGATTGCTTTGGTAATATTGCCATTTTTACTATGTTAATTCCACCTATCCATGAACATGGAAGATCTTTCAATTTTCTGATAACTTCTTCAATTTCTTTCTTTAGGGACTTAAAGTTTTTGTCATACAGGTCCTTCACTTGCTTAGTTAGAGTTACCCCAAGGTATTTTATATCAATTTTAATGAGAATTGTAGAAAAGTTAATTAAACATTAAAATAACATTACCAAAATACTCAAGGAGATTTTCTTGTTTCTAAGTAACACAAAGGTAACAATATTATATATAAGCTGATATACCATCAAAAATAAAAATAATAGTGAAACTGTCTAATTAACTAAATATTTTATACTTCACAATATGCCCTTTTTAAACATAGTGAAACACCTATTGGTAAATATTGTACTATCCAAAATAATGATGAAAATTCATAAGTAAATTACTTTTATTTAAATGCTTTATTATTGCTATTTTATTTAGCAAGCAAAGTTGAACAATATTTATTTTCAGGTTTACTTAATTATTATAGCTTGTTAACAGACATAATAATTATCAAGGTACAAAATAGTAGGCAATTGAACCATCATGCAACAATAGAATTACTAGAATTCTGCTGAAAAGAGTCTTGAACAATTGGATGGTTATTCTTTGTTATCAACTTAACTACATATGGAATTAACTGAAAAGCAAAAATAGAGGCACACACCTGTGAGGAATTTTTGCTTATTTTGAAGTGTGAAGGTGTACTTTTTTTTTCTCTTTTACTCTTTTTGGGGCCTGCCACACAGCTCACAAATAAATCACACATGGAGGCTTCTTCTTAATTATAAATATCTGGCCTTAGATTGGCTTGTTTACAGCCAGTTTCTCTCAACTTAAATTATCCTTTTTATATTTTGCCTCTGGGATATCATCTTTATCTTATATACCTTTGTTTGGTTCTGACTCCATGGCTTGCCCTGGATTCCTCTCCTTTTCTCAATCCTTGATTCCCCATGTGTTCTTCTCCTCTTTATTCTCTCTGCCTCCCTCCACCTATCCTTTCTCCTGACTTGCTATTGGCCATTCCACTCTTTATTAGACTGTCAGGTGTTTTAGACAGGCAAATAATCACAACTTCACAGAGTTAAACAAATGCAACATAAAATAATACAATACACCTTTGCATCATTAAAACAAATGCACCACAGTATAAACAAATGTAACACATGTTAAGATAATGTTCTACAACATGAAGACTCAATTCTAATACAGATGCTTGAGGTGGGAGGACATAATATTAATCTATATCTTTTGAAGTGGGAAGACTCACCTCTAATTTGGGCCATGCCTTTTGCTGGAGCCCTATACAAGGATATGAAAGAAGGAAGATTTTGTACTTTGCCTGATTGCTCTCACCCCACTACCCAGTCCATTCTTTCACTGGCATTAGAGCTTATTTCTTCATAATTCTGGCATATACTAAAAACAAGATGAGACATCTAGCCTCTAAAACTCAACAATTACTGAATTCTTAGACCCTCCATACATAGGCAGGCATTGACTGATTAGCTGGACCACAAGCTGTAAGTCATTCTTATACATATTCATTCCATAGGTTCCATC
This sequence comes from Peromyscus californicus insignis, assembly GCF_007827085.1. Lineage (NCBI taxonomy): Eukaryota > Metazoa > Chordata > Mammalia > Rodentia > Cricetidae > Peromyscus > Peromyscus californicus. The sequence goes on along the minus strand of NW_026294391.1, from coordinate 75,223,464 downwards.
ATTCTAAAGATCACTGAAAAATACATTATTTTTCTCTTACTTCCAGTCCCTTTCTCTATTTTTGGTAGCTGACAGAAGCACATTTTCATCACAAGCCACCATATATATTTGAAATATTAGGAGGTAGCAATTATTATTCTTGTGTTTGATTATTGCTTGGCATTTGTTTCTTGCTTTTTTCAATCTGTTGTGGTACTCATTTTCTCTTTATGGCATCTCCAGCACAGCGTGAAGTTATATGACAAAATTTAGTTCCAAGAAACTCTAAAGATGCAATAACTCTATCTTTTGCACCTGCTTGGAAAGAAAGGGAGGCATTCTTATTCAAATCTAAGGAATGGAGAGGCTCCTCTAAAGAAAAGGTATTTTTTTCTATTTCCATACTACTTAATTTAAATAGTCATAAAATAAAAAAGTTTTTTATAGTTACATAAAATAGTATCACTTTAAATCAGACACAGATGTTTCAAATTAAAGTGTTTCATTTATAGAATCAGAAAGGCAAACACATTTTTTTTAAATGTCGAGATAACAGACAGCCTACTTATATCAATGAGTCTGTTTCAAATCTCTGGGTGTGCTTCCATTAAAAAAGATAAATTCTTTCATATCTATACACATGATATTCTGTTATTTGTTAGGTCAAGAATTACTGGACATTAAGGCAATTTTATTTTGAGACTTAAGGCTTTGTTGAGCAATAAGCCTCCTCCAAGCATTTCCTTTCAATTTATGAATATAAGTAGGTCTTATAAACCTTAGGCAGAAGTCAGGGAAGCTGATCTGAATTCATAAGCACCAATCCTGTACTAGCCTCTACAGTTACTGGGATTATAGATATACACCACCATGCCTGCCTAGTCTTTAGCCCCACAGAATAGTGGCCATGGTATTGCAAGATACTCTTATATATTACCAAAAGAAAAAGGTAAATACAAACCCACCTACAAACCATTTGATCTACAATAATGTGCAATAGTGGCACAAATCTTGTGGGAAGAACTAAAAAATATCTGATTGGATTTACACACTGCTCGGGTGGACAACAAACTGAGATTTGTTAGGCCATGGAACAATGGCAGAGAATGAGAGAACTTGAAACTCTCAGTCCTCATTGGTATGTCACCTTCAAATCCCTCTCTCCTTTTAAGACTCAGGGATTCCTGAGGAAGATATATTGTAGTAATCAGAGACTATGATGGAAATCAAGGAAACAAAGCCTTGTAAGCACAGTAGGATTGGTTCACATATGAACTCACAGAGACTGTGGCAACATTTACAGTGCCAGCATGGGTCTGAGCATGGTGGGCTCCCAGTACTGGGGGAAGAAATAGACACAAACACTCATCCCTAACCAGAAAGTTACCTCCAACTGATAACCATTCACAGATGAAAAATTAATCCTTTCCAGGAATCAACAATCATAGATCTTTGACATCTCTCAATATCATTTGTCTATATACCCCAATAAAAAAACACAGATTAATAGAATGGGTACAAAAACAGGATTTATCCTTCTGTTGCATCCAATAAATACATATCAACATCTGGCACGAACATTACTCCAGGGTCAAAGGTTGTAAAACGATTTTCCAAGCAAATGAACCTATGAAGCAAGTTGATATAGCCATTTTACTCTCTAACAAAGTAGACTTCAAATCAAAACTAAGAGATGGGGAGGGACACTATATATTCATCAAAGGAAAAATTCACCAAGTTGAAATTTTATTACTTAACATCTTTGCCCCAAATACAAAGGTATGTTCTTTTACAAAACAAAATGAAACAAAGCACACTAGTATAGCTTAAATCATATATTGACACTAACACACTAATAGCTGGAGACTTCAGTACCCAACTCTGACCAATAGACAAGTCATCCAGTCAAAAACTAAACAGAAAAATAATGGAGCTAACAGAGGGTATAAAAGAAATGTACCTAACAGATAATTACAGAGTGTTTCCCCCAAAGACAAAAGAAAATCCCTTCTTCTCTACACCTCATAGAACTTTCTCCAAAATTCAACACATACTAGGACACAAAGCAAGACTCAACAGATACAAGGAAATTGAGATACCTCCTTGTATCCTATCAGACCACCATATAATAAAGTTGGATATCAACAACAGAAACAGTAGAAAGCCTACAGACTCATGGGAACTGATCAATTCTCTATTGAGTGAAAAAAGTAGGTCAAGGCAGAAATAAAGAAGAAATTTAAAACTTCCTCAAATTCATTGAAAATGAATACATAGCACACATAATCCTGTGGGACAAAATGGAAGCAGTGCTAAGAGCAACACTAATACATAGAGCACTTACGTGTCTACAAAAGTGCCTCCAAGAATGGAGCAATCTCCTGCAAGCAACTTAACAGCACACCTGAAAGTTCTAGTGCAAAAAGAAGAAAGAACACCCAAGAGGTGCAAATGGCAAGATATCACAGTGAGGGCTGAAATCAATAAAATAGAAACAAAGTGAAGAATACAAAGAATCAATGAAAGAAAGAGTTGGATCTTTGTGAAAATCAACTTGATAAACAAACCTTTATCAAAACTAAATAAAAGACAGGGAGAGAATATCAAAATCAATAAAATCAGAAAGAAAAAGGTGGGTATAACAAAGAGACATGGAAAAAATCCAGAGAATCATAAGGACATAATTTTAAAACCCTATACTCCACCAAATTGAAAAAATCTAAAGGTCTAAAGGAAGCATAATTTTTCTGGATAGGTATCACCTACAAAAGTTAAATCAAGACCATACAAACAAATTGAATTGACCTACAGCCATAGTGAAATAGAAGCACTCATTAAAGTTCTCCCAACCAAAAAGAGCCCAGGGCCAGATTGTTGTAGCACAGAATTCTATCAGAATTTCAAAGAAGTGTTAATACCAATACTCTTCAAATCATTCCACAGAATATAGACAGAGGAAACATTAACTCATTTATTTTATGAGGCCACACTTATTGTGGTATCTAAAGCACATAAAGACTCAACAAAGAAAGAGAATTATAGACCATTTTCCCTTATGAACATAGATGAAAAAATACTTAATAAAGTACTTGCAAACTGAATACAAGAATACATCACCAAGATCATCCACCATGATCAAGTAGGTTTTATCCCAGAGATGCAGGGATGGTTTAATATATGAAACTCAGTAAACACAACCCTACATATAAACAAACTGAAAGAAAAAAAGAATCACCTCATTAAATGTAGAAAAGGCCTTTAACACAATCCATCACTTCTTCATGATAAAGTCTTGGAGAGACTGGAGATACAAGGGACATACCTAAACAAAATAAGTGCAATTTAAGAAAGCATATAGCCAACATCAAATTAAATGTAGATAAATTCAAAGCAATCCCACTAAAATCAGGAGCAAGAGAAGATTTTCCTCTCTCTCTCTCTCTCTCTCTCTCTCATATATATATATATATATATATATATATATATATATATATATATATATATATATATATAACCATGGGGGCAAAGGGGGTAGAAAGATTGTAGGAGTTAGAAGGGGATGGAGGACACCAGAGCAACATGGCCCACTGAATCAACTAAGCAGGTATGGTCTCACAAAGACTGAAGTGGCTAGCATGGAGCCTACAGGAGTCTGCCCCAGGTCCTCTGTGTATACGTTTTGGATGTTAGTTTTGTGTTTTTTGTGGAAATCCTGTATAAGTAGGTATGTCTCTGACTCTTTGGCCTGCTCCTGGCATTTTTTTTCACTCTGCTGGAATGCCTTGTCCAGGACTGATGTGAGAGACTTTTCCTTATCCTACTGCATTTTGGTTTGTATTGTTTGATTGTTGTCTCTTGGAGTATTATTATTGTCTTATTCTGAACAGAAATGGATGGGGAGTAGATCCAAAAGAGAGGGGAGGGGGTGGAGAAATAGGAAGAGTGGTAAAACTGTGGTCAGAATGTGTTGTATGAGATAGAAAACTATTTTTACTTAAGAAAAACTGAATTGAATTGGACTATTTGGCTTTCTGTTAATTTTTGAGTTGTAAAAGATCTTACTACACTCTGCATCTAAAATATTATCAGATTTGTGATTTGCAACAATTTTCACCAATTATGCAATTTATATTTTATTTTCATGATATTTCATTAACTTTCCTCACTAGAAAACTTCTACTCTCCCCAAATAAGACTCGAATGGCAAACTCATGTGAGTACATGCACTGTGATCCAATCAACCACCATCTTTGGGAGATCTGTCCTGTCGTCTTGCAAACGGATTATCTCAATTGGGTTTGTTGACTATTTATACTCCATCCTGGAGGGATGGTGTGCTTCACAAGAATATCACATGCATATCCAACCGCTCCATACCACTTGTTGTAAGGTACTGTGATTTAACTGTTGATATCCTCTAGGAATGCTTAGTGTATATAGGCCAATGGAGACATGGGAGGTTCCATTTATGAAGCTATTGGGAAGCCCTTATCCCTGCTGGCCAAAGGCTTTCCAGGTGCAGAATGCTATAGAAGGAGCACACATCCCATGTAAGTGACTCCTCACCTATTATCACTAAGTCATTGGTTCCACAAAATAAACTTAGATGGAATCATGCCTTAGTTTGTTGTTAAGATGTTAGTTTTAGGGTAGGGAGCAGATGTTGCTTATATCTCCCCCAAGAAAGAATTTTATCAATACAGAGTAAAGTTTCTATCCAAGTCCTGCTTGTTTAACAAACAAGATTATTGGGCATCCCTACAGAAACACTGATGAAACACTGCTTACAGAGGCATGGACGACATAAAAATGGTAGAATCACTGTATAGTCTTAGAACATGGATGACACTTTCTCCATATGTGCATAAATGGAGTCATCTCTGCAACTAACCTTAGATCTTCTATATAATGTGTCATCTCCTGAGACAATTCACATATGGAGCAGAATTACATAAGGATGGGAGAGAAGTGAAAAGGCCTTAAAGATGGAGTGGCTGGAAATTCAGCTATGAGTCTAATGGTGTGCTTTACTCCTTGCTTCTTTGAGGAAACAAACATAACTGAACTTAAGGGTCTATTAAAGGTAATTAGGGCTTCCTGATTCAGATGGTTATGGCTTTTATGCTTGGAGAGCAATATTTCATAACACATGATCATGTGATTATATCCAGGAAAAGCTTTTTTGTCATGACACTAATTTACTGAATGTACAGAGGAATGCCCTTAGCATGCATATATATATATATATATATATATATATATATATATATATATATATATATGTCTGTTTTATACTCAGAAACCAGTCTTACTGACTAACTTTGGCCTCAAGAACCAATGGCAGACAATATCTCAGGGAACAAGAGGAGCCATTGTCCAAACACAACTACATAATTTCAGCATTTCTAGAATGATTTTTTTCCATTAAAATTTACCCAAACTCTATCATACTATCATATTTTTTAAAATTTTTATTGATTCCTTGTGAATTTTACACCATGCATCCCAATCCCACTCATCTCCTCATCCCTACATATCCACTCTCCAACTTTGCAATTTCCCCCCAGAAGAAAACAAAAGTAGAAGTGATTAAAAAAATAAAGGAAACAAACAAAAACAAATAAACAAAACAAACAAACAAAAATCTCACCATGGAAGCTTTGGTTTATCATGGTATGTCACACAGTCTACCTTTTTGCCCAAACAGCTTTACCTGCAAATGTTCATTGTAATGAGTAACTGGTCTGGTTCTAGGCTATTCTGCTACACTATCAATACTGGATCCTCACTGGGACTCCTCTTTGAAACTCTGTTGTTGCGTTGTGTCATGGAGATCCTGTACTTTTGGGTCTTCAGGCCTCTTCATGAGCTCCAGCAGTTCTTTGATGGGATGGATGTTAGGGTGGGTAGCTCAAAATGTTGGATCTGGGCCTGGGTGAAAGCTAAGTTGGTAAGTCACCTGCTCTCCCACACCTGTGCCAAAACAATCCGCTCTACTGCTTTGCCTAGGTGAGAGGCATGGTCAGCTCTGCTGCTTGTCATAGCTGGCAAGAGTCAAGATAGATTCTCCCATGCCCACACCATCAGGGCCAATTGTGCTCCAACTGTGCTCCTGAGATGTGGTTTGAGCCACACCTACACCCACTCTCCCAAGTGTTGCCTCTAGCAAATGGTGAGGCTAGCTCACCTACTCTCATATCTTTGGGAGCAGGGGGAAGTTCTCCAACACTGTTCTGTCGAGGGGAAAAGCTAATTCTCTTGTGCTCATGCCTTTGGGACTGGCTCATCTGCACCAGGGTCAGCTCTACTGTTCTGAACAAGTGAGGGGTGGGCCTAATCTCTGAATTGTTGCAGTCACTGAGTAATAGCCCTTGGACATCAACACGGCTCCAGGAAGTAGCCCAGACTAAGGACATCCCTATGGCATTTGATGACAACATGAGCCCTGGACATTGACCCCAACCACTTTTGCCATGTGGCCATGGATCCAGACATAGCCCTCAGGAGCAACACCAGCCAGGGCATCTCCTTGGCATCAGGTGACAGCACAGGCTACTCAAAACAGGCTGTTCCTGTGGTGATATTTTATTTGTGCTGAAATGTGGTGATATTTTATTTGTGCTTTAATAAATAAAGCTTGCCTAGAGATCAGAGGAAAAGGAAAGCCATTTTATGTAAACAAAGAAGTCAGGCGATGGTAGCACACTCTATTAATCCTATCACTTGGCAGGCAGGAATCTGGATCTCTGTGAGTTCAAGGCCACACTGGAAACAGAGCCAGTTGTGGTGGCACACACCTTAAATTCCAACACTATTTAACCATGGAGGTCTGGAGGTCTGTACAGACAGACAGGAACTGACAGAGCTGGGTGGGAGGAGGAAGTGATGTAGTTGGACTGAGAGAGCAAATCAGATGGCAGAAGAGCAAGGCACATAGATGTTGGTAGACAGGAAGTAACTCCCATTTGGAAGCTGCTGAGTTGGTGAGGTAAGGTTAGCTGGGGCTCTCCCTAATTCCTTGATCACTCTCAGGCTTTTACCTCTATATCTGGCTCCGTGGTTTTTATTTAATAAGACCATTTAGAAATTCATCTAAGTGTTCTTCACCACCCTTGCATCTCCAGTTCTTCCTCACTTCATATTGCACAAGAAATTCAACTTCTCTTTCTCTACCATCTCTCCACCATGTACTTGCTCATCATAGTGGCACCTGCCCCACCTGAGTGTCTCTCAGACCCAGCCCATTCCATGTGGCTGTGGGCATTATCAGATGTGCCTATGGGTATTCTCTACCTGATAAATACCAGTGGCAAGAGGCTAGCCACCACAGAAAAAAAAAAAAAACTTTTAATTTTCACAAAATCTAGCCCACCTATTTCTCCTTTTGTTACCTGTGCTTTCAATATCAGAGCAAAGGGTCTATTTGTTGTATGATATTTTGTTTGTGTTCTAACAAGTAAAGTTTGCATGGAGATCAGAGTGTGGAGCTAGCTACTATTTAACCATAGAGTCCAGGCAGTGGTGGCCAGGTATCTAGTACTATACATGATTTCCCTCCTGTTGAGTAGGCCTTAAGTCAAATTAGACAGCAGGTGGTTACTACCAACATGAATGCCATTTATTGCATCTTAATGGATGTCTTTCCATGATGATCACTGTAGTGGTGTCACAGCTAAGTAAGAATATTAATTGCTTCCTTCTGTTGGTAACAGTATCCTGTGGTACTGTGAAAACTAGACTGCCAGAAAGAGGCTTTCAAATTATGTCCAGTTCAAATCCTCACAGATCTTTGCCTAATTTATGTTGGGTCTTTAACAATAGGGACTTACTTCAACATCTGAGAATTAAGCAAAGGCTATATTGTAGCATGAGTCTTAAAAGTTCTTATTAAGCCGGGTGGTGGTGGCGCATGCCTTTAATCCCAGCACTCGGGAGGCAGAGCCAGGCGGATCTCTGTGAGTTCGAGGCCAGCCTGGTCTACAGCGCGAGATCCAGGAAAGGCGCAAAGCTACACAGAGAAACCCTGTCTCGAAAAACAAAACAAAACAAAACAAAAAAAAAGTTCTTATTAATAAAATCAAACCCGAGGCCAGTTATTGGGGTCAATGCTGGTAGATCAGAGAGACAGAACAAGCCACAGCTATCTCACCTTGCCAGTTCCTCAGCTGGTCCTGGTTCCTCAGACTGGAAGCCTCTGATTCCTCATCCAGAAAGAATCTCAGCTGAACTGTGTTGCTTCAAAGCCTGAAAGCTTAACCAGCCAAAATGCCTAACCAGCCAAATGCTTCCAGTTTCTGGTCCTCACGCCTTATAAACCTTTCTGCTTTCTACCACCACTCCCTGGGATTAAAGGCTGATTTCTGGGATTAAAGGCATGAGTCACCATGCCTGGCTGTTTCCAATGCAGCCTTGAACTCAGAGATCCAGAGGGATTTCTGTCTCTGGAATGCTAGGATTAAAGGCGTGTGCTAACATTTTCTAGCCTAAGTATCTTGTGGCTTTTCTGTCCTCTGACCCCAGATAAGTTTATTAAGGTACACAATATTTTGGGGAACACAGTACCACCACACTATATAACCAGTCTGTATTGTTTTGATAATCAGTTGGACTATTCTCTTGAACCTTTAGCAAGGAGGTTTCTCATGCCTGGTACTGAATATTGTGTATTATATGGTTCTTGTGGAGAACATTGACATCCCAGTGGCATAATGTCATATAAGTATATATTTCATATTTTATTTTATTTGTCATATATATAGTTTAATATGTATTATATATAATATACACTATATAAGAATAAGCTGCATAGGGATGAGAAATACACACGGAGTCTGGATTCTATATGGTGTTGGATTGACTTTAATTTTTTTGGTTGCTGGTAAAAAAAAAGTGACAGATTCTGAGAGACATATGGAGATGGCGGGATTAATCCAACCTATATATAATTAAAGTGTCTTAACATCAAAACAAAACTCAAAAGATATGTTGCTTTGGGGAAGAGGTTATGTTTTGTTCCCACAGAAAACTAAAGTCTGTGGATTCATTCAGGGTTGAAAAAGATCAGGTTTGATTGGGGAAGACCCCCAGAAAATCTTGGCTACAGACATAAAGAAATAAACCTAGAAAAATTACAAGACACATGATGTATATGTTACTTGCCCAAATATAAAACAAAAAAATCATCATTAATTGACTTGTGTACAATGCAGAGTCTATACATATATTAATATAGATATGTATGTTACCTTTGAAGGTTTATGTATTTTCAGAGCAAGGGCACCAGACACCAATAAAAATGTATGGCCCAGGTGATCCAGCATCTCAGAGTACCTCTGTTACAATATCCTCAGATTTCTACATCCAAAACAGCTTTAGACTGCTAGCAGAGATAGTTCAACCTCACAGGAATTGACCATTATCCCGTTCTTTTCAGGATCCCCCAAAGATACCAGCACCCCCAGACAATGGGAAGCAGTCTAGAGACTGATGCCCATATTCCCAAGAGGTCGGATTTGGGCATATTTTATTTGGTGGATTATAGATGTTTATTATGATTTAGGGAGAGTTGGTTACAAGTTTTTATTTGTTATAGTGAGGAAAAAAGCTGAACAAAAAAGCTAGATTCAAAGATCTCTTTCTAAAGGAAAAAAGGAGGAATATAATATAAAAATGGTTAGATAAAATGGTAGATTGCAGAGTCTACTTTTGAAAAGGTATTAACCTTAAATATTTTGCATTGTTATGGATTCAGTTTATTAATACATATTTTAAGTCAGTTTGGTTACACTATGTGTATGTTTCTATTCTTGTTTAGGGTATTGTACTTAGGCAACTCATTTAAAAACATAATTTATGATTTAAAAATTCAGGTTAGTAGTTAGTCATGTATAATAATCAAATTTGTTGCCATATTAGATATGTTTTCAAGGTTAAACAGACATAATTAAATAGCTAGATGGTCTTCAAACAGTTCAAAGACATAAAAATATTGCATTTAAAATGTTTTAATAACACAATGCTTTTCACTGAGATACATCTGCTCCTGACAGCACCATTCTACTTGAAACAAGGATGATGGACATCCATGAACCTCCATATGGATTTTGCTTTCTATTTAACAAAAGATAACTCTTTGGACAAGAAATTGTCATTGCCATCACTGCTGACAATATGCTTTCCAAGTCGGATAAACAGAAAACAAAAGAAAGTGACTGCTGAACTTTGCCAAGACAAGGTAGGAGAGTCCTTCAAATTCCCTGCTTCTCAAAAATGTCTGTCAGATATACTAGGCCTGTAGACCAAAGATGGATGCCCCAATGTTCCAAGAAATGTTGGGTAACTGTCTAGGCAGCCAGATATTCCTGTCATATTACATCCTTTTGGGTCTTTTATGGAGTTAAAGACTTAATAGTTAAACCTAAGTAATGATAAAAAATACATTAGATGTAAAACTTCAGGCAAACAAAAATAAGATAAGTAACAGAATATTTTCTCTAAATTTGCCAAATACAAATGGACTGGATATTGTAACTGTAATACTTGATAACTGTTTTTGTCATATATAGTTTTCCTATGTTAAAGTTAAATTCTTTCTTTTTAATTAGACAAAAAGGGAGAAATGTTGTGGAACAATCTTTTTGTACCCTGTGAAGACGTGTTGCTTTCATTCATTTAATAAAGAGCTAAATGGCAAGAAGAGGTCAGGCAGGACTTGCAGAGAGGGAAAGATCTCACTGGAATGCAGGGCTGAGTCACCAGGAGACATGGAGAGGCAAGATGAATATGCCGTGCTGAAAAAGCCACATGGTAAAGCATAAATTAAAAAAATGGGTTAATTTAAGTTATAAGAGCCACTTGGAAACAATCCGAATCTATCAGCTGACCATTTATATTTAATCCTAAGTATCTATGTGGTTATTTGGGAACTTGTTCACAGTACAAAAATGTCTGCCTACAATATAGAGAGTATGTATTTGGTAAATGTAAAATAATATGATTCTTGAGGTTTTATCAAGAAACCTCGGTGTTATTTTGTTCCTTTTCCCTCTTTCAATGTCTATATTTTTTCCCACTTACTAATAAAATCTTTATCAAATATACTTTGCATTTTTGCTATACCATTTGTCTCCCAATTCATTGTTTTGCATATGAATAAGAATTTTTGAACACCATTTATTATGAAACACATAGACTTAACTTTAACCAAAACCCATTTATGCTTTACTTAAATCCAAAAGGTAAATAAATACAAGATAAAAGCCTGGACCCTCTACCTTCATTTGGGTTTGTCTCCTTTACTTTAGTTCACCAGCTTATATCTGTATGTCAGTATATTAAACAATCAATGAGTATGAACAGTATTTCATCCTCTTTTATTGCAGAAAGCAGAGTTAAGTCATTTCAGAATCATGCAGCTACCTTGAATTCTAGGAAGTTTAGACATTCCCAGAGAGGTCAACTTCCATTAAGGAAACATAATACATGAAGTTAAAGCTGTCCCCAAGACAGAAGTGATTATCCTTTAAAACTAGATTGACCCTCCTTAAGTCATGATATCAATAAAGATTTTTTGAGTTTGCCTTGTGGTACAAGAACAGAGAAAACCATTAACCAGATAACTCCTGGAATGGGACTGCTTAATTACATGCATATCTCTTGCCACAGTCTTTCTTTTATTTAAATCTGAAGCTCATGTCTGTACCCAATAGGTCATGTTAGGGTGTTATGTGGTAGCATGAATAGAACCATTTATTTCCTTTTCCAAAGGGGGGATAACAAATATTTGTCTTTTTGCTGTGGAATAATGCTCTTATACACTGGTTTAATAAAACACTGATTAGCCATTAGCAAGGGGCAAGCAGATGAGAAGAATGCTGGGAAGAGAAAGGGCAGAGTCAGGAGTCACCAGTCAGACACAGAGGAAGCAAGATGACATGATAGATCTGAGAAAAGGTAAAAGTCATGTGGCTAACCATAAATAAGAATTATGGGTTAATTTAAGTGTAAGAACTAGTCAGTAATAAGCCTGAGCTAATGGCTGAGCAGTTATAGTTAATATAAGCTTCTGAGTTATTTTATAAGCAGCTGCAGGTTTATGAGGAACAAGGTGGAGCATGAGAAACATTCCAGCTACATCTCTTACTTTATGCTTTGGGGCAGTTTGCTAAGCCTAATATGATGGTCATGGAAGATCCTCACCTTTTATACTAGGTTAAAGGTAAGAAGCAGAGTAAGAAGTAAAGTGTTTGAAATGTTGTATTTCCTGCACAACATGGCTGCTTTTGAACTCTAGGTATGTATGATTACTAGCATAAAACCTTCAAGAGACTGATCAGCCAGTAAACATTTCATCATGGAGGGAGGAACAGCTCACAAAATTTCACCCCTCCTTGAGAATTGATAGGCAGTTTACTGTTGCTGGGGGGAGGGGTTACATAAAAATCTTTAGATAGTTAATGGTTGCCTGGAAAAGAAGTGATATTTTCAATGTCAGAGCCAGCTTTCTTGGGTAATCCCTCATTAAATAAGCTTCATTTTATATCAAGTGGAAATTATCACTACTGGACACAGAGATCAGCAGATTGCAGGGAGTCCAAGCCAAATGAAAACATCTACATCAAACTTCCTGCATTTAAAACACAGGGAACGCCAGGGAAGTGTGTGTGTGTGTGTGTGTGTGTGTGTGTGTGTGTATTTGAATTCAAAAATTTATGGAAAAGAAATCATGGATTTTAAAGAAAACAAGTGAGAGTACATAGAGAATTTAAAGGGAAGAAAGAGATGGTGGAAATGATGTGATTATATTATAATCTCTCAGGATTCTCCTTAAGAAAAGAAAAAAAAGGGCATAGATAGGTATAGGATATTAAGGTAGATTATTGTATCTACCAGTAAACTAATTGAGCAAACTATCAGCCTTAGATAATTTGCACTGATATGGATTCTGGCATATTGATACAAACATAAACTATTTTCTACTCCTGTTTAAGAGAATTTGCACATTGATAAAAATTCTAAACTATACTTGTCATATTGTACATATGTTCCTACTCCTATTTGAAATATTTTATATATTGGTACAAAAGTAAAATTATAATTCTCATACTGTCGGTATGTTCTACCTCTGTTTAGGATATTTTATATATTGATACATATTAAAGATATTGTTATCATATTGCACTATGCATTTTTACCTCCATTTAAGATTTTTTGTATATTGTCACAATTTTGAGGTCATTTTCCTTATGCTGTACATCTGTTCACAGACTTTAACTTGTTATGTGAATCCTTAGTCTTTAGGCTATTTAGGTAGATAAGACTTACAAATTAAGAGTCACCCATGCTTGTCATATCTACAGTTATGTTAGTTATGATTTCTAGATTTACAGAAACATATGTCAGATGGATAGGTAATCTTCAAACACTTCATAGACCTAGAGAATATGGCATTTAAATGTTTTTATAACTTAGAATTCTTATAACATGAGACACGATTGTGCCTGGCAGTACCGATCTACTCCTGAGGGAATGTTGGGCATTGAAGATACTCCATTTGGAAGTTTGTATTTTTCTTGGCACAAAATGGCCTGATGGGCAAAGAACTGCCCTTGCCTCAACTGCTAACAGTAGGCACACTGTCCTTTGCAGATGAGCATGACACAAGAAAAGAGAATATTAAACCTTGCCAAGACAAGGTAAGATGGTCATTCAAAATTCCTGCTTATGAAAATGGTATGTCAAATTTTCTAAGCCTGTAGCCAAAAATAGATGCCTCAGTGGTGCAGAGAAACTTTAGGTGACTATCCAGGCTTCCAGCTATTTCTATCTATTCTTGCTATTTTTCAGAAATTGCTTGTATGCACTTTCTATTTTCTAAGATAATATTATTTTCCTTTTCAAGTCTTTGAGAACTAAGATCTTCAGGGGTTGAAGATTAGATAGTTACAGTTATAACCCTATCATATCTTAGCTAAGAACATTTCAGATACTACAGTTACAATCTTCAGGATAGGACAGGTACTTGAGTAATCTCTGTAACATGCCATTTACCTGTAATCTGAACATTTCTGAACATTTAGTGTGTGTTTCTTGCTTGATGTCATTCTTGATGGTTGTTTTTCTATTTTGTTTGTGTTATTACCTTTCCCTTCTCCTAAACAGTACTTGATAATCATTCTTCAGTTTTGATTGTTGCTGAGCTCTTATTAGATAAGCTGAACAAGCTGCTGCTTTGGTTGAACATTTAAACAGAAATAATAGAAAGAGAAAATGCTCTGAGTATAGACCATGCCTGGGACACAGGGAAGGGAGATTTATAGATTACAAAAATAATTTAGAGAATTTAGGTGTTTTATTAAAGTGATAAGGCTATTAAATGCCATAAGCAAAGGATATGACTCATTTCAGTAACTGATACATCATCAAAGTAAACCTCTCAGTTTCCAAAATTACCAATGTATTAACATTTGCTTAGATAAAATGTCACAAAAAATGGAGAGAAAAGGACCATATATTCATAAACCGTGTCAAGAGGTTTCTAGAAAGATGCCATCTATGTGAGGTGCTTTAGAGTCAAAAGAAATATATTTAAGCTCCTTATATCAGTCTCTGTTCCCAAGTCAAAGGCAAAGATCTTGTGGAGTCTCAAAGTCTCTATTCGTTTTTATGGTTTTGCTAACCAAAAGACTTATCTATGACCTGTGGAAGTCCATAAGATCTACTCTTCAGTGGAAATTCAGCTTAGGGTACCTGAAGCAACTAGAAAATTGAATACATTTTATCTCTTCACCTTTCATGTACTTCCTGGGATTTAAAATTTTTATTTCTCCCTTCTCAAAACCTTGCCTGTGCAAAAACGATAAATCTTTTACAAAACCTCTCCTGCTTGCTCCCTTTTGTCTTCATCATAATACCAAAAGACCTTATTATCCATCCATTCTCCGTGTACATCATTAACTTAATCATACTTCTTACCTGATTCATACATTACATGGATTGCATGAAAATTCCACAGTACCTATAGAGACACAGTTGACTGAATGAGTTCAGTTTTTATGAGTAAGAGACAAGCAGAGAATGATATTGTTAAGTATAAAATCAGTGATCAATCCAAACTGTAAATTGAGAATATAGTATGATTTGTAATAAAATCATCAATAAAAGTGAAATAAAATACTTAAGCAAACTTCAGATCAAAAGTTAATGAGCATGCACAATAGAACCTCTAAATACATCAATTTACAAAATTAAAAAAGATAATACATGGGTAGACATTTCGTAACCATGGGTAAGAAGCAGCACCATTGTTCAGAGGAAAAATACTACCTACAGCAAATTACAGACCCAGAAAAACAACAGGCAGAACTGTCACTATTTTTGTCAACCTCAAATTCACATGAAATTACAAGTGAACTTAAATTCCAGCAAAATATTTTCATGAAAACGAACGTAGTTGTAATACTGATACTTTCCAAAGCTATAACAAGCGAAGTAATATAGCAATGGCATGAAGATAGGCATACATACCAAAGGAATAAGATTGAGAGTATATTTCAAATATCATATATGTCTGTAGAATTGTAATTTCAAGAAACATGTTAACACCATGTGACCTTTATTGATAGCCTGAATCAAATTGGTCATCTAATTTGTATGCTATCCTATATTTTTTTAAAGTGAAAACTTATTTTCTACAGAAATTTCTTCATAATCTTTACAACTATGACTTTTATCAATGCTTTAAGATTGTAAGGTCTCTGAAGGCAAAAATCTGTATTTATTGCTTCTCCCTCTATACTTATACATGACTTAAAATAGACCTTTGCTCATTGTATAAAATTCTTCATCTCATTAATAGATGGAAACTACGTTCTTATTGTCTCTCCTGTAATTCAATGTTCTGAGTATAATTGCACTCTTTTGTCACATGCATTATATATTTACTTAGTTGTTTCTTCCCCCTCTGTCTGTCGTGAGTTATCTAAGGTTATCTTTAAGAAACAAAATTAATTTTTTTTTTAGTATAGCCAAGAACGTAAATATTTATTTCTTTGTGTTGAACATTCAAAATCTTTTCTCCTGGGTATTTTCAAAGGTTTCAAAAGTTATTAAATTCAGCAGGTTACAGTATTACACAAATACTATTATTAGGATAAGAATTCTCATATACATAAAAGTATACACATATTATGAAAATACAGATGTTCTCAATGCTATGAGGACTTTTTCTTTGCATTGTTTTATTTTCATTCAAGTCACCTATTTGACATGCAGGTATTGAAATTACATGAACACATATTTTTAGCCCATGTCTTTTAGAAGTCTGTTTTGCTCAGTGGGAAAAGATATATTCAATTATAAAACCATCTGGCATTTTTTTTTTATTTTTTATCTTTTTTTAATTCATTTTATAATTTAATTTAATTCTACATATCAGCCACGGATTACCTTGTTCTCCCCCCTCTCGCCACACCTCCCCACCTCACCCCCCGCCTTCTCCCCAGTCTACCCCCCATTCCTATCTCCTCCAGGGCAAAGACTCCCCTGAGGATTGAGTTCAACCTGGTAGATTCAGTCCAGGCAGGTCTGGTCGCCTCTTCCCAGACTGAGCCAAGTGTCCCGGTATAAGCCCCAGGTTCCAAACAGCCAACTCATGCACTGAGTATAGGACCTGGTCCCACTGCCTGGATGCCTCCCAAACAGATCAAGCTAATCAACTGTCTCACTTATCCAGAGGGCCTGATCCAGTTGGGGGCTCCTCAGCTATTGGTTCATAGTTCATGTGTTTCCATTTGTCTGGCTATTTGTCCCTGTGCTTTATCCAACCTTGGTCTCAACAATTCTCACTCATACAAACCCTCCTCTTTCTCGCCAATTGGACTCCTGGAGCTCCACCTGGGGCCTGGCTGTGGATTTCTGCATCTGGTTCCCTCAGTCATTGGATGGGGTTTCTAGCATGGCAATTAGGGTGTTTGGTCAACCTATCACCAGAGTACGTCAGGTCGTTCTGTCTCTTGACCATTGCCAGTAGTCTATTGTCGGGGTATGTTTGTGGATTTCTGTGGGCCTCTCTAGCACTTTGCTTCTTCCTATTCTCACGTGGTCTTCATTTATCATGGTCTTTTGTTCCTTGTTCTCCCTCTCTGTTCTTGATGGGAATCAATCTCCCCCAAGATCCACCTATACCACTCTTGGGTATATACCCAAGGAATGCTCAATCATACCACATGGACACTTGCTCAGCTATGTTCATATCAGCATTGTTTGTAATAGCCAGAACATGGAACCAACCTAGATGCCCTTCAACTGAAGAATGGATAAATAAAATGTGGTACATATACACAATGGAGTACTGCTCAGCAGAGAAAAACAATGACATCATGAGGTTTGCAGGCAAATGAATGGATCTAGAAAAAATCATCCTGAGTGAGGTAACCCAGACTCAGAAAGACAAACATGGTATGTACTCACTCATAGGAGGATACTAGATGTAAAACAAAGATGACTAGACTGCTACTCACAGTTCCAAGGAGGCAACCTAGAAAATAGGACCCCAAGAAAGAAACAGGGATCGCCCAATGACAGAGAAATGGATGAGATCTACATGAACAACATGGACGTGAGTGGGGGTAATAAAGGGCAAGGATTGAGATAAAGAGAGCTTGGGGAAGCGGGAGATCCCAGCTGGATCAAAATTAAAATTTTAACACTTCTAATATAACATATTCATTTCTTGACCTCTTCTTGTATAGCTGTCCCCAGGTAGACATTCCTGTTTTGTATATGTGGTTCTCAGTCCACCAAGAATTATGTATTCATATATATGTACATATATAGAATAATCTGTGTTCTTGGTGACAGGAATAGTAATAGCTATATGCAAATAAACTTTTATATATATATATATATATATATATATATATATATATATATATATATGCAAAGGTTTTCCTCTACGTTACATTGCCACACTTCCTGGGAACCTGCTTATAGATGGATACCAATTAGATTGACGATATAACTGTAATACTGAAAGTTGTTATGCCTGTCACTACAAATACCAGTAAGCAGACACAGGGACTGGATCTTTAAGTTGTATTTTATTTGGAGAACTTTTGATCTGGGATGGCAGAAAGTGATCACCCTAAAAAATCTCCCCTCTATTCCTTGTCATCACTCTGTTGAGAGGAGAAAAATAAAGGCAGTCACATTGCAGAGCTCAGTTTTGTCTTTCTGGGCAGGTAAGCTGCCACACTTTTGAGACTTGTGATTTCTCTGTTTCTCTGGTTAACATTTCATACACTTTACTCTCATTCACTGGACTTCTGGATGCAGGACTTTCATGGAATAGTGAGCTACATTAGTACATGCTGGTATCAATAATGTACTCTACTAAGTGCCATGGTTTTAGATAATTAATTCAGAACACTCAAACTATTAATAGTGTATATGTGCTAAACTATTAAAAAATATAAGCACGAAGGTTTTTTTTTTTACATATAGAGCACAAACATGCCCTGTCTCTTGTCAATAGATTTCCCTGGATTCAGTAATACTGTGCAAATCCAACTTCATTAAATACATTTGGATCTCACTCTTGGTCTATATGTCACAACTGTTGCAGATATTCTATATATCTAATATTTATTTTAGGACTAGAATCTTGCATTTGCCTTTACCATAAATTGGCCATATTACCTTTAGTATAATCTAATATTAAAGTTAATATAATATTTAACTATTCTTGTATATAGTTCAAATTTTATTAATTTATTTAAATTAATTTAAAAATACACACACGCTGACTCCTTTTTAGTGTTGCTTGTAAGTATACATTGCTGACCATTTGGTAATTTGATAACCAGTTAGGAAGTTCATCCCTGAGGAAGAACAATTCTCCCTCTCTCAGCAGTCATTAATTGCCTGTAGCTTCTATCTAATGGTGGCACCTTGGGAAAAATTTTCCCCATTTACATTTCTCTGTCAGTTTGTGTTGTCGTTTTTCAACTCTTATTTAGAGAGTCATATAATTGTGGTTCTACAGGTGTAGTTTCCTTGCCATAGGTAGAAGACACACTCTCATAATAGACTTTCTATTTTTCTGACTCTGTCCCCTGTGATGTTCTCTGAGCATTAGATGTAGAAGTTGTGTGATAGATGTATCAATTAGAGTTGGACACCCCATAGTCAATTGTCCTATGCATTTTTCTGTGTTGTAGATTTCTCCAATTGTCTCCACTTGATGCAAAATAAAATTTCTCTTTTAAGGGTTAAGAGCTATACATAAATGTGGTTACAAGGATAAATATTTTCAATGCAGTTAGATATTATACTGATTTAGGAAATTCAAAATAATTGGTTCTCCTCTAAGATCCATGACTTCACTAGTTGTGGGTAGTTCACAAGATTTTCATTACTTACCATGATTCTCTTTTTGAGCAGAACTTAAGTACAATTAGGTATCTGTTGTTTGTACCAAAGATAAAAGTGCTAATATTAAACCTTTGGGAATATCTTGCTGTTCTGGTCATTATTGTGGGTCAGATTTGGACTGTTGATTGCTTCCGTCTCTTATCAGAATACATAGAATTTTCCAGTACTAGGAAATTGAATCCTCAAGGAAGAGAATTTCAGTTCAGATAAAGCTTGATTCTGAATCCTTTGTCTAAAGTGCATGGTGTCTTAAACAGAAAGGACTTAACATCAACTTCTAAAAATCAACAAAAGATAAGCACCAGAGTCTATATTGTTTGGGGAGTCTATTGAACTCACTGAACAACTCTAAAGGGTTTCCTCATACCTTGTACTGACATGATTAGATAATCTATTGCTCTTGGATAGATCATTATCGTCCTAAGTGACAAATTCATTTAAACAATATACTAATGCAAACACATTTATGTATTATGTGTAATTTTAGATAAATATGGAATAATATGATTGCTTATGGCTTTGTCAAACATACCTAACATCATACATTCTTCCTGACTTCTTGTACTTTTTTACTTACACCATTATTCTCACATTCTATTTTATTACAGGAATATTATTAAGGGCTCTGCCATTGTTTGATTATTCTATTATTTGAAGATAAGTAATATAATATGTAAATCCATTTAATTGGGAAAGATATACTACTATACTTAATAAACCAGTGAAAGCCAAATGATGACAGAAGCCCCTCTTATATAAAGCTACTTCACTAAGGTACTGTGACATAACCAGTCAGATACTGACAGGTTTGGAGATCCTTGGAGATAAGTGATGCTTCATTCACCTTTAGAAACCATATTCTACGTTGCTGAAATAAACTCAGTTTTTTCAGCTTTTTTTTTGTTTTTGTATGTATATTGTATGTTGAGCTTATTGTCTGCTGAAGACCTACAAGAAATAAACAAGAGAGTGAGCATTAGTCTTCATGACTGATTAGCCTCCTGAATGCTTATCCATTACCACGTGGTCAGCACTATATATATGCATAACAATGAATGAACTTAGCAGGTTGTATTTATATATTGATTTATATTCATATATAAGTTGGAATCTGTGGCTGGAATGAATGAGTTCCAAGCTATTACTATAACATAATATTTGGGCTATTTTCAACAGATAAACATTATAATAACTGTATGCAGTTATACTAAACATTAAGAATGTATATTTCTCAAAATACATGGAAAGCACGTTGAAAATATATATTCATATTTTGAGTAAGAATACTTTTAACATATCTGGCCATACTACAATTATACTAGAAATATATTTTCTTAAATTACATTTTTAAATAATAAGTATTGGCAAGGGTTTAGAAAAAAGAGAACTCCCATAAACTGTTGATGGGAATATAAATCACAATAACCATTATGGAAACCACTATAGACAAAGTTCAAACCATTACACTCAAAACTTCCACAGGGAAATGTTTGCAAAAGAAGTCAGAGTGAGGAAAATCCATCTCCACTTCTTTGTGAATTTGTAGCACTATTCACAATACAGAAGACATGAAATGTCCATCATTAGATATATAAATAAAAACAAATGTAACATAGTGAATGGAAAGAGAACAGACTGATAAACAACCATAAGAGCAGAAAATGTGTCCTTTGTGACAAAATGGATGAAGAAGGAAAACAGTACATTTAAAAAAACAAAGAAAAACAGCCAAAAAGACAATTACCTCATCATCTTACACATTAGTAGAATATTTGAAAGGTCAATTTCAGAGAAGTAGGAAAAAATGTCTTTTAAAGCTTGTGCCTATTTGGAAGAAAAACATACACATTAAAATGCTTAGGAAAATATTATCTGGGATAATGTTATTTTGAGAGAATAATTTTAGTATAAGCATTTAGTTAACTAATTACATATTAAAATAGAGACATTTGTAAATTCAGTACTAGAACAATATTTCTACTTGTTGCTTTGAAATTTGTATCCATATATCAAGTTCAAAAATTAAAAATTAAAGTGGACCTAAAATGTACTTGTATTTCCCTCTTTTGTGAAATAAGATATGTGGTTGAGAGAATCAAAGAATACTTGCTGTAGTTGATATATACATGAGCAAGAATTTGTTCCATTGTTATATAAGTATCAGTTGAAACTGAATGCATTGTAATTTTAATAATTATTATAGGATGGTTTGAGACACCTACCACTTAGAGTTTCTTAACACTAAGAAAATACATTTGTGAGGCTAATGTGGTTAATGATACATCAGGGGCTCTTTTATCAATCAGGTATTCATAAATTGCTCCCTGGTCATTAATCATAAAATCTGAGAAAACCCTGATAATTGCACACAGCAACCACATTAATAGTTGATAATGAGCAATTTTTGATGAAACTTTCCCAAAGCTCTGCTGCCAGTGTTACTGTATACTCTGTAACTTCTGCAGCCTTTAAAATGGCATCTTTTGTTTTGGTTTTTACGATAATAACAAATACTTTGAGGAGTAATGAAGGAATGCGAAGTGTTTGGTTTAGAAGCTAATTTTTTTTTTATCTGAAGGCTCATGAGGTACACAGTCTGGATTTGGGAATCCCTGATTTTGTATGTAGATGTAACCAACCATCTTATTAAATAAGAAACACAGAACCAATGCAAAGAAGAAAGCCAAGAGATCAGAGCTAAGAGCCTTACCCGCCTGCTGCAGCTAGCCTCTTCAGCCAAGAGACCTCTCCAAAAGAGTCCTACTTCCTGTCTGTTTGTCTTTATATAGACTTTCTGTTCTACCTTCTCATTGGTTGTAAAACCAACCACATGACTGCCTTGTCACTGTCTGTTGGCTGTATCCTTGAAAACACAGAGATCTACCTAGCTCTGCCTACCAAATGCTGGGATTAAAGGCGTGCACCACCACCACCCAGCTTTTGCTATGGCTTTAATAGCTCTGACCGCCAGGCAACTTTATTTATTAACATACAATCAAAATCACATTTCAGTACAAATAAAATACCACCGTTAGTATTTACATTTTCTTGCTTCATGAGCAAAAGTTTGAGATGACAATTCAGCAAACTCATGTGGTCTATTTTGTAGTGCTTGGCAAGGAATGTTTTATAAAACACTGAAATTCCCCTGAAATTTGGCTAAGTAAATTTAATAGACTTAACTATTTTCTGTCAGATGTGTTGCTTTTTTATCAAACCAGGCATAATAATCACAAACTGGTTTAAGCCACTGCTGAATGTACTGTAAAATAATGTACAACTCAATGTCTGGGCAAATTGAATGGAAATTTACTCATGAAGTACTTGAACTAATTTAAATTCACTTTAGAAAAATACCCTGTGGGGTTGCTGTAATTAGCCACAGTGAACCATTCTTTGGCCAAGATATGTCTCTAAAAAAGGTGGTTTAATTTATATGAATCTGAATATTCAAGCTAATAGTTTTAAATAAGACATCAAGTTGTCAAATGAATTAAAAGAAGTCTTTGTGAACACTTAGAAACTCTAACAATAGTGTGCTATTTAGCCTTTCTTTGTAAATAAATGTAACTAGTTTAATTTGTATCAGATTTATGTTTTGTTTTATTTTTGAGAATATAATATAACTACATTATTTCTGTCTTTCCTCCATCCTAACTGCATTCTAAATATTCATTCTCATACCCATAGATAAGTATAGGTCTCACCCCTCATCAAAGAAAATGTCTCTTTTTAACAGATGATGACCATTGCATAAAAACAAAACAGGTCAAAATGTGGAGAACTTGTGACACCCAGATTCAGTTAATATATCTACAACACAACTGCTGTACCTGTTCAGGGATCATAATGAAAGAGGATTGAAAGATTGTATGAACCAGAAGATCAGGAAACCTGTTAGGAGATTTCGTGTCCTAGAAATGTCAGAGAAACAACCCACATAGTCTCATCAACATGGCTTTATAAATATAGCCTCAAAAAGGATGGCATCAATACACATGATGACATGGAGGAGTGAAATCTCATGTTGTCCTACTCTGGACAAAGAAAAGAACTACAAGCAATTTAGAAATGTGGAGAATCAGAGTAATAGTGTTCCCAGGAGAAGAACACCCGTCTTGGGCTGGCTATCCAATACCAACTGGTTAGCTCTATAATATACAAGTAACATTAAAGAGATGGAGCAAGCTTTATTTATTATATTTATAAATACATTTTAAAAAGTGTGGCCATGTATTTGAAAGAGAGCAAGGAAGAATGATACAGGAGGACAAGGAAATAGAAAATGATGTTTTCATTTAATAAATGAAGTAAATATTTTAACTTTAAAAATTACTAAAAAAAGTCATTCAAGGTATAATCTCAGTAATGTGGAAAGTTGATTTAGGAGGAGCAGATGTTCAAGAGCAGCATAGACAATTTATTGAGGCTAAATTTCAAATATGTGTATTAGCTCTGGTATACTCTAAAACTTCTTACTTTTTCTCACTTACTTCTTACTAAAGAGTGAAGAATGATTTTGGCCACATTTGCCTACTGTCACACATTTTTGACAAGCCACCTAGGACCAAATATCCATGTACTAAATACCTTTAAATCATGAGACAGAATAAGTTCTTCATCATTTATCAACGATACAAAAAAGATAGTATGCGCACATTTTCTTACTTTATGCCAGGATGGTGTACCTCAGGCATAATGTATGAAAAACTGATGAAATATTTTAAAAGCTGAGAAGGACTATCTCAGAACCTAACTATATAGTACCATTTTTCATTATTTCTCTTGTATATCCTAGACTTACAGTTCAAGAGCCCAGAAATAAGAATAGGTACCAAAATTCCAAGCAGAGAATAAGATGCCCCTTCTACCTTCTGGAACAATGTCAAATAAATAAATAAACATTCAAGATTTTTACCATCAGATAGAATGCAAGGAGTTATTTCAATCTTCTTGAATTTGTATAGATTTGTTTTGTGTCCCAGGATATGTTCTTTTAGAAAATCTTCCATGTGCTGCAGAGTAGAATTTGAATTCTTTGGTGTCTGGGTATAATATTCCATATTATGTCCATTTGATGTATAGTATTAATTAATTTTGATGTTTCTCTATTTTTTTTTGGCAAATGACCTCTCTTTATTGTACAAACTGGGATAATGGAATCAATTACTATTAATGAATTGATGTTGTGTCTTTAAATCAACTAGTACATTTTTAATAAAATTGAGTGCTCCAGTGTGTGATGCATACATGTTTAGAATAGTAACATCTTCTTAATTGACTGTTACCTTAACTAGAGAAGTGTCCTTCCTTATATCTTTTGATTAGTCTTATTTTGAAGTATGTCTTCTGCTGCTTCCTGGTCCTGTTTGATTAAGGTACTTTTGTCCATCCTTTTACTCTAAGGCAACACTTATCCTTAAAACTGAGATGTAATTCTTGTATAAAACAGATGAATAGATTTTCTTTCTTTATTCATTCAGTTAGCCTTTGACTGTTGATTGGAGAAAATGGCCATTATTATTCAAAGTTATTATTGAAATTTGTGTGTTAGTTTTGGTCATCATATTATTGTTTGTGGTGTAGTTTGTATTCTCTATGTTATTTTGTGTGGTGATAATTACGGTTTCTCCTTTCTTCCCACATCTCCTTGCTTGGGTCATTCTTCTCTTTGGAACAAAATATTTCTTCCTGTTTTTTCTTTGTTTGGTTTCTTATACATGAAAAGTTTAAGATTGTTTAAGTATTGCAAAGTTTTTCTTTATCCTTCAATTATATTGGACAATTTTCTGAGTATTTTAGTTTAGGCTGCCCAGCATAGTCTTTTTAGGATTTGGAATACATTGTTCCAGGATTTTCTGAATTTCAAAGTTTCCATTGAGAAATCAGATATTATTCTGATGGGTTTTCTTTTATATATATCACTTGAACATTTTCTCTTTTGGCTTTCAATATCCTTTCTTTGATATGTATACTTAGTGTTTTAACATGATATACTGTGAGGATTTTTTTTCTGATCCTGTCTACTTGATGTTTCTAGAAGCTAAATGGGTGTGTATTTCCTTAGTTTGGGGAAGTTTGCCTCTATAATGTTGAAGAAATGGTCTAAACCATCAACATGGAATTCTTCTTCCTTGTCTGTACCTATAATTTGAAAGTTTGGTGTGGTTTTATTTTTCATGTTGTTCCACATTTCCTGTATGCTCCTGTGTGTGTGTGTGTGTGTGTGTGTGTGTGTGTGTGTGTGTGTGTGTGTGTATCTGTGTGTGTGTGTGTGTGTGTGTGTGTGTGTGTGTGTGTGTGTGTGTGTGTCTGTGTTTAAATTCTTAATAGTCCTATTTATTTGGCCTAGAACCTCTTATTTATCTTGGATTCCTGATATTCTATCTTTTGTTTGATTCATTTTACATATAAAATTTTTTGCATTTTCTACGTGAATTATTGGATTTTCAATTCCATATTCATTTCAGCTTGAGTTCTCATCAATGGTATCAATGTTTTGTTCTCTTCATTGAATTCCATTTTCAAGTTGTGGATTGTCTATCTCATTTCCTTAAGCTTTACGTTTGTGATTTCTTGAACATCAGTCAGGTGTTTATTCTCAAAGGGCATTCTACTTATTTATTTATTTATTTATTTATTTATTTATTTATTTATGGTTTTTCTAGACAGGGTTTATCCGTGCAGTTTTGGTGCCTGTTCTGGATCTTGCTCTGTAGAACAGGCTGGCCTCGAACTCACAGCAATCTGCCTGGCTCCTGCTCCCGAGTGCTGGGATTAAAGGTGTGTGCCACTGCTGGTCGGCTGGTCATTCTCTTTAAATTGACTGAGGTGTTTTTGTGTTCCAACTTTAAACTCCTTGAATAATTTGATGCTTTTTTATTCTTCTTTTAAGTTCTTTGTGCTAAGTTTCATCTAGATAATTTTTATTGATTAACATTTCTGTAGAATTTTCAAGACACTAGTGAATTATGTACAGGATCTGCCTAGGCAGAGAATGTCTTGAAAATTTTTTTAAATGTAAGACACTATTAAGCTTTCACAAATACGAATTTCCATGTTTTTCCTGTCTGAGTATGCTTATTTGTGGGTCTCCATGCATGTGTTTTTGCATTAATATAGAAGCCAATGGTGTATGCTGTGACTATTCTTCATTCTTTCTCCACTATATTTTTTATAAACAGGTGTCACAATGACTTTTGAACTAACAATTTGATTAGAGTGACTGGACAGCTGCCTCAGGTATTCACCTGTCTCTGTCTTCCCAATGCTGCAATTACAGGTATTTTGCCTGACTTTTTCTCCAAATGTTGAAGAATCAATACTGAATTTGAAGGCTTCCAAGGCAAACATATTACAAACTGAGCCAACTTCCTAGCTCTGATAGTGACTAAGTTTTATGCTATTTTGTATTTAATGTTAAAATATTTGGTTATTGTCTCATTGTTTTTGTTAAAAACACAGTATGTTTTGATGTCTAAGATATGTACACTTCATACAATCTGTTTTAAAGTCCTCATTTTTACTATTTTATGTAGCTGGCAATTTTCCTGTGTCTCACTCGGTCCTGTAGCTGCTCTGACTCAAATAAACACACAGAGGCTTATATTGTCTTCAAACTGTATGGCTTAATGGTTCAGGTTTCTCACTAGCTAGCCCTTACATCTTAAATTAACCCATTTCTATAAATCTAAACTTCGCCATGTGACTCATGGCTTACCAGTACTTTACAGCTTGCTTCTCCCGGTGGTGGCTAGCAATGTCTCTCAGCTCTGCTTTTCTCCTTCCTCTCTCTCTAGTTGAAATCCCATCTTACCTTATTCTGCTATACCATTGCCTAGCTTTATCAACCAATCAGAGCAACATATATTCACAGAATACAGAACGACATTCCACAGCACTACCCCCCCCTTTTTGAATAATCAAAAAGGAATGTTTTAACTTTAACTTAGTAAAATTACATATAATAGAACAGTTATCAAGCAAGAATTACAGTTACAATATCTAGTCTATTTGTATTTGGCAATATTAGAGAAATTATTCAATCTGTCTTAAATTTGTGAGTCTAAAGTTTTATATATAATTCATCTTTTATCATAACCAAAGAAAATTATAACTATCTAGTTATTACACAGCAATTTTATGTAAATATTTCTGTTTGAACATAATGATTTCTTTCTTAAAACTTTGTGTCTGGACTCAAAGCTTACTCTGTGAAAATATTTATCATAATGTAGTTACATTGATAGAGATAAGACTTCTCAAATTTTCTACATTCTTACTAGCTTAGGTAAGTTACATTTTCAAATATGTATTTTAATCTCATACTATATTCATACCTATTAATATATAAGTGTTTGTGATTGCACTGACAGTTTCTTATTTCAAGTATGTTTATAACTTGGGCTTGATGAGTTGGCTCAATAGACAAAGTTGCCTGCTCCAAATACTGATAAAAGGACTGTGATCTTTAGGATTTCCACGGCAAAAGGAGAAGACTAATTCCCAAAAGCTGTCCTCTGACAGCCATATGATCACCATAAGATGCATGTTTCTCATTGAAATAATAAATATATAAAATGAAACTTAGAACCTTAAAAATATTTTTCATGAGATTGGTTCTTAAATCGATCACTTTTCTTATAATGCTGTCTGTTAGATAATGAACTTTGGTGTTCTATCAAAATTCATAATTTGGAGCCCCAATCTCCAGGGTTTCTGTTTTGAAAAATAATGTATCAAATGAAGCAACTAAAGTTAAATAAAGTTACAAATGTGTGCTCCAGATCTGATGGGGTTGGTGTATTCTAAGGACATAATCCACTTACTACCTCTCCTTCCTTCTCTCTCTCACATACATAAATAAAAGAACTCACATAAAAAGAGAGCATGTGAACTCTCAGGAAGTAACATCCTAAATGCAAGACATGAGTGAATCCACACAAAAAACTGACTACTGGTACATCTTGGTCTTATACTGTTTGCATTCCAGACTATGACAAGTAAAATTCTGTTGTTTAAGTTATGCACGCTACAATATTTGAATTTAGAAGTATGAGAAAACTAAGACCATAACAGTCATTACAAATTTAGTAACTATAATAAGAAATATAAATGTACTGTTTAAAAATTCTTCTTGACTTTTATCCTGGTATCTTATGAATAGTATACACAGATACTGATTATATGTTTCAAAGTTTATTGCACTATAACAAATACTATGATAATTATTTTGAAATTCATCCTTTGCTCCTATGTTAAAACTCTCTCCCCAAAGCAGTTCATATAAATTATATTTTTCCTTTGCAAAATAGTTCATACAATTTCAAATTTTCTGCCTTTCTATTTTAAAGCTGGGCATAAAAAATATTTATTCATTCTTGTCTGCTAGCAAGTCCTAAGTCCTTCCCCGTTGTAGGGTCCTGTGTCACACACTGAAAAAATGAATACTACATAAAGGAATCAAGAAGGATCTGAATGAATACACCTTGATGCATAATCCCACTTAATATATTAACATTAGATTTTACTATTATTTTTCTTTAATTATACTTTGACACAATTTACCATGCTGTAATGATATCCATATGATCACTTTTCCATAAAACCCCCCAAAAGCATCATTCAAATAGCATTTAGATAGTAAAATATAGGATTCTTAGCACCTGGATTACTTTCAGAGGAATTAGGAGCTTTGTACTCTTTCTCGCATGTCCCAACCTATGCATTTCTTTACCTCTACCATTTGTAGAATCCTTGATTAAAATATCAAAAATTTAAGTAACTTTAAATTTAAGCATTTAAAATAACTTTCCCTGAATTTTGTGAATTACTCAAGCAAATTATTCAAAGTTAGGAAACTCCTTGTATTTGTATTTCAAGTTTGGAATAGCTCACTCAATACAATATTTTCTAGTATGTTCCATTTACCTACAAATTTCATGATTTCATCGTTCATTATAGATGAATAGCTCCATAGTGTATATGTATATGTACATATTTCCATTATCCATTAATCACTTCATAAACATTAAGTTGTTTTTATGTCCTAGCTATTGTGACTAGAGCAGCAACAAACATAACTGATAAAGTGTCTGTGGAGTAACAAATCAAGTACTTCAGGAATACAACAAGGAGTGATAAATTTAGATCATAAGGTAGATTTATTTTTATCTTTTGAGGAGTCTTAACATTGATTTTCATAATGGTTCCCATTCCCACCAACAGTGAATTAGGGTTTCCTTTATCCTGAATCCTCTCCAGTATTTGTTTTTTATTTTTCTTTTATCTTTGTCTTTTTGCCTGGAGTAAGATGAAATATGAAAGTTGTATAATTTGCATTTCCCTAATTGCTAAGCATGATAAATATTTTTTGGTATACTTCTTAGCCATTTTTATTACCTCTTTTGAGTTATAATATATTATTATATTATATATATAATAAATGCATATTGATTATGCATCAAGGTGTATTCATTCAGATCCTTCTTGATTCCTTTATGCAGTATTCATTTTTTTAGTGTATGACACAGGAACCTGCTGTGGGATGGTCTGTATGTCAAATGTGTTGCTGATTGGTCAATGAATAAATCACTGATTGGCAGTGGCCAGGCAGGAAGTATAGGCGGGACTAACAGAGAGGAGAATTGAGAGAACAGGAAGCTGGGTGGGAGAGACACTGCCAGCTGCCATCAGGATAAGGAAGATGTAAAGTACCGGTAAGCCACAAGCCACGTGGCAAGGTATAGATGAATAGAAATGGATTAATTTAAGCTGTAAGAGCAGTTAGCAAGAAGCCTGCCACGGCCATACAGTTTGTAACCAATATAAGTCTCTGTGTTTATTTGGTTGGGTCTGAGTGGCTGTGGGACTGTCGGGTGTCAGAGATTTGTCCTGACTGTGGGCCAGGCAGGAAAACTTTAGCAACAAATGGCATCCAACGTGGTGGCAAGAGTTTCCACCTAAAAACTGAGAAAAGATTCTAAAACGGAGCTAAAAACAGTTCCTAATTGTCTCTCTCAAATGAGCGGCAGCTGCCGGTTTGAGCTACTGGCGGGTTCCTAGCGTGCACGCTCGACCTGCGGTATGGCGGGAATGAGGCCTCTGCAAGTGGCACATTAAGCTGCTTGGTTGATTTAGCCTTTGCTAGTACAAAACAAAAAAAAGAGGTTTCTGGGCTACATGCTGCTTGGATAAAAGCATAGACCCACGATGGCTCCCAGAGCTGGTGGTAAGCATACCCGCCATGTTGGGAAGCTGAGGTGGGCGGAGCCAGCAGCCACAGCTGCTGCAGTTTAAGGCAATAGATTCACAATAAGACAGATTCAGATGTAATAGTTTAAAATGTGTGTAAAATATACATAGGCTTGAAAGAGACAAAAAAGGTGATATATACAGTTATATAAACAAATACATAGTTTTAAAAAATAAAGTCTTTAAAGAGACAGTAAAATTAATATAAAAAATAAGCCCCGTAAAGATGGATATCACACAGAGAATCTGGATTGTGTTGTCTTTGGGATTCTTAACTACAGAGAGATATTTGATTGTAAAGGAAGCTGAGTTAAACCAATATGCATATTTTAAAGGTACCTTGACTTCAAAATTTGGATATAAGGATATGTTACTTTGGAAAGGAGACTCTGCTTTTGTTTCCACAGAAAGCCATAGGCTATGGATTTGTTCCAGATTAAGACATATCAGGTTTGACCAGCCAAGACCACCTGAAAGGTCTCCGATGACACCATGGCCCACATGATCCAACATCCACAACTGTTTCAAGTCATCTGGCTCAGATGATACAGCCTCACGGACTACTCCATGATCCTAAAATTTTCTTTGTTTCCCCAGAAGATACAGCATCCCCCCTCCAGCAGGAAGTAGTAAGAGAAGCTACGCCCAAATTCCCAAATATACCAAGCTGACTTTGGAGATGTGTAAAGGTTAAAACCTTCCTTTTTAAGAAAAGAAAAGGGGAAGTGCTGTGGGATGGTCTGTATGTCAAATGTGTTGCTGATTGGTCAATGAATAAATCACTGATTGGCAGTGGCCAGGCAGGAAGTATAGGCGGGACTAACAGAGAGGAGAATTGAGAGAACAGGAAGCTGGGTGAGGGAGACACTGCCGGCTGCCATCAGGATAAGGAAGATGTAAAGTACTGGTAAGCCACAAGCCATGTGGCAAGGTATAGATTAATAGAAATGGATTAATTTAAGCTGTAAGAACAGTTAGCAAGAAGCCTGCCACGGCCATACAGTTTGTAACCAATATAAGTCTCTGTGTTTACTTGATCGGGTTTGAGCGGCTTGGGACTGGCGGGTGAGAGAGATTTGTCCTGACTGTGGGCCAGGCAGGAAAACTCTAGCAACAGGAACCTACAGTGGGAAAGGACTTATGACTTGCTATCAGACAAGAATGAATAAATATACCTATATAGCCCAATTTTGAGTGGGGCATTTGTCTAAATCTTTTTTCAGTTCTTTATATTTTCAGTGTATAGCAGGAAAAGATTCAATCTTTTTGTGTAGTCTTTATATTCTTCTGACTGATTGTCTCTTCAGCTGTGCAGAAGCTTTTTCATTTTATGATGTTCCACTTGTCAATTGATGACATTAATTCCTGGGCAAATGGACACCTATACATAAAATTCTTTCTTACATTTATATACTGCAAAATACTGCATATGTTTTCTTCTAGCAGTAGAAGAAATATTTCATTTTTCACAATTCAGCTTTTGATCCGTTTGAAATTCATGTGAAAAATAAATGCTATGTATTAATTTCATTATTTCACCCATGAACATTCAGTTTTCCTGCCACAAATTGCTTAAGATTCTGTACTTTAACCAGTTTATTTTTTGAACATCTTCTCCAAATATTAGTTGTCTTTAGTAATGTGTATTTCTGTTTGGGACATCTACCTTATTCCATTGGTCTACGTGTCTTTTTGCTGTTTTAATTATCATAATTGTACACTATGTATAGATGTCTGGAATGGCAATCACTTTATCATTATTATTTTTGGTTAGAGCTGATTTGGCTATCTAGAGCATTTTATGTTTCAATATGAAATTCAGAATAGTTTTTGTTTCTATTTCTGTGACGAATGACATGTGAACTCTCAGGATTTCATTGGGTATATAAAGAGCTATTAATACAATGGTCTTTTTTAGAATATTTCCATCAATAAACATGAACTGTCTTTTCATTTTCTAGTGTCTTTTTTTTATCTTTTTCTTAAGAGATTTAAAGTTTTCTCACTTTCTTGGTGATGCTTATTTCTAGATGTTTTATTTTTGTTAAGGCTACTGTGAATGGGAATCTGTCCACAACCTCTTTCTCTGTATGCTTGTTGTTTATAAGTAGGAAAACTCCTGTATTTCTTTACAAGCTGATTCTATATCTTGCCACATTTTAAAAATTATGGATCATTTAAAAAGTTTTCTGACCTAAATTTGGGGTTTTCCCATGTATAATATTATAAGATCTCCAAATAGGGTAATTTGACTTCTTCATCTCCTATTTATATGCTTTTAATTTTCTTGTCTTGCTATATTATTCAAATTATTCTGTAGTGTTTGCTAGCTTGGGTGTTGAGAGTTTCATTCTATTATTAGTTTAGCTTGAATTCAATATTTTTATCTCCTTATTAAATTCAAATTTTAAATACTGTATTACATTTATTTTTATTAAGCCTTATATTTAATTTTCTTGGACATCAGCTAGGAATATATTCTCTTTAAGTGCATTCTTTGAATAATGATTGAGCTATTTCTTTTGTCATCTTTAAATTCCTTGGATTCTTTCATGAACTTTGTAATTGTTATTAAATTCTATGTCTTACTCCCAATATTCCTCAGTTGCCAGTAGTTCTTTGTGTATGGTTTAGAAGAACACACAAGCTGGCTACCCAATATCAAATGTTCAGCCTACAAAAACATACATACAAGTAACATTATATAACTTTATCAGGTTTGCATATATTAGAAATGTATATGTATTTATAACTGTTTGGGAAGGATTAGGGGGTATAGCCTTGCTACAAGAACACTATAATTGGGGATATGCTATGAAGTTTAGAGAGCCCATAACATTACCATCCTCTCTCTCTCTCTCTCTCTCTCTCTCTCTCTCTCTCTCTCTCTCTCTCTCTCTGTCCATCTTTCTCTTTCTGCCTGAGAGTTTGTTGCCCCAACATGTATGCTCACAGCTACTGATGCAGTGCTATGCTTGCCTGTCTGCTGCCATGATCCTAAGCATGATGGTCATGGAGTCAGCTACACTCTGAAACTATGAGCCCCAAACTAAATGCTTTCTTTTATAAGTTGCCTTGGTCATGGTATTTTGCAAAGGCAGTAGAAAAGTAACTAGAACAGAAGTTGGTACCAGAGAGTGGCATATTGTTGTTAGAGAACTGACTATGCTGTATTTTGGAGAAATGTGGAAAACTTTTTGACTTTGAATTATCAACGTATTTCAGGCTTTAAGCAGGGTTTAGAGGGCCATCCTAGTAGAGGCTTAGAATATGATAGAGCTGAGAGACTCTATTGGCCTAGCTCAAGAGGTTTTAGTGAGACTCAATATTAGCAGCTGGATTAGAGACCTTCTTGTGATATTTTGTCAATTTGGCTTTTTCCCCTTGTCATAAGAATCTATCTGAGGCTAAGTTGAAGAGTTTTGGACTAATGACTTTGGCAGAAGAGATTTTAAGACAGCCTCATATTGACTGTGTCAAATGTTCACTAGTGATCACTCTTGTGCAGATATACAATGAGGAAGAGCAAGAAAGAAAGCAGTGCAAAAAAAAAACCCACAAAATATAAAATTGGAGGAGCAAGATAGGACCAGAAAATTAAAGGTGGAAGCAATTCTTATACTCCAAGAGATAAGTGGTTTAAAGAATGCCTGCTATGAAATGGGAGGAAAGAAATAGTATCCTCAGAGCAAGACTTTATCCATTTAATCTTCCAACTCATGAATAGGAAACGCTTAAGGAATTTCTTGCTCCTAAAACAAAGAAAATTTTAAACAAAAGAAAACATCAACACATCAAAGACTATGCAAATGTAATTCAAGCAGGGGTCAGGTTCCATCGCAGGCAGCTGAATTTTTAACCATCAAACATGTGGTTCTGGCTTTAGAGTCATGATGGAAACAGGAGTAAATCAGGTGTGCAATCTTCCTTCATGGTCTAGGACAGCTTTTGAGGCCAAGTATGTAGCAGGGGAGTCCATGCATGGAGGCCAACAGAAGTCATTATGCAAAGCCATATAGGTGAAGCCTATGTCATGTAGAGACCTCAAAATGTTGGTGATACCACAGCCACAAGCTATTTGTCAGTTATTGCTATATACAGGGAGTAGTACTGTTCCAACAGAGAGAAATGTCTTGCAGTCAGCAAAGCTGAAAGAGCATAGCCATCTAAGGCTTTTGACATCAGGTATGGATTTATAGGATTTGGAGTTTAGGTCTTGCCCTGGTCCAGTATTTCCCTACTATGCCTCTATCCCTCCCTTTTGAAATAGTAATATATATTTTCTGTGATCATGTGTTGAAAGTATGTGATTTGCATTTTGATTTGACACAGAGTTACAGTTAAATGGATTACCCCAAGTTTTAAAAGATACTTTCAAATTTGGGATGTGGAACTGTATTGAAACTGTGAATGTCTGTGGGGAATTTTTAAGTCAATGTCTGTGGGGACTTTTGAAATCATCCTAAATTCATTTTACAGTATTATATAGTTCCTAGGATATGGGGGTCAGGAAGTTGAATATGGTGGTGTGAATGAGTATGCCTCCTAAAAACTCATATATTTGAATGCTTGGTCTGTAGTTGGTAGAATTGTTTTGGAAGGATTAGAAGATTTGTGTTGCATGAATCCCAAATGGTCTTATTGCTAGGATCCTGCCCTCATGCCCACACATGCACAGCTCGGGGTCTTGTGTCTTACATCATCAGCAGGTGCTGGCGACTATGTACCCACCTTAAAAAGCTAGATGCACAACCCCACCCTCTCTGTCTCTGCTCTCTTCTCTCTCTCTGCTCCCTGCTCTCTGCTCTGCTCCCGCTATCTCTCGCTCCCCCCAGGCCTGCCTCTCCTCTCTTTCTTCCTCCCCCTTTTCCCTCCTAATAAAGCTCTAAAACTAGCACTGGGTTCTGTTGTAACCATGACCTTTCCACGTGGTGACCAGCTCTTCAACCAGCCCCATTCATCCTATCATTTGGTACCATGACTTGGATAGGAAATTCCATGCACTCAGAGTCTGGGGCTGATTGTTGTAGGAAGCCTGTACCAAGGACTATGACCACGGCTTCTGTGTCTCCCTCCACCACATGTGCAATTGGTGAGTCCCCCGCCATTTCCGCAGGTGCAGCCTGAGCTATATTACTTGTGCCTGACCCCCCCAGGGGGGGGGTCCTCAGGCTATGCTAGCACTGACTCATTCTCTCTCTTGACAAGGAGGTCAAGGCTGTCAGAACCAGCACCATTCTTCCTATCACTTTGTTATGCCCAGATTGTGACCCCAAAGAGATCACCGAAGACCTTGAATGTCCAGAATGCAACAGCAAGGTTTGTTCTGTAGATACAAGTCTAGACAGGGAACTCATTCCTACACCCAATACAGTGAGGCAGGGAGGAGTTGCTCTTTCTTTGTGTAGCTAGCTTTTTAAAGGCAAAAACCACAAGCCCATCAGGGAGGTTGAGGAGGTTTTGCACGGGTGCAACTCGGATTGGTTTATTTTTATCTCTGTTCTCTTTTAATTGGGTGAGGGTATGTAACCTTTGAATTGACTAGTTGGGGGTTACTATTACCATTTTGGGGGCAGTCCAGCACAAGTCCCAGGCTTTGTCCTTGAGCTGCCATGGGGGCTGGCTGGCCTAGCACATCATGCACATAACTCTAAGTTGGTGAGGGGCCCCAGACAGTAAACATCTGGCTGAACTTTGAGCAGTCAGAGTACGTGCAGAAAGGGAACTACTGCAAGGACTATGCCTTTTGTTCATGGCCCTCCCAGAAACTGCTTCCTCAGTCTCAGGAAACTGAAATTGAGGCTTGATCTCTGAGAAGACTGAGCAGCCTGTTATGGCATCTGCTTGGTCCCTGGAGCCAAATAACAGAGTGAAAGCTCAAAGATCAGAGAAGCAGAGCAAGCCACAGCCACCACTTCTTACCTCACCAACTCCTCAGCCTGAAAGAGTGACACACTGAGTTCCTGTCTCCTCCTGCCTTATATTCCTTTCTCTGCCCAGCCATATCACTTCCTGTCTCAACCTTGCTAGTGCTGGGATTAAAGGTGTGTGATCCCAAGTAGTGGAATTAAAGATATGTGTCACCACTGCCTGGCTTGGTTTCTCTTTTAGACTGGATTAATGTCATGTAGCCCAGTGTGGCCTTGAACTCACAGAAATCCAGATGGTTCTCTGTCTCTCCCTCCAGAGTGCTAGGATTAAAGGTGTGTGCCCCCATGTCCTAACATCTATGGCAAACTCTGTGGCTGGCTCTGTCCTCTGATATTCAGGAAAGCTTTATTTCTTAGATTACAAATATATCATCACAGATGTGACCTTGTTGGAGGATATGTGTCACTGGTGCTAGGCTTTGAGGTTTCAGAATGCCATCTCATTTTTACAGTGTCTTTCTCTCTTTCTGTGTCATGGATATTGTCTTAGCATGTAAGTTATCATTTGCTACTATAGGACCATACTTACCTATCTGCGGCTATGCTCTCTGCCATGATGGTCATGGTACCCTCTGGAACCATGAGTCCCAAACTAAATGCTTTATTTTAAATGTTGTCTTGGTTTTTGTGCTTTTTCATGGGAATAGAAAAGTATTTAAGACAGTATGTATGGGTCAGGTTGGGTTTGAAGGTTGTATGTAGCAGGCTTTCTCTTAGACTACCAACCAGATCCTAAATCATGACATGGAGGCTTATTAATTAGTTATAAATATTCATCCTTATCTTAGCTCTTATTTTACTTTATTTCTTTTATCTACTTTTTGCCTTGGGGCTTTTTGCTTTTGTCTCTCTCTTTCTCTCTTTCGTTTTTTCTTTCTTTCTTTCTTTCTTTCTTTCTTTCTTTCTTTCTTTCTTTCTTTCTTTCT
This sequence comes from Peromyscus californicus insignis, assembly GCF_007827085.1. Taxonomy (NCBI): domain Eukaryota; kingdom Metazoa; phylum Chordata; class Mammalia; order Rodentia; family Cricetidae; genus Peromyscus; species Peromyscus californicus. Next base: position 75,185,945 of record NW_026294391.1, on the reverse strand, counting down.
TTCTTTCTTTCTTTCTTTCGTTCTTTCTATCTTACTTTCCTGCTGTCTCCATGGCTAGCTGGCTGTGGCTACCTGGCTTCTGACCCCAGGCATGTCCTTCTTTTTTCCCTTTTTCTCCATTCTTCTTCTCCAATCTCTCTCCTCCTATTTATTCTTTCTGCACCCTACCTATCCAACTCCTATCTAGTGATTGGCCATTCAACGTTTTATTAGACCCATCATGTGCCTTAGGCAGGCAATTTGAAACAAATTCAGCACATCTTTACATAATTAAACAGATGCAGCTCAAAGTAATGTATCACATCTTTACATCATTAACAAAGGCAGCAGTGTAGATGTAACCAACCGTCTTATTAATAAGAAACACAGAGCCGGTTCAGAGAAGAAAGCCAAGAGGTCAGAACTAAGAGCCTTACCCTTCCTGCTTCAGTCAAGAGAGCTCTCCGAAAAGGACCTACTTCCTGTGTGTTTGTCTTTAAATAGTCTTTCTGTTCTGCCTTCTCATTGGTTGTAAACCCAAACACATGACTGCCTCGTCACTGCCTTTCTGTAGAGACTTCCAGGTCTTTTATGGTTGGGATTGAGATTAAGGGCGTGTGTCTCCAATGCTGGCTGTATCCCTGAACACACAGAGACTTACCTAGCTCTGTCTACCAAGTGCTGGGATTAAAGGCGTGCGCCACCACCGCCACGCTCTTGCTATGGCTCTCATAGCTCTGACTCCCGGGCAACTTTATTTATTAACATACAATTAAAATCACATTTCAGTACAAATAAAATACCATCATACAGCAGAAACAAATGTAAAACACGTTTACACAGTCCAAGTAGTATTATACAGCATTAACAAATATAACACATCTTTACATAGTTAAAAAATCTCTGTGGTGCCATGCCTTGCTCAGCCTTGATGCAAAGGGGATGGACTAGAGGCATGCCCCAACTTGGTAAGCCAGCCTGTGTTGAATATCCAAGGGAGACCTTACCCACTATGAGGAGTGGGTGGGGGTAGGATGGGGAGAGGTGGGGGAATGAGAGAAGGGGAGGGAGGGGAAATAGTGAGAGTTATGTAAAATGAAAAATTAAACTTTAAATAAATAAGTAACCTTTGAAAAATCGACAACACTTGTATGTGGTGAGAGGTGAGAGTGGGATAAATTGAGCCAGATACAGGGATCTAAACTGGTACCCAGGATTTGGTTTTTTGTTTGTTTGTTTGTTTGTTTGTTTGTTTGTTTTTTGCCTAGAGCCTGTAAATTGTGGGTGAGGACACTTGGATGAAGCCCTATGGTGCTATCATAGACTAGACTGAGGCACTAGGTTTGGAACTCATGCTAGATATGGAGATTTGGTCTAGTGCATGAAGAAGAGAATTAGGCGGTCCACTTGCTGGGACCTGATACAAATATGCAAGGCTTGGCTGGGACAAGTTAGGAGTAGTATAGGAGTGATGATATTGGATGGTAGAATGAGCTCTGAGCCTGAAATTATTTTCTTTATTCACTTTTATGCAGTAATAAAATATTAAGGAACTACTCTTTTCTTTAGGTCAATAAAATTAGGGGATAATTCTCATTCAAGCTTTAACAACAATTTTTTAGATTTTTTTTTCAAGCCCAATATTTAAAAGTTTGTGAGTTATTATGCTGTGAACTAGAGAACTATATAGCATTCATTTTCTACTTTTGGAGATGAGGAAAAATTCATTGGTTAGATTCAATTATATTTCCTAAACTTAATTAATTATAAACTGTATAGCCCCAGTAATAAATAATATTCTATAAAAAGATATTGATCTTCCAAGCAAATATCTTCCATTGTTATATTGAATAATCCTGTATTATTAATTTATGACAATGATTTAAGTGGGAAATCAATATTTACTATGGTTAATGTATACATTTACCTACAGTAAAACTGTTTGGATAACAGGATCATACTTTTCTTTAATTTCAATAATATTTACCAGTAAGTAAGATGTTAAAATTTGTCAATTGTTCAAAAAATGATTACTTTTGTCCACAAAAAAATATATTTTTGGGTAAAATTCTAAACAAGTTTATATACAACCACAGAGGTACTAGTACATCCAATTTTATTCTTGCTCTATTCACAGTAAGAAATAGAATCAGTCTAGATACTCAACAACAGATGAAAGGATTAAAAAATATACTATTTGCAATTGAACTTTATTCATTCACAGAAAAATAGATTCATAATATTTCCAGGAAAATAGATTAAAAGGGAAATTGTCACCCAGTGTCAAAAGGATTAATACTACATGTTTTTTTTCATGTATAGATCCTAGACTTTGATTTTTGTATAAGTACGCATATCTGTATATATGAATGTGGGGGCCATCCTCATAATTAGAAAATAGGAGAGCAGAAGGAAGGTTATTAAGGGATGTCTTGGCAATATATAAAATATCTGCCAGTTGAAAGAGACTTTTGATGTGGAAAGGAGACTAGAAAAAGAGATGCAGAGGGTTTCAAAGGGAGCCAGATAACAGCAAAATATGAACAAAAATCCCATAATACAACATAATATATTAAAATACTAGAAAAATTACTCTGTATAGGAAAAAGCACACTATGTGATCAAAGTATAGGAACATGAGTTATAAACATTCACAACAAATGAGGAAATGATAGAGAAAACTGTAACTTGTAAAGATTCTATAGTATGATTTCATTGTGTATTTCTCTATTAAACAGGAAAATTAATTTTATTACCTTCTAAAAGTTTTTACCAGAAGGACTTTGCATGGGGTGAAGCAGCATAAGCTATGGATCATATTTTGCTTTGAGAAAGCGTAATTTAATGAGCAATATTTTTGCTACCTTAAATTGCTTGTATGTAGTGTTGCATTTATTCCAACTTTACTTGAGATTCTGTCTACATACCTTTGACATCTGTTTCCCTGTAGTCACAAAAATTTTCTACATGTTCAGATGAACAAAATGAAGCAGAGAATAAATTATTCCAGAATGCTCAAGCTGCTATTGGAGGAGACACATCTGTAGAAATATGTGATACAAAATTAACTTTCTGACTACTAAATAAGATTTTTTAATGTCATTATCACATTCATTAAAAGTTTTCACACCATTCCCCACTCTAGGTCTGAAATTTCCATTGTCATGTACTTATGTTGGCAAACCATTGTCTATGCTGATTAACCAACTTCAAAACAACTTGAAAAATAGGTCAAACTCAATGCATTAATATTGCACAGTAAATCAATATATTATGCAGAATTAACTATTAGCACATTGGTTTTACACATACCCACTGTATACTTAACTACCAACAAAAACAAAAACACAAATACCACAAATGCTTTACTGAATAAAACAGAATAACTTTCAATTCACAAATAGTGTTCAAATACAGAAAGAGGATTTTAAAAAGATCAAAACCAAGCAGTAATCAAAAATAAAAATGTAACATTTATGAGTTGTGATGACATTGAACATCTATACTTTGAGTACTCTGGAGGCATAGGGAAGAAATTGATGGGTTTGAGGTCATACTTGGCCTTATAGTGAGTTTAGGCCATCAAAGTCAAGATAGAAACACTCTTTCTCAAAACTAAATAAACAAATCTATCCTAATAAAGACAACATGAGTACTCTTAATATGGTCAGGCAAATTTCCTATGACATGTATTACTGAAAAACTGAACCATTCACAGTAAGGTTCAAGATTAACTAAACCCTCAAGGACAGTTTTTGTTTTTGTTTTGTTTTGTTTTTAGTATGTAGGGGAGAGAACCAGAGTACAGGTGGTGAATAAAACAGAAAAGATTCATCAGGGATTCTGAAGTCTTCAGGCTCAATTTGGATCACCCATCAGGGAAATACAGATCAATATAACTCTAACATTCCATCTTACACCTGTCAGAATGCCTAAGACAAAAATACAACTAACACCTTTTGTTGGAGAGGAGATGGAACAAGGAGAATACTTCTCCACTGCTGGTGGGAATACAAACTTGTACAGCCAACTTGTAAATCAATATGGCTGTTTGTCAGAAAACTGGGAATATAGCTACCTCAAGACCCAATACCCCAATTGCCGGCCAGCAGGGAAAACTGCCACTGGTAGGCTTCCCCACCAAAACACCCCATTAGACCCTGCAATCTACAAGACCCATGCCCTACTCTAATACCCATCTGCCTGTGACCCCAGTAGCTTCCTGAGACTAGGAATCTGCCAGCTCTTATTGGAAAAAAGATGTGAATGACTCTTCTCCAGCCCAGAGAATCCTGCCTCTAGGACCTAGGCCCTGGGACACAGCCAGTCCCCTGGAACCCCCACCAATCTCTGCCTCAACTCCCAGCCAGCAGAGAAGATTCCTACGGGCAGGCTCCCCCACCAAAACCTCCCACTGGACCCAGGAATCTACAAGACCCACACCATATCCCAATACCCATCACCCTGTGACACCAGTGGCTTCCTAAGACACAGAATCTGCCAGCTCTCATTGGACCAAGAGAGGATTGCTGAGACATAGAATCCAACAGCTCTGACTGGACCAAAAGCCCTGATAAGACCAAGAGCAGCTCCCTGAGCCACAGAATCAGCTAACGTAGATTAGACCAAGAGCATCTCTCTGAGATACAGAATCTCCCAGCTCCAGTTAGAACAAGAGTTAAGATTGGACCCAGAGGGGCCCCTGAGACACAAACACAGCAAGCACAGACTGAACCAAGACACAGGCACCTCTTATACCTATTGGAGGAAGAGATGGGTAGATGTCAGTGCAAAAATACATACAACATAAGGAGCAATATGGCATCACCAGAACTTAGCCCTTCTACAACAGCAAGACCAGAACCTCACAATGTAGAAGAAACAGAAGAAAGTGACCTTAAAAATACTTTTATGAAGATGCCAGAGGTCTTTAAAGAAATGAAAATCCCCTTAAAGAAATTAAGGAAAAGACAAACATAAAATTGAAAGAAATCAATAAACCCCATAAAGAAAGCCAAGGAAACCATGTAAAAGCAATTAAACATGTGAAGGAAACAGTTCAAGACCTGAAAAGTGAAATAGAAACAATGAAGAAAACACAAACAGAGGGAATGCTAGAAACAGAAAATCTGAGTAAACAGGAAATACAGATGCAAGCATAACCAACAGAATACAAGAGTTAGAAGAGAGAATCTCTGGTGTAGAGGATACAATAGAGAAAGTAGATTTGTCAGTCAAAGAAAATACCAAAGCCAAAAAAGTCATAACACAAAATGTCCAGGAAATCTGGGACACCATGAAAAGACCAAACCTAAGAATAATAGGAATAGAAGAAGGAGAAGAATACCAACTGAAAGGAAAAGAATATATATATATTCAACAAAATGATGGAAAAAGATGTTCCCAGCTTAAAGAAGGAAATACCTATGAAGATACAAGAAGCTTATAGAACACCAAATAGCCCCCCCCAAAGTTCCCTCCCCACATAATAATTAAACAACTAAACATACAGAATAAAGAAAGGATATTAAGAGCAGCAAAGGAAAAAGGTCAAGAGACTTATAAAGGCAAACCCATCAGAATAACACCCGATTTCTCAACGGAGACTTTGAAAGCCAGAAGATCCTGGACAGATGTAATGCAGACACTAAGAGACCATGAATGCCATCCTAGACTAATATATTCACCAAAACTTTTAATCATCATAGAAATAGTGAACAAGACATTTCTTTTTTTTTTGTTTGTTTGTTTTTTGTTTTTTGTTTTTTCCAGACAGATTTTCTCTGTGTAGCTTTACGCCTTTCCTGGAACTTGCTTTGGAGACCAGGCTGGCCTCCAACTCACTGAGATCTGCCTCCCGAGTGCTGGGATTAAAGACATGTGCCACCACCACCCAGCGTGAACAAGACATTCTAAGACAAAACTTGATTTAAACAATATCTATCCACAAATCCAGCACTACAGAAAGCACCAGAAGGAAAACTCCAACCTAAGGAAGTCAGATGCACCCACAAAAACACAAGCAATAGATAAACCCAGAGCAGAAAATCCCAAAAAGGGAAACACACACATACACTACCACCAAAAGATAACAGGAATTGACAGTCACTGGTCATTAATATCCCTTAATATCAATGGACTTAATTCACATATAATAAGACGCAGACTAACAGAATGGATACAAAATCAGGATCCATCCTTCTGCTGCATACAAGAAACACACCTCAACTTCAAAGACAGACACTACCACAGAGAAAAAGACTGAGAAAAGACTTTCCAATCAAATGGACATAAGAAGCAAGCTGGTATAGCTATCCTAATATCTAACAAAATAGACTTCAAACTAAATTCAATCAAAAGTGATCTGGAAGGACATTACATACTCATCACAATAAAGATCCACCAAGTTGAAGTTGTAATTCTGAACATTTATGCCCCAAGCACAAGGGCAACCAAATATGTAAAAAAACATTACTAAAGCTTAAATCACGCATAAATCCCCACGCATTAATAGTGGGAGATTACGACATCCCACTCTCACCACTGGACAGATCTGCCAGATCAAAACTTAACAAAGAAATGAGGGACCTAATAAGTTCAATGGACTTAATCTATACCTACAGAACATTCTGCCCTAACAGAAAAGAATATACCTTCTTCTCAGCACCCCATGGAATCTTCTCTAAAATTGACCACATACTTGTTCACAAATCAAATCTCAACAGATACAAAAAAATTGGAATAACCTCCTGTATTCTATTGGACCACCATGGCTTACAGTTAGATTTCAACAACAACAAAAATTACAGAAAGCCTACAATCTCAAAGAAGCTGAATAATGCTCAACTGAATTACCAATGGGTCAAGGAAGAAATAAAGAAAAAAATTAAAGACTTCCTCGAACTCAATGAAAATAAATGTACTACATACCTACATATGCAAACTTATGAGACACTATGAAAGCAGTGCTAACAGGAAAATTCATAGCACTAAATGCCCACATAAAGAAGTTGAAGAAATCTCACACAAGTGACTTAACAGCACACCTGAACGCTATAGAGCAAAATGACACAAAGTCACCCAGGAGGAATAGATACCAGGAAATAATCAAATTGAGGGCTGAAATCATTAAAAATAGAAACAAAGAGAACAATACAAAGAATCAATGAAACAATGAGTTGGTTCTTTGAGAAAATCAGCAAAATAGAAAAGCCTGTATCCAAACTAACCAAAAGGCAGAGAGAGAACATCAAAATTAACAAAATCAGAAATGAAAAGGGAGATATAACAACAGACAATGAGGAAATCCAGAGAATCATCAGATCATACTTCAAAAACCTGTAGTCCACAAAACTGGAGAATCTAAAAGAAATGGACAATTTTCTGCACAGGTACCACATACCAAAGTTAAATCAAGACCAGATAAACAATTTAAATAGACCAATAACCCCCAAGGAAATAGAAACAGTCATTAAGTCTCCCAACCAAATAAAGCCCAGGACCAGATGGTTTCAACAGAGAATTCTACCAAAATTTCAAGGAAAAGTTAATACCAATATTCTTTAAATTGTTCCACAATAGAAACAGAAGGTACGTTCCCAAACTCCTTTTATGATGCTACAGTTACTCTGATTCCCAAACCACACAAAGATATAACAAAGAAAGAGAATTACAGAACAATCTCCCTCATGAACATTGATGCAAAAATACTCAACAAAATATTAACAAGCAGACTCCAAGAACACATCAAAAAAATTTCTGTCATGATCATGTAAGTTTCATCCCAGAGATGCAAGAATGGTTCGATACATGAAAATCTGTTAATGCAATACACCATATAAACAAACTGAAAGAAAAAAAAAACACATGATCATTTCATTAGATGCTGAAATGATCTTTGATAAAATCCAACACCCCTTCATGATAAAAGTCTTGGAGAGATCAGGAATACAAAGAACATACCTAAATACTAAAGGCAACTTACAGCAAGCCAACAGCCAACATCAAATTAAATGGAGAGAAATTCAAAGCAATTCCACTAAAATCAGAAACAAGACAAGGCTGTCTGCTCGCCCATATTTATTCAATATAGTACTTGAAATTCTATCTAGACCAATAAGACAAGAAAAGGAGACCAAGGGGATACAAATTGGAAAGGAAGAAGTCAAACTTTCATTATCTGCAGATGATATGATAGTATATAAATGTGACCCCAAAATTCTACCAGAGAACTCCTACAGATGATAAACACCTTCAGTAATGTGGTAGGATATAAAATTAACTAAAAAAATCAGTATACCTCCTATATACAAATAATAAATGGGCTGAGAAAGAAATCAGAGAAACATCACCTTTACAATAGCTACAAATAATATAAAATACCTTGGGGTAACTCTGACTCAGCAAGTGAAAGACCTGTATGACAAGAACTTCAAGTCTCTGAAGAAAGAAATTAAAGAAGATATCAGAAAAATGGAAAGATCTCTCATGTTTATGGATAGGTATGATTAATATAGTAAAAATGGCAATCTTACCAAAAGCAATCTGCAGATTCAATGCAATCCCCATCAAAATCCCAGCACAATTCTTCATACACCTGGAAAGAACAATACTTATCTTCATTTGGAAAAACAGAAAACCCATGGTAGCTAAAAGAATCTTGTACTACAAAGCAACCTCTGGAGGCATCAACATCCCTGACATTAAATATAGAGCTAGAGTAATAAAAAAAAAAGGTTGATACTGGCAAAAAAAACCTGACATGTGGACCAATGGAATTGAATTGAAGACCCTGATATTAACCCACACACCTATGAACACCTGATTTTTACAAAGAAGCCAAAACTGTACAATGGAAAAAAGAAAGCATCTTCAACAAATGGTGCTGGCATAACTGGATGTAAACATGTAGAAGACTGCAAATAGAACCATATCTATTGCCATGCACAAAACTCAAGTCCATGTGGATCAAAGACCTCAATATAAAACCAGTTACACTGAACCTGATAGAAGAGAAAGTAGAAAGTAGTTTTGATCACATTGACACAGGTGACCACTTCCTAAATATAACACCAGTAGCACAGACACTGAGAGAAACAATTAATAAATGGCACCTCCTGAAACTGAGAAGCTTCTGTAAGGCAAAGGAAACAGTAAATAAGACAAAATGACAGCCTACAGAATTGGAGAAGATTTTCACCAACCCCACATCTGACAAAGGGCTGATCTCCAAAAGAGATAAAGAACTCAAGAAACTAGACATCAAAATAATGAACAATCCAATCAAAAAAATGGGCACTAGAGCTAAACAAAAATTCTCAATGGAAGAATTTCAAATGGCCAAAAGATATTTAAGGAATTGCTCAGCATCCATATTCATCAGGGAGATGCAAATCAAAACAACTCTGTGATACCATCTTGTACCTGTCAGAATGGGTAAGACCAAAAGCACTGCAGGCAACTTATTTTGGAGAGGATGTGGAGCAATGGAAACACTCCTATACTGTTGGTAGGAATGCAAATTTGTACAGCCATTTTGAAAATCAGTGTGGCAATTTCTCAGAAAATTGGGAATTAATCTTCCTCAAGACCCAGCTACACCACTCTTGGGCATATACCCAAGGAATGCTCAATCATACTACAGGGACACATGCTCAACTATGTTCATAGCATTATTTGTAATAGCCAGAACCTGAAAACAACCTAAATGCCCCTCAGCTGAAGAATGGATCAAGAAGATGTGGTATATATACACAATTAAGTATTACTCAGCAGAGAAAAACAATGACATGATATATGCTGGCAAATGGATGGAACTAGATAATACCATCCTGAGTGAAGAAACTCAGACTCAGAAGGACAAATATGGTATGTACCCACTCATAAGTTGATACTAGATGTAAAGCAGACAATAACCAGATAACAACCCACAACTCCAGAGAAGCTAACTAACAAGGAAGACCCAAAGAGGGACGAATGGATCTCCCTGGGAAGGGGAAATAATGAGATCTCCATTAGTAGACTGGTGATGAGCACTGGGCAGTAGAGGGTAGGGGATAGAGGATGAGAATGTAAGGGAATGGGATGGTCAGGCTGGAATAGAGATGGAGTGGGAAAGCAATGAAAGAGATACCAAGATAGAAGGAGATATCATGGGGATAGAGAGAAACCTGGTGCTGGGGAAGTTGCCAGGAATCCCCAAGGATGATCTCAGATTGGACTACTAGAAATAGGAGAGAGTGCCTGAACTGAAATGGCTTAGCCAAGTGATCAGATTGGTGAACACCCTAAATGTCATCACAGAGCTTTACTCTAGTGACTGATGGAAGCAGATGCAGAGATCTACAACCAAACACCATGCAGAGCTCCAGGAGTCCTGCCAAAGTAGAGAAGAGGGATTTTATGAGCAAGTGCATCATGATCACGATGGGGAACCCTGCAAATATGACCAAACCAAACTAGTAGGAACTCATGAAAGTTGGATCAACAACTGTGGAGCCTACATGGGACTGGACTAGGCCTTCTGCATGGGGAGACAGTTGTGCAACTTGATCTCCTTAGGGGCCCCCCGGTGGTATGATCAGAATCCATCTCTGGTGCATGAGCCGGCTTTTTGGAGACCACTACCTATGATGGGACACCTTGTGCAGCCTTGAGGCAGAGGGACAGGCTTGGACTTGCCTCTAATGGATGTGCCTCCCCATGGGAGGTCTTGCCTTCTTGTGGAGGGGAGTGGGGGATGGGTTGGGAGGAGAGGCTGGGGGTGGGAGGAGGGAAGTGGAGGATCTGTGATTGGTGTGTAAAATGAATGAAAAAAATGCTTAACAAAAATTCAAAAATAGACCCAATGCCATACCATATACCCAATCTTACTACAAGAACACTTGCTGAGCTATGTTCATAGCAGCATTATTTTTAATAGCCAGAACCTAGAAACAACCTAGTTGCCCCTCTACTAATGAACTGATTGTAAAAATGTGGTACAATGTACACAATCAGCTGTTAAAAACAATGACATGAGGAAATTTGAAGGCAAATGTGTAGAACTAGAGAAAAATCATCCCAAGTCAGGTAACCCAGACCCAGAAAGTCAAACATGGTATGTAGTCACTTATAAGTAAATATTAGCTGTAACATAAAAGATATCCACAGCTCCTGAAATGCTAGGTAACCAGGAGAACCCAAGGGGGGATATGTGTATTTCTCTGGGAAGGAGAAATAGAAGAGATCTTCTTGGTAGATTAGAGGATGGTAGGAATGGAAACATGAGGGATCAGGTGAAGGAGGTCAGTGGATGGGGATAGTACTGAAACAGATGACTTGAAGGGGAAGGGACATTTTGGTATCAGTTAGAAACCGGGTGCAAGGAAAACTACCAGGAATCTATAAGGATGACCTCAGCTAACACTCTTAGCAATAGTGGAAAGGTAGTCAGTATTGATCATCTCCTGTCATCAGATTGGTGCCCACCCCAATTCTCATCTGAGAGACTTCATCCAATAAATGATGGAAACAGATTCAGAGACCCACAGCAAAGCATTAGGCCAACCTCTGGGAATGCTGTGAAAGAGAGGGAGAAAGTATTATCCTAGTCAGGGGTGTCAAGGACAACACAAGGGAATCCACAGAAACAACTAACCTGTGCTTATAGGAGCTCCCAGAGTCTGAACCACACAAAAGCAACTGACCTGGCTCATAGTAGTTCACAGACTCTGGACTGACAGCTAGGGATTCCTCATGGGACGAATCTAGGCCCTCTATATAGATGTAACAGGTCTATGGCTTGATCTAAGTTCAAGACTCCTAACAGTGGGAACAGGACCTGTCCCTTATGCTTTGGCTGGCCTTGGGGAACCTATTCCTCATACTGGGTTGCCTTGTCCAGCCTTAATACAAAGGGAGGAGCTTAGTCCTACTTCAACTTGATATGCCATGCTTTGTTGATATCCATGGAAGGCCTGCCCCTTTTGAAGAGAAACAGAGGAGGAGTGGATGGAGGGGGTGAGGAGGGGAGTTGAACAGAGGGAATGGGAGGAGAGGAGGGAGGGAAAATTGCCATTGGCATGTAAAATAAATAAATAAATTTAATTTAAAAAATAAATAAGAATAAATTTACAAGTAAAATTATACAGACTGAACAGACTATACTTAGGAATATATAAGAATGAAACAGCAATTAATAAAAAAAGATGCCATGAATTTGAAAAAGAACAAGGAGAGATATATTGGAGGGCTTGGAGGGAGGAAAATGAAATGAAAAATATTTTAATTATAATATCAGTACTTAAATAAAATTTAAAAACCACCAAATTTAGTGATGTCTGCTGGATGTGACATGCACTTGAAAATGGAGATAGATGGAGAATGATCTAGAAATTAAAGTTTGTGTGAGCTACATAACAAGTTTGGAGACAGTCGGGGCTACAAAACAAACCGATTCATAGACAAGACTTTATATGAGCATAAACTTCTTGTCTTACTATCTTCGATGTACGAAATTGATATTTGTTCATTCTTTCAGACAAAAACTGGACAATTAGTTGTTTCTATTTCATAAGCTTACCATCTCTGAATATGAGTATTTCTGAAAATGAAGATACCATTGATTCTATTTCTCTGAAGAACCTTAAATAAGAAAAGTACTATTTGATGATTTGTAAGTATCCATTTTTTCATTGACTTTTAAATTATCATTTATGTGTTCTTAGTGGAGCTACCTTCGTTTACCACAGTGGGACTGTGCATTTGAACAATTCTCCACTAATCAAATTTAGTTAGTTTCTTGGAGATGTGATAATAATGCAATTACACTGACTATAGTCTTACATAGGACTCTTTCTGAGTGACACTATTTCCACTATGGTGTTAATTTACAGTTTTTTTTTTTTTTTTTGGTTTTTCGAGACAGGGTTTCTCTGTGTAGCTTTGCGCCTCTCCTGGAACTCACTTGGTAGCCCAGGCTGGCCTCGAACTCACAGAGATCCGCCTGGCTCTGCCTCCCGAGTGCTGGGATTAAAGGCGTGCGCCAAATTTACAGTTTTTTTGAGTGAATATATAAACATAAATTTTAAAATGAAAAATAACTCAGCTTCCAACTGACTTGTTCTTGAAGTGACTCTTTTTCTATAATTGTTTTATTAATTTGTTGAGAATTTCATACACCATGTTTTGAATGTATTCATCGACTAACTGCTTCCTTATAGTAACTCTGAACCCTTAAATCTAAATTCCTCCAATTTAGAATTTTCTTCTTTGGTATTCTCCATTGGATATCAAGTGCATGTCATGTAATGTGTTCAGCTTACCTGGGCTCATACCATTAAAGAAAAATAACTCTCACTTTACCAGTAACTATACCACTAGCTCCTCAAGCCAGAACTAAGATTTGTGCCCAACACCACCCTCCCAGTCCTGGAGATATTGTTTGACTTAAGCTTGCACAAGTTTCCTACATGTTTTCACAATCTATGAGGTTGATTGTGCAACTCCCCTATTGCACCAGAAAACAGTTTTCTTTAAGTCACCTCCTATGTCTAGGTATTACAGTCTTTCTGCATCTTCTTCTATAAATTTCCCTGATCCCCAAGGGGTGAGATGTTATCTGTACATCCCATTTAAGTCTGAGTGTTCTGCTGTATTTTAGACTGCAGTTTGACCAGCTGAGAATGCCTGTTCCATGAGTGTGGCAATAACTTATTAGGAGGTATTTTACTATATGTTCATTTAACACAACATTATAATATCATATATTATATTATATTATGTTATGTTATGTTATGTTATGTTATATTATATTATATTATATTATATCATATTTATCATATTTATCATATTTATTATATATTATATTATATTATATCATTATATTATATTATATTATAAATAGGTCATTTTGAATACATTTCTGTCACTAGTACTCCAAAAATCTTGAAAAGGTTAGGTTACTCTTTACATTAGTTTTATTAGTTCTTTGAGAATTATATTCATCCTCCTTTAGGAACTCATCTTAAATCTGTTCCCGTTCTTCTCCACCAAACTTTGTGTCAAAAGAAAAAAAATAAATTTCAAGACTACACAAATATTATTTAACATATGATCTTCCACTGAAGTATGGTCAGCATACATGGGGCTGCTCTCTTAGGGATCACTGCATCGTTTTTCTGTCAGTAATTAAAAACTTCCAATATGTTCAAGGCTAGGTATAGGATTGTGCACAAAACTACTCTCTCCACGCTGGGATTTGGTCAGCTTGGGCTTGCACACACTTTGTTACTGCTTCACAATCATTGTAAGTTCATATGTGAAGTTGCCCTGATGTATCCAGAAAACAGTTTTCTTGTAGTCATCCAACAGTTCTGGCTCTTATGCTCTTCCTGTCCATCTTCTGCAATGATTCTTGAACCTTGGGAGGAAAGCTGTGTTATAAATGCTCCATTTGTGGCTGAGAACTATTTATCTTGGCCAGTTTGAGTCACTGTATTAATCACTATGTTCTGCAAATAGAAACTTTTCTGATGGATGTTGAAAGATGTACTATTCTATGAGTATAACAATAGGTCATTAAGAGTCAGTTTAATATTATGGCCATTTCATGAACTAATAGTAGGGTCTCTCACTCCTATGGCGCTGTATAGCCATATGTTCTTTGTCTGATAATTGTGCCAGATATGAATTTCTTTGTGTGTAGCAGAACTTAAATCTAATCAGAAAGTGGTTGCACACTCTGTTTTTAACACTATTAAACCAGTGGGCATGCCTTTACAAGACAGTCTTTATAGCTTTCACAGCTCACAGTTAGGTGTGACTGATAGTTACTTTTGTCTTTTGGTACCTTGCATAAGATTTTCCAGCACCATGAAAGTTAACCAGTAGGAATGAAGCTTTCAGGTGAGTGCCAACTTGGTATTTGTTGCGTTCTATGACTTGGTGTGGTGGTGTGAAAGACTATGGCCCCCCAAGGGAATGGCACAATTAGGAGATATGTCCTTGTTGGAGTGGGTGTGGCCTGGCAGGAGAAGGTATGGCCTTGTTAGAGGAAGTCTGTCACTATGGGATTGGGATTTGAGGTCTCCCATATGCTCAAGCTACTCCCTGTTTTTGGTTTAATCACTGTTTCCTGCAATAGATGTAGAACTCTCAGGCATCTCTCCAGCACCATGTCTGCCTGCACACTGCAATGTTCCACCATGATGATAACAGACTGAAATTCTGAACTATAACCTACCCAATTACATATTTTCCATTATAAAAAATTCCCGTGGTCATGGTACCACTTCACAGCAATAGAAACACTCATAAGAAGTTGGTACCTGGAATTGTGGTAATGCTGTGAAAGGTCTGACTATGTTTTTGTTTGAAATATTATGGACTTTGGGAGTTTGGGTTAGGAAAGCAGGGGGATGCTTCAAGTACTGCTTAATGTGCCATACTAATAGAAGCATGGAAGACAGTGGTGCCAAGAGTTATTTGAATTGTGGAGGCCTGGCTCAAGATGTTTCAGAGGAGAAGAATCTTAAAACATGGCCTAAAGGTCATTCTTGTGATATTTTGATGAAGAATATGGTTGATTTTTGTCCCTGTCTGAAGAGTCTGCCTGAGACTAAAGTAAAGAGTTTTGAATTGATCCCATTGGCAGAGGAAATCTCAAAACAGCCTTATTTGAGTCTCTCATGTGATTATTAGTTGTCACTCTAATGAAGATTTATATTGAAAAGGAGCATGTGAAACAAGGAAAGACACAAGATATAGAACAATTTGAGGAGAAAAGGAGGCACAGGAAGTATATGGAGCTAAGTCCTGTGTTAAAGGAAGTAAACAGATTAAGAAATCGAATAAAGGGAATGGTGACCTCAGGGGAAGATCCTGCACAGTTAAGTTTCCAACTTGTGTAAAGGAATTAAAAGAAAAGTTTAGAGCCTGGTGTGGTGGAGCACTACTTTAATCCCAGCACTACAGAGGCAAAGGCTGGTGGATCTCTGAGTTTGAGGCCAGCCTATTCTACAGATCCAGTTTCAGGACAGCAGAGCTTAGGCGGTAAAGGAAAACATCAAAAATATAAAATTGATAAAGATGTAATTGAATGAGGTGGCCATGACCTGTTACAGCCCCAGTAAGCAGCAGAAGTTGGCAGCTTCACCTAAACTATTCTGGTTTTAGAGTTAAAGACAGAAAAAAGAGCTCATGGAATTTGCCTCCATGACTAAGGAAAGCAGCAATGACCAGGCATGTGTCAGGGGTATCTTTTAATGGAGACCTAGAGAGGCTATTGTATGAAGTTGTGAAGTGTAAGCCTGGATTGCCTTAGAAACACCAACATGTTGCAGGTTCCAGAATCATGGGATTCCTACCAAGGAAAGCTGCTAACAGGGTGTGGAACCAGCCCAAGAGAAAGAAGTGTGTTGTATTCAACAAAGCTGAAAGGATTTGGAGATATGAAGAGCATCTTGACATCAGACATGGAAACGTAGAGTTTTGAGTTTTCCTAGCTGAGTTTCAGTCTTGTTTTGGTCTAGTATTTCCTAGTTATGTTCCTTTTCCTGAATTTTCAAACAATAATGTATATCCTGTGCCATTATATATTGGAAGTATGCTATTTTCTTATTTTCTTTTTTATTTTGATTTTACAGGGGATTACAGTTAATAAGTTGCATCTCAGAAGAGACTTTGAACTTTAGACTTTTAAAAAAAGTTTGAGACTGTTAAAGACTATGGGGACTTTTGAAGTTGGACTGAACACATTATGATATGCCTATAAGACTTTGAGGGCCAGGGAGTGAAATGTGGTGGTTTGAAAAAAATGGCCCCCAAAGGGAGTGAAAGTATTAGGAGGTTTGGTCTTGGAGTAGGTGTAGTCTTATTGGAGGAAGAGTGTCACTGTGGAGGCAGGCTTTAAGGTCTCATATATGCTCAAGCCATATCCACTGAGACAGTCTAATTCCTAATGCCTACATATCAAGATGTAGCAGCCCCTTCTCCAACACAATGTCTACCTGCACACCTCCATGTCCTACCATGATGATAATGGACTAAACTTCTGAACTGTATAAGCCACTCAGTTACATTTTCCTTTATAGGAGTTGCTGTGGTCATGATGTTTCTTCATAACAATAGAGACCCTAACTAAGACACTTGGGTATATGGTGTTTTCATTAATATGGTCTTATTGTCACATTTTAAAGGGTAACCAATGCAAATGTCAACAGCCAGTAATATATATGGATCTATGAGAACTCACTGACCAAGAGCTCAAATCAAGTAACTTATTTTTGACACTGGTCTTTTTATTTGTTAGCTTCTGGTGTCTAGCAGAGACATTGTTGCTCTCTTACAAGGTAACTCCTACTTCTCTCTCTTCTTTTCTTCATTACTATAATTTCTCTCTGCCTATACTTATTATCTTAGTTAGGGTTTCAATTGCTGTGATGAAACATCATGACCAAAGAGCAAGTTGGGGAGGAAATGATTTATTAGGCTTATGTTTCAGCATTACTGTTCATCATTGAAGGGCGTCAGGACAGAAACTGAAACAACAGGATCCTAGAGGCAGGAACTAATGCAGATGCCATGGAGGGAAGCTGCTTACTGGCTTACCTCCCATGGCTTGCTCAACCTACCTTCTCATAGAACCTAGTACCACATGCCCAGGGATAGTACCACTCACACGGGCTGGGACATCCCCCATTGGTCACCAAATGAGAAAATGCCTTACAACTGGATGGATCTCAGATCTTATAGAGGCATTTCCTCAAATGAGGCTCCTTCCTCTGAGGACTCTAACTTGTGTCAAGTTGATACACAAAACTAGCCAGTACAATGTTATTGTGGATTTACTGTCTTTTTAAATCCTAAACTTTCATTCATTATTTCAATACAATTTTCACTGTGAAATATGGTATCATGCAAAATTCTCCTGGTCTATTTTCAATTACATTGTTCTCAAAATTAATTTGCTTACATTCCTATTAAACTATTTTTAACCTAGATATAAAGTAAGATATATATATATATATATATATATATATATATATATATATATTTGTACATATATAATGAAATTCTAAATTTCTTTAATAACAAAAAGTGCATAAGGCTTAGTTTGATGAATAAAGAGAATCTAGTAGAAAATTGAATGTCTATTTTTCAGTTTTATTAATGTTATTATTATTCTCTTATATATTATGTTGTTACTGCAGCTTTCCCTCCCTCCCTTCACCCTGTTTCTCCCTCCTACCACTGCTCTCCCCAGATTTCCCTGCCTCCTTTCAGAAAAGAGCTGGTCTCCAAGAGACATCAACTAAACATGGCATAATATGCTACAATAAGACCAGGTAAATAAATGTCATCACATCAAGGTTTGATGAGGCAACCCAGTGGGAGAAAACAAGTCACATAAGTAGGAAAATAAGTCAGAGACTGACCCTGCTCCCCGTTATGAGTACCACACTCATTTTTTTTTTATTTTGGGTTAATCTTATATCCAGCCACTTCAATGAAGGTATTTTTCAGCTGTAGTTCCTTGGGAGAAATTTTGGTATCACTTATGTATACTATCATATCATATGCAAGTAGCAATATTTTGACTTCTTCCTTTCCAATTTGTATTCCCTTGATATTCTTAAATTTTCTTACTGCTCTACCTAGAATTTCAAGAACTAGCCGGGCAGTGGTGGCACATGTCTTTAATCCCAGCATTTGGGAGGCAGAGCCAGATGGATCTCTGTGAGTTCGAGGCCAACCTGGTCTACAGAGCGAGATCCAAGACAGGCACTAAAACAACAGAGAAACCCTGTCTCAGAAAACAAACAAACAAACAAACAAACAAAAATCTATATTGAATAGAAATGGAGAGGTAGGACAAACTTGTCTTTTTCCTGAATTTAGTGTAATTGCTTTGGGCATCTTTTCATTTAATTTGATGTTGGCTATATACTTTCTGTAAGTTTCCTTTTATTATGTTTAGGTATGCCCCTTATATCCCTAATCTCTCCAAGATTTTGTCATGAAGGGGTGTTGTACTTTTTCTAAAACCTTTAAATCCTCTAATGAGATGGTCATATATTTTTATTTTTCTTTCAGTTTGTTTATATGGTGAATAACATGGACAGATTTTCATATGTTGAACCATTTCTATATCTCTGGGATGAAGCCTACAAGATCATAGTGGATGATCTTCTTGATGTGTTCTTGGATTCACTTTGCAAGTATTTTATTGAGTGTTTTATATCAAAGTCCACTAGGAAAATTGTTCTGTAATTCTCTTTCTTTGTTGAATCTTTTGGTTGTTTGACTATCAGTGTGACTGTACCCTCATAACATAAATTTGGCAGTGTTCTTTCTGTTTCTGTTGTGTGGAATAATTTGAAGAGTATTGGGACTAGGTCTTCCTTGAAAGTATGGTACAATTATGAGCTAATAGTGTCTGGGCCTGGGCTTTTTTTGGTTGGGAGATTTTTTTAATGACTACTTCTATTTCATTAGGTGGTATAGATCTATTTAAATTGTTCATCAGATCTTGATTTCACTTTCTTGAGTGGTTTCAATAGTGGAAGTTGCCCATTTCTTTTATATATTCCAATTTTGTGGAGTACAGATTTCTGAATTTTGACCAAATGATTCTTTGTATTTCCTCAATGTCTGCTGTCATGCCACCTTTTTGTTTATGATCTTGTTAATTTTGATATTCTTTCTCTGTCTTTTAGTTAGTTTGCATAAGGCTTTGTCTATCTTGTTGATTTTCTCTAAGATCCAACTCTTTGTTTCATTAATTCTTTGTATTATTCTCTTTGTTTCTAATTTATTGTTTTTAGCCCCCAATTTGATTATTTCTTGCCACCTATTCTTCTTGGGTGTGTTTTCTCTTTTTCATTCTAGAGCTTTCAGGTGTGATATTAAATTAGTAGTATGAGATCGCTGCCATTTCTTTATGAAGGCACTTGATGATATGAACTTTCCTCCAAGCAGAGCTTTCATTGTGTCTCATAAGCTTGCTTATGATGTACATTCATTTTCATTGAATTTTGGGATGTATGTAATTTCTTTATTTATGCCTTGACCCAGTGGTAATTCAGTAGAGAGTTGGCCAGTTTCCATGAGTTTGTAGATTTTCTGTTGTTTTTTGAGATCCAGCTTTAATCTGTGGTGGTCTGATCGGATACAGGGTGTTAATTCAATTTTCTTTCATCAATTTTCTTGCATATGTTGAGACTTTCTTTGTGAAAAAATTCTCATGTTCCATGAGGTGCTGAGAAAAAATATATGCTTTTGTGTTTAGGTTAAATGTTCAGTGGGTATCTGTTAGGTCCATTTGATTCATAACATCTGTTAGTTCCATTATTTCTCTGTTCAGTTTCTGTCTAGAAGACCTGTTCATTGGTAAGAGTGGGATATTGAAATCTCCCAGTACTAATGTGTATTGCTCCATATGTGATTTAAGCTTTATTAATGTTTATTTTTTAATTGTGGGTGTCCTTTCATTTGGAGCATAGATTTTTAGAACTTTGAGACCTTCTTGGTGGATGTTTTCTTGGATGAACATTATATGTCCTCCATCTCTTTTGAATAATTTTGGTTTAAAGTCTATTTTGTTAGATATTAGAATAATTACACCAGCTTGATTCTTAGGTCTGTTTGCTTAGAAAATCTTTTCATAACTCTTTATTCTAAGGTAATGTCTGTCTTGATGTTGAGGTGTGTTTCTTGTATGCATCAGAAGGATGAATCCTGTTTTCATATCCATTCTGTTAGTCTATGTCTTTTTCACTGGAGAATTGAGTCCACTGTTTTTGAGAGATATTGATGACCAATTATCGTTAATTAATGTTATCTTATTGTTAGTGGTGGTATTAGGTGTGTGTGTATACTTCCCTTCCTTTGGATTTTCTCGTGTTAGAATATTTATTGTTTGTGTTTTCATGCATGTAGTTAAGTTCCTTGGGGTAGAGTTTTCCTTGCAGTACCTTCTATAGGCCTGGATTTGTGGATAGATATTGTTTAAATTTAACTTTGCCATAAAATATCTTGTTTTTTCCATCTATGATGATTGAATATTTTGCTGGGTATAGTAGTCTGGGCTGGCATTTGCAGTCTCCTAGAGTATGTGTAATGTCTGTCTGGGTACTTCTTACTTTTAGAAACTCTGTTGAGAAGTTGGGTGTAATTCTATTAGATTTGCCTTTATATGTCATTTGGCCTTTCTCCCTTGCAGCTTTTCATATTCTTTTCTTGTTCCATATTTTTAGTATTTTGATTATTTGTTGTGATTATGATTATGATTATGACTATTATTATGTGGGGACTTTCTTTTCTGATACAATTTATTTGGTGTTCTGTAAACTTCCTGTATATTTATAGGCATGTCCTTCTTTAGGTTAGGAAATTTTTCTTCTGTGATTTTCTTAAATATATTTTCTGGGTTTTTAAGCTGGGATACTTCTTTTGTTCCATTTTTTGTTAGGTTTGGTCTATTCATAGTGTCCCAGATTTCCTGGATGTTTTGTGTTAGGGCTTTTTTAGATATAACATTTCCTTGACTGATAGATCTGTTTCTTCTATCATATCTTCAATGCTGGAGATTCTGTCTTCCATCTCTTGTATTCTATTGGTGATGCTTGCATCTGCAATTCTTGTTCACTTACCCAGATTTCTCATTTCTAGAATTCCCCCAGTTTGTGTTTTCTTATTGCTTTCATTTCAATTTTCATGTCTTGAATAGTTTCCTTCACCTGTCTGTTTGTTTACTCTTGGCTTTCTTGGAATTTTTTTAAGGGACTTAACTGATTTACTCCAATTTTGGTTTGACTTTTCTTCAATTTCTTTAAGGGATTTTTTTTTTTCATTTCCTCTTTAAGGACCTCTATCATCTTCATAAAGTTGTTTTTAGGGTCATTCGTCTTTTTGTGTTTTAGCTGCATTGGAATGTTCAGGTCTTGATGTTGTAGGATAGCTGGACTCTTGTGCTGCCATATTACCCTGGCTGTTATGGATTATATTCTTAAACTGGCATTTAGCAATCTGGTTTTGGGATGATCGCATATCTACGTGCTGATTTCTGAGTTTGTCTGTTTTGGGTGGGTATTTTGTTACTTGTTTTCTATTTCCTCTTTTGTCTTCTGGTCTTTGTGGCCTGGATTTCTGGAGACTTTTTTGATCTCTGGTTTAGTAGCGAGTTTCTCTCCAAGGTGGTGGCTGGCCTTCTTCTGGCTAGCTTGGGCTTTCATGCAGCACAGGAGGGGATCTCTGATTTTGTGACTAGTGTGACCTGCACCTTTTCTGACTAGTATGCACTGCACCTGAGCAGCAGAAGTCCCCCTGTGTTGGGAACAGTGTTTGACCTCTGGACTGGTGATGAGGTGAGAGGTGTGGGTAATGAAAATGCATCTTTGGAAACAGTGATTATGTAAATTGTTGTGGGTTTTAAATTTTGATACCATCTGCTTATTTTCACTTACATTTTTATCGCTGATGATTTCCATATAACTGTGAGATTTTATCTCATAATAGGTATTCTTATTTTTCCCATTAAGCCAATCTACATATATTTTTCCTATGTGCAAACTATTTTGTAGTCTGAACAAGCCTGTTTTGTTGTTGCTTTTATTGTTTGCTGATATCAGGTATTGGTTTCTTCTTGAACAACATATTTAAGATATCATTCAAGAAGAAATCTTAGAAACCAATGAAAAAGCATTTATTTTCAAATTTTCTAGTATCAGTTGGTATCACCAGAGTCCATTGGGTGCTAAGAGCAACAAGTAAAGACATAATGACTTACTAAATACTGAAAGTGCCTACTTATCTAATTTTATAGGGAATTGGGATTTTGATATTTCCTTCTACATATTCAAAATAGGCAGGTCTCTTTCCAATCACTTGATTATTTTATCCTTGAATTATGTTTTAATATGTGACATTGAAATACAATTCAAATTTTCCACTCCAAATCCATGTCTGTTTAGAATTTCTATCAATATGGCATTATCAGTAATGTTAATAAAGGTGATAAAGATTGTGGTTTTTCCTTTGCACAGTGTAATATAGCTCTGAAATATATTTTATTAGAAGAATACATTTTGTTCTGATTTGCTGTTACATTTAAAGGCCATTTTTCTTTTTATATGAAATTATCAATACTCTGTAACTAGAGAAAAATTATGTTATGAAATTTCATCTTGTTATTCACAGATTACTAACAGTTATTAATGTCATTTGATGTGTTTCTGAAGCAAGATGAAAGCTTGACATTATGGTATCCAAACATTCATATAATCATTCATTTAATGTCAGATGTTATGCTATATTTAGAAATAAATTACAGCATAAATGAAAGGCACATATTTAAAATTTTGCTTAGATTATTATGGGAATTGAATACATATTTTATAAGAACTTATTGGAGTGATGACACTATTGAATAATATTTTAAATCTTGAATTAGCATGATTTAGGTATTTTAATAGCATATATTCTTCAACTTTACAGATATTATTATTCAGCAAATATACCTATAATTTGGATGGTATTTTAAATTATCAAGACTATGGGAAATAGGCTTTATTAAGTTGTTTTTTTATTAAGTAAAATAATTTTGTAGACAAGTCACAATAGTGGTTTGACTTTGAATACATTCACAAATATTCATTTATTTTCCTTATGGTTATATTGTTAAAAGAAAGTCTACATGTTTTCCTTATGTAATTTAATTTTGCAATCCAGACTTATATATAAGCATAATGTAAGTTCCCAAATAAACAGTATATAAAACAAATATTTATTAATAGACAGCATTTATCAATACAGAAAAATTACAATTTTGTTATTGATATTTTAATTAAATATCTGTTTAAAACCTTCATTTTCTCATTTCTCTTTTTGACTTTCTATTTATTTCAAAGATGTGATATTGAATTGTTTATTTCTGTTTGTAAGGATATGTGGTTGTTCGAGGGTCAGCATCATGTTAACATTCAAACAGAAATTGATGTAATTTTCATTTATTATATTTTGATATGCCTCTTGTATCCCTAATATCTTCAATACTTTTATCATGAAGAATTGTTAGATTTTGTCAAATGTTTTTTCTGCATCTAATTACATGATCATGTGACTTTTATCTTTTAGTTTATTTATATGGTAGATTACGTCTACTGATTTCAATTTAAAAAATGCTGAGTGGTGGTAATGCATGACTTTAATCCCAGCAGTTGGTAGGGAGAGGCAGGCTGTTCTCTGAGTTTGAGGCCACTTTGGTGTACATAGTGAGTTACAGGGCAGCCTGGGCTATACAGACAAACCCTGTCTCAAAATAATGGACTGGTAGAGATCTCTCATGCAGTGCAAATCTTTAACTCCTAAAAATACATATATAACTTTTGTCCCTGGTTCTTGACACATAGCACCTAAGCCCTTTGTAATTTCCTCAATATTAAGTATGATAAATAGATATTTTCTTCTAATATATGGCTTTCAAGCCCATTTTTCAATAATGATCTCAATCCGTTGGATTTTCCAGGATTTGTCTATTTTAGGAAGATAATTCTTGATGACCTCCTGAATGGGAACTAGTAGTTCAGATTTTTTTAATGGAAAAAAAAACATTGTGTAATAATTTATTGTTAATTCAATTACCAGTCTTTCACAAAAACATGAAAATTTGTATTCAAGAACTTCAGTATTCAAAGAGGTTAAGATTGGTAAATGCATGCACATGCTTAAAGGGTGGCACAACCCCTACACAGATACAGAATATTCTGACTTAGGACTATTGTAGACTTGCATTATATATCTATTTATCTACCCCTTCCTGTCTACCCCTTCCTATATACCCTTTAGCATATCATTCATTAAAATATTAAGTTATTAAACACTGTTCTCTAAGTTTTATGTACCACTTGAGCAAATTATTGAAACCCAGTGCAAGTGTGTAGGAATCCCCAGTTTAAAGATATTTAAAATCAATCCTCAGGCTATTACTTATGTTTAACATGGGTAGACATCTTCTATCACCGAGTTTTAACCTGTAGGATGGGATTCTAAGCATGTAAAGAAAAGAAATAAAACACATACATATATAGTGTCAGAATTACTTAGTTGAATGTGAGAGTAGAAATCCCAGTTTATTTTTTTCTGTCTCTTAGAGATGAGAATGAAATAAAAAAAAGAACTGAGAGACTCAATGGACATAACTGAAAAAGTTAACAAGTGGCAACAAGTTTTCCCAACTTACGAGTAAACCATTTTTTTATTTATAGTATATGGTTGTACATCATATAAAATGTAAAAGACTACAAATTTGAACCCAGGTACTCAAGAGATAATAAATGATATAATTTTAAGTAACTATTTAATGGAGAGCTGTGGACTGAAGTCATGTGATGGATCATCTACTCACATGTTTGTTGACTGAAACTTTCATGAAGCACTTCTACCATGTATGATATTTTCATGTGAGTATTTGATTTCTCCACCAAGTGTTTCCAGTTTTTCTATGATCTATATTTAGAGTGGTGCATCAACACTGCCATATTCTATTAGTTCAAGCATTCACAACTCACTCCTGGTTCAATGCTTTCAGAAAATCCAATTTACTTCTTTAGAGGATATGTGAGGACCCTGGAGAATTATGTGAGGTAGGAAACATTCTTGTGATTATTTTTAAAGTAAAAACTGTCAAAGAGACACTTAAAAGATATATCTGATAAAAATTTAATGAATCACATAAAACTTCTTAAAAATTTGGCTTCTCTGTTTTAAAGACAATAAAAGTAAAATACAATGCCTTATCTTAAGTTGTAGATTAATGCTCTGAATTTAAGGACATTATGAATTAATTTAAGATTTTAAAAAGCAATGTTTTCTGAACAGACATAACAGTACAGAGTCATATACATATGTTTTGCTTCAAAATGTACAGTTTATAATTTGTATTTTAAAATAAGATGGTGTTTTTATTTAGCAGTAAACTTACAGATACAATGAACAATTACAATTAACAAATTATTTATTAAACAACCTCCTATTGGTTCTTACTATATAATTCTTCCCCAATTCACTGAAATATGCAAGTGCTATGTTTTAGAATTATTGCATAATAATTTTGTCAAGATGATATTATAAACCATTCAAAACCTCAACAATGAATTTGATTAGCTTCACAGTATAATTTTAATAAGCTTTCAAAATCCATTCATTGCAATCCCTACTTGAGTGATAAAAAATCAGATCCATTTTTTGCTTTGAATATTATTTATGAAATTCATTACATAAAGAAAATATTTTATTTCTGTACCTTTGTTACTTAATATTTCTACCATAATTATTGTTTATTCTTTTCAGGACTCTAGATAGTCCTATGCCTCTATATTTTCCTGCTGATGCAAAAGGTTTCACATTCCTGATATGCTGTTCTTCAGATTACATAGAAGCATTACTTTTTGTGGTTGTTTGCATGACTAACATTCCCCATTGTCTCAAATTTTAGAACACTTAGTCCCAAGTTTGTGGCACTGTACGGAGAGAGTTTATTGGTGGAGGAAGAGCAGAACTGTGGATGGACTCTGAGACTAACATCTTCACAGCAATTTCAGTTATTTCATTGCTTTGTTCCTGTACTTCCAGTTGTGAGCTCTCATCTTCTTTCTGCTACCATGCCTGTGACTCACTGCTCTGCCTCTCCATTTTAATGGAGTGTTATTCTTCTAGACCCATAAATCTATATAAACTCTTCTTTCTTTAGGTTCCTTTGGCCATGATACTTTAGTACAGAAACAGAAAAGTAACTAATATACCACTACAGGAAGCATTACTTGAATTTTTTATGCTCAAGTCCCAAGCCAAGCAGAAATGCTTATTTATTTCCTTTGCTTTTCTATAAATATTGTATTTGTCACTATAAGTTGATATTTATGTGTCTTTGAGTTTTATCTTTGATCTCACTGAAGAGAAGAATTCTATGTTATTAACTGCTGTTTCTTTCCTATTTAATCTCATGTTGACATATTTAATAAATATGTATTGTTGTCTGAGTCAGCTAAATCAAATATAAGGAAACAGTCATTGGTATAATTACCAGAAATTTGAGCCCTCAGTCACATTATTCTCCTCAATGACATTGTAGTCAGGGACAATCAACTGAACATTTCCAAACTGCTGTTATATTTTCCATAAAATGGAAGCTATACTCCAAGCATTTTAATGCAATTAAATATACATATACTGCAGGATTTTTATTTTTATTTTTCAATTTTAAAAAGAAATATTTAACCACTATAACTAACTCATTGGTGTAAGTAAGAACTGAAGCTTCAAATAGAAGGAACTTAAAAGCTTCATGGAATTTCCTTGCCTACTTTGGCATGTCAGTTTGTGTCATTCTTGTTAAGTCATGTTGATGAGACTTTACAGATGTACTTTCTGACATTTCTATGAAGCACAACATCACAGAAAACTCCTGATCATCTGGATTTTACAGTCTTTCTTCCCCTTCTTCTTCAATGTTTCCTGAGTCCTGGACATGGATTTTTGCTTGTTTGTTGGTTTTGTTTGTTGTTTTATAGAGGTATCCACATATATCTGTGAATGGTCAGAAAGATGATTTCTTCTTAAGCTGTTTTGATGAATAGAAATACACTAGAATATGCTTCATAACTAGATCTGTTGCTCCATGAGGACTATAAGACACTTTAGCTTGTTTTATACCATTAACTCAGACTGACATAAAGGAAACAACATTTTTGTCTCAGTTCTAAGACAAGCTACATACAATTAGCTGATTTTAGGACTCAAAGCAAATTAAAACTAGACTAAATGCCTTATAAGTTAAACTTTCACAGGTAATACAAAAGGACAAATTCCCAAGTGTCTAATTGTGAAACCAAGGTCAGATATAAAGCAACTTTGGTTCTAATCCCCATTTGCTAAGTCTTTTTAATAAATACCTAACTCCATACAAAAATCCCTCAGCACCTTGTTGCCATGGTTGTTCATCCCCCTCAGATGTAACTTTTTATTGTTTTCCTTGAGATGTATATAGCGGGAAGAAGAACAGTATGGCAAGAGAGTGAAGCTTGAGAAAAATAAAGAAAGCGATTGTCAGTACATATATGAGTCTTATTTCCTCAGATAAGAATCATTCCTAAGTCTCACTACTCTGAAGGCATTCTTTTTATTACCCTGGGTGCAGACCTGGGCGCTGGTCTCTTAGGCTGCAATACTTGTGGTTATCTTTAGCTGCATCTGGCTGTTGCAAAGAGGAGTTTTCTTAAAGAGGGGTGAAGACTACACTTATCTGAGGGTACAAGGACACACGTTTATAGAATGTTACTAGGGATTATAGTAGTTTATAATAATTGATGGTTGTAGACTTTCCTCCAAGATCCATGACATCACAAGTACAGGGTAATTGGTTAGATTTGCAATATTGGGCATGATTTTCCTCTTGTGTAAAAATCCCTTAGTCCAATTACAGAAATGTTTGATACCAGCAATGTATACATGCCACCAGTGCACCCTTGTGGATATTGTGCTATATTGGTAACTGTGGAGTGTAAGTATCATAGCTGGGTAAGACTATTTTTTATTTCCCTCTTTTGGAAGCTTGACTAATACCTTCTGGTACCATAAAAGATAGTCCTGCAAGAAAACACATTCAAATAAGTTCCAAGTGCAAAGCAATGTATTGGAAATTTCTTGGATAAACCTGACCAACAAAGAAAAAGGGGGCCTTTCATTCCTGGTGTTGGGCTTTTGTTAGAAGTTCTTTGGCTCTAGGAGGGAGGATTGTCAACCCAGATGGAGAATTATATTTAAAATATATATGAATACATATACAAAGACTCATGCATTTTAGTTTAATTTTAGTTAGCTGGTTAGGAGTATGATTCCTTATGACTCTTTAAGACATCCTTCTTGTTATTTTATCTTCTCTCTCTTTCCTATGTTTATCACATCTGAAGATTTGAAGCTAGGAGCCTCAGATAAGAGAAAACATGAGATGTTTGTGTTTCTAGGTCTAGGTTATCTCACTCATGATGATTTTTCTAGTTCTATACATTAATCTACAAAGTTCATGATTTCTCACTTTTCTTTACAGCTGAAATAGTTTTTCATGGTGTATATGAATCACATTTTCATTACACATTCATCTGTGGAAGGACATTTCAGTTGTTTCCATTTCCTAACTATTGTGAATAGAATATCAGTGAACACAGCTGAATAAGTATCTGTGGAGTAGGAGGAGCTCTTTGTGCATATGCCAATGAGTAGTATAGTTAGGTCATATGGTACATTTATTTTTAGCATTTTGAGGTTATCTATACTTACTATTATGTATAAGTAGTTTGTTCAAACAACTGACAACAAGTGTTGGAAGAAGTGTATGAAAATGGAAGGCACATTTAATATTGGTGAGACTTTAAACTTGCCCAGTAATACTGGGAATAAGTGTGGATAGCCCTCAAAATGCTAAAAATAAATCTACCATTTGACCTAGATATACTACTCCATGGCATATGCACAAAGGACGCAACATCCTACTGTACATATACTTTATACACACACACAAATATGTATACATGTGCATATTTATGCATATATACAGATATTGAGTTAAAAATCAAATAATTTACTGTCTAATGTTTGCTCCTCGCAATTTCCTTTAAAATATTAGCATTTTGATGATTTATATACAAGTAAATAATAATAAGGACATTAAGAGTATTTTGTCAGGAATAATAGTTCATTGGATGTTCTATATTACCAAATTTTATGTTTTTAAATATAAAAAACATCCTTTTTTATAATTGTTTCCAGCATCTATTCTATAATGGAAAAAATCAATTGTAAAGCTTATTTTTATTCAACTAGGTTGATTTGATTATTATTTTTTATTTTCTAAATTTTTTTTTGGTTTTTTGAGACAGGGTTTCTCTGTGTAGCTTTGTGCCTTTCCTGGAATTCGCTTTGTAGACCAGGCTGGCCTTGAACTCACAGAGATCCTCCTGTTTCTGTCTCCTGAGTGCTGTGATTAAAGGCATGTGCCACCATCGCCCGGGTTAATTATTTTTTTATTGTTGAATTAAAATACCAAGACCAAAGTCAATTTATAGAAGGAACAGCTTATGTGGCTTATGGTTTCTGAGAGGTAGTGCCTGATGTCAGGTGAGGCATAGCAGCATTCGGCTTGGGGAAGAATCTGAGAGATCACATCTCTAACTATAAACTTGAAGTAGAGAATGGGAACTGAAAGTGGAACAAAGCAATAAACTCTCAAAGTCTACCTGACTGACATAGCTCCTATATCAAGACCCCACCCCCTAAAAGTTCCTTAACCTCCCCCAAAATCACCATAATGAGGACTAAGTGTTCAGTTATATGTACCTAAGGGAGATATTTCTTGTTTGAAAACTATGCTATTATGACAATGTTAACCAAGGAAACTAATTTTTTATCATCCATATACAAATTTAGATATGCTCAATATACTTTAAGTAGCTCTACAAAGGATATCCTTCCTTATTCTCAAATTACTTTCCAAAGGGAAAAATAATGCAAATCAGGTACTACAAGATGAAAAATATCTAGCTATTAGAAGAATAAACAGTACCTTTTTTAACATTTCAAGTTTTAGGATTTATCTTACTATAAAAAATGAACCACATAATTTTTTAACTTCTTTTTTTAATTTTTTTATTGTTTTAAAATTTGTATTTTATAATTAATTTGATTTTACATATCTGCCATGGATTCCCCTGTGCTCCCTCCTCCCACCCCCCAGCCTCCCCCCCCAGTCCACCCCCCATTCCCACCTTCTCCAAGGCAAGATCTCCCCTGGGGAGTTAGCCCAGCTTGGTAGATTCAGTTGAGGCAGGTCCAGTCTCCTCCTCCCTGCACCAAGGCTGAGCAAAGTGTCTCAGCATAGTCGCTAGGTTCCAAAAATCCAGCTCATTCACCTAGGACAGGTCCCAGTCCCAATGCCTGGGGCCCTCCTAAACAATTCAAGCTAATCAACTGTCTCACTTATCTAGAGGGCCTGGTCCAGTTCCATGGGGACTCCTCAGCAAAGGATAACCAGACTGCAACTGATAACTCCAGGGAGGCTACCTAGTAAAGAGAACTCTAAGAAAGACACAGAGATCGCCCAATGTCAGAGAAATGGATGAGATCTACATGAGCAAACTGGGGGTGAATGGGTGAGGCGAGAGTAGAGGACAAGGGTCAGGGGAAAGAGAGCTTAGGGGAGCAGGAGGTTCCAGCTGGATCAGGAACAGACTGGGAGAACAAGGAAAGAGATACCATAATAAATGAAGACCCCATGGAACTATGCTGTGAGATGTTCTGTATGTTAAATGAGTTGCTCTGATTGGTTAATAAATAAAACACTGATTGGTCAGTAGCCAGACAGGAGTTAAATCAATAAAAAATTATAAAAAGGACAGGAATTTGGGTGGTTGTTAAGGAGGCAGTGTTAGATTTTAGAGGAGTTAACGAGAGAACTTGGGTGTAAGTATGATTAAGGTACATCATGTGGAATTCTCAAAGAATTAATGAAATATCTTTTAAAAAGAAATTAACAAGCTTTAAAACTTTCAAATATATTGAAAAATTAAATTTATATTTTAATTTCTACTTAGATTTCATTGCAAAGAAATTATGTCCATAAATACACAGATATCATGTAGCTTTTTGTCATCAACATGTACACTTCAATTTCAGATAATTTCTAAGAAGTAATTGTTCCTCTGCCTTTTGAAATCACATGGAAGGATCCAATGTTCATTTATGTGAACATTACAAGATTTTCTGTCAAGATACAGACTGAATACAAAAGTTGCTACCACAGAGTTCCCTAAAAATATGTAGTCAAAATAATCTCATACATTCACATGTTCATTGCCAGTAGCCCAGATGGGATATAATCCAAATATTATAGTTAACAGAAAATGGGTATAGTGTTGATGCTGTCATCTCAAAATTTACATCTGAGTTCTCTGTTATTTACAATCAAAACTTTGTTGCTCCCTTCCTCTGGATAATTGATTTCCTTAGCTAACTTATGGGAAATATCAGAAAATTAATATATTAAATGACAGAAACTTCCAAATGGTATTTCAATGACTATTTAAATTAAAGTCATCTAAAATCAGAATAGACAAAAATATTAAAAACCAATGGTATTGACAATATTCATACTGTGTATAAAAATCTCCACAGTTTCTAAAAGCTTTTTATTACATAAAACCTGAGATATGTGATCATTAATTAATAATGTCTATTCACTAACAAGCAATCATCAATTTCTATTTCTTTTAATTCACCTATTTTATACCTCATGTAGATGGATCATACTATATTCATTCTTTTTTATCTGGTTAAGTTAAATA
The DNA here is from genome assembly GCF_007827085.1 of Peromyscus californicus insignis. Classification (NCBI taxonomy): domain Eukaryota; kingdom Metazoa; phylum Chordata; class Mammalia; order Rodentia; family Cricetidae; genus Peromyscus; species Peromyscus californicus. The sequence goes on along the minus strand of NW_026294391.1, from coordinate 75,153,594 downwards.
TGTTTAAAATCTTCAAGTTGCATATGTAAGGTATCCATTCCATTTCATAGCTTAATTTTTGATTCACCTAGCAAGATGAAATAATTTCAAATTTTCACTATGATGGATAAACTTACATTGATTATTGTACCCAAATTGTCATTTTGAATCTGTGCTTTCATTTTTTTTAGGTTTGTAGCTAGAAGTAAAATTGTTTTATTATATATATATAAAACAGCTTTACATTTTCCCTTTTATAGTACTAGGTATTGAATGTAACTGCATGTAGGATCTTATGCATACCAGACCAACAGTCTAACACTGAGAGTCATCTCCAATATCTTTGCATCTTTTTTAAATGTATTCTTGTTAAGATGCTCAAAGGAGACTTAAACTCACTCTGTAACACAGCAAGCCTTTCTGTGCCACTCTCCAGATTAATTAGGAATACAGGTCTCTACTACCAAGCCAAAAGTGCATTTCAAATTTTCATAAAGTATCTTTCCATTATCAATTTGTTTGGTGTTTATATAACTAAAAGGGTATTATTTCTTGCCTTTTTAAAAATTGAAAACATTTTTGTACAATATAATCTAATCATGCTTTACCCCTCCTGTAATCCCCTTCCAGATCCTTTGCACCTCTCTATGCTCCCAAATGTACTCCAAAGCTATTTGCAATTGGTACCCACTTGCAAAGGAACAATAAGACGTATTCAGTGGAGTATCACTGAGTATAATAGCAACACTTCAGGGTATTATTTTATCAATTGTTTTTCTAAAAAATTAATTTATCATGTGATTTTTTGTTTTATTCTCTTCTTTTGAATCTGTTACTCATTTTTTGTCTACCTGTACAAAAATATTAAATATTCAAAATGTGTTTCATTCTGATATTTACTTTTTACATGTACTATTCCTCTATTGCATTTCCTTATCTCTCTTTCTTCTGCCCTGCACCTAATCTCTGATCCAATCATCCTCCTTCTCCTTCCAAGTCCCATTTTTCCCTTAGATTCCACAAGAATTTCTGTGTAATATTTAATTTGCTTTGACTAATGATCTTCAGTGATATACACTTATCTGCTGCATTCAGGAATCAGATATCACAGTCAAAGAAAAATATAAACTGAATGTGAAAAGAAAGAAATATTATTCTAAGCACATGGAAATCAAATGACTAAGAAGATCAAAATTTGATAGTGATCTTTGTAACAAACAAAGCATCAGTAACGATTACAAATATAAATATACATATATGCAGCAGATTTCTTAAAACAAGCAATATGGGGCCAAAATGACAGATTAGACAATGATGATTGCTTATTTCTCAACAGTAGATAAGTCACCAAAACAAAATGAAAAAATTGAGTTTCCATGTTCGGTTATTAGATATGCATGAACTGGTCTCATAGTTTATTACTACTCTTATGAACACAATTGCTTTTTTTTGTACCAGGATTAAGTATTAAATCAAAGGTTATTCTATTTTCTATATGCACTGATGTTTATCTATCTGATCTCTGCTTACCATACTAATGTTACATTCCTCTCATGGTTTTGGCATAATTCTCCAGAACCTCATTCATGGCAGCCATGTTGAATAGATTCAAAAATGTTATCTCAATAAGTCAGGATAGAACTTGAAAATTCTTCTGCAGACAGCTTTACTCAGACAATACTAATCTATTGTTGTTAATATGATCACTGAGCTATGAGTTGTTCAGAAAAAAAATCCACTCATACACAATTTTTGTGTGTATACATGAAGGAGCAAATACAAAAAAAAATATTTATTTACCTAAGAGTACTGTAAGAGGCAGACTTATAAATACAAAATGTATCTTAGCCCATTTATATGAGGAAGAAGAAAGGTTAGCTACCAAAGAGCCCATATACATAAATATAATTGCTAAAACCTTCTGTTGGTTTGTTCAGGCTGGCCATTTTATGTAAGGCTGTTGATTTATTAGAATATTTTCTAGTATAAAATACTGGGCTTCGTTAAAATAATTCATACAATGTATTTTGGTCTTGTTCACTCCCTTCCTCAGCTCCTCCAAATCCGTGCTAGTTGCCTTTCCCTCATCACCCAACAAACCTGGATTTTTATTTTTCGAGTTCCTGGTAATGATATGTATTTTCTGGATACAGATCATAACTGTCTGTGGCTAGTTCCCACAAGTTTGAAAGTACAGATCCTCATCTCCATAGTTTCTTTCCTCCTCTGCAGAGTTCTTCACTGAGATATACCTTCTCATAGAGACCATTATATCTATCACCCTCACATTATTCTTTTTTTTGGAAATTCTAAGATTATTGTGCTTTTAAATGCTCATCAATTAACAATATTACTTATAATAGCAGTCATGGTTTCTATTGTGTTTGTTTTAAATAATCTTTTCTGTACCTTGAGCACTGATTCCACTCCTCAAGTTGATCTGATGACTACTAGAACTGTTCCATCCCTTCCTCCTTCTGGCTTGCCCCTTCTCCTTTATCTCATCCTCTTCCTGCTTTCATTCTTCCTCTTCCCTACACAAACACACACACACACACACACACACACACACACACACACACACACACACACACACACACACAGATAGAATGAGACAGAGACAGAAAGACAGGGAAAGACAGAGACAGAGAGAATAAACTAGATATTTGAATTGGGAAAGGGCCACAAAGAGGCATACTGCAGTATTATTTGACCAAGATATCAAAACAAGTTGATCAATCCTGATATATTCCACTCTCAGAGCTCTGTCTTCCCATGACACTTTTTCTGGATACTCTTTAATTAATTATTTTTTCCCAACTCGATCACGGTTTCCCCTCCCTTCCTCCTCTCCTCCCATTCCCTCTGGCCAACCTTCTCTCTTCCCCTTCCTCTCATATATTCCTTCTCTTTTCTCTTCAGAAAAGGGCGAACTTCCTATGTATATCAGCCAGCCATAGCTGTAAGACTGGTCACCTCCTCTCCTATTAAGGTTGGAGGAAGCAACCCAGTAGGAGGAAAGAGTCCCAGAAGCAGGTAACAGAGTCAGTTACAACCCTTGGTACCTCTGTTAGGACTCCCACAAGAAGACTAAGTTACACAACTGTAACATATGTGCAGAGGGCCTATGTCAGCCCCGTGCAAGCTCTCTGGTTGGAGGTTCAGTTTCTTTGAGCACCTATGAGCCTAAGTAAGTTGATTCTATGGGCTTTTTTGTGCTGTTCTTGGCCCCTCTGGCTCCCATAATTCTTCCTCCCCCTCTTCCTCAGGATTACCCAAAGGTCTACCTAATATTCAGCTATAGGTCTCTGCATCTGTTCCCATCATTTTCTGGGTGAGGCCTCTGTGTTTATATTGGTCTAGGTGACAATCTATGAATATAGCAGAATATCATTAGGAATCATTTCATTGACAGTTTTTCTTTCTTTTTTACTAGTCACATTTTGTTCTACCCTAGGTCTCTGAGATGTCCATCCTCCAGGTCCTGGACCTCCAGGCAATGTCAAGACTTCCTCTCATACTATAGGTCTCAATTTTGGCCAGTTGTTGTTTGGCCATTCCCATAATTTCTGCACCATTTTTGTCCCAGTATATTTTGTAAACAGGAAAAATTGTAGTTCAGAGGTTATGTGGCTGGTTTGGGGTCCCATTCCCTCCACTGGAAGTCTCAACTGATTATACAAAGTGGCCAGTTCAGGTTCCATATCTCCCATTGCTAGGAGTCTTAGCTAGGATAACCTTTATAGATTCTTTTGAGTTTCCATTGCACTATGTTTTGTAGCTCATCCCAGAGTTGTATGTGATTCCAGTTGTCTTTCCCAGTACTCTGTGCTGGCCTTGTTCACACAGTCACAGTCTCTGTGAGTTCATATATGCTTTGGTCCTATTGTGTCGAGAAAATGCTCTTTCCTTGCTGCCATCTACCCCCTCTGCCTCTTAGAAACTTACTGCCTCCTCTTTGAGCTCAGGAGGAGGCATTTGATAAGTATATCCTATAAAGGACTAAGTATTCCAAAATATTTTACTCTCTGTACATTTTTAAAGTGGGTTTATGTATCACTCCCCATCTACTACCATAGGAAGCTTTTCTCACTGACTCTTACAACTAGTAAATGATATTAAAGTCATATACTTCTTTATCTTTTGTCTGGAATGTTAATACTTAATGTAATTATTAAACTCCTATGCTATTAGAGTAGGACTCCTGTTTCTTTGGATTTTGTTGTAGCTAGAGTTTTCCTGCCTTCACAAAAGTCAGGACAAATCTCTGTCACCCACCAGTCCCACAGCCACTCAGACCCAACCAAGTAAACACAGAGACTTATATTGCTTACAAACTGTATGGCTGTGGCAGGCGTCTTGCTAACTGTTCTTATAGCTTAAATTCATCCATTTACATAAATCTATACCTTGCCACATGGCTCGTGGCTTACCGGCATCTTCACATGCTGCTTGTCATGGCGGCGGCTAGCAGTGTCTCTTTCTGCCTTCCTGTTCCAATTCTCCTCTCTGTTAGTCCTGCCTATACTTCCTGCCTGGCCACTGGCCAATCAGTGTTTTATTTATTGACCAATCAGAGCAATTTAACATACAGACCATCCCACAGCATTTTGTCACCATTTTTAGGGTATATTTGGGAAATCTGCTGATTGTTGCACATATATTTATAATTTTTATTATTTCTTTGTTATTTTTATAATAATAAATTTATTTATTTATTTATTTATTTATTTATTTGTTTGTTTGTTTATTTGTTTATTTGTTTATTTGTTTTACATCCCAGCTGCAGTTTCCCTCTCTCCTGTCTTCCCAATCTTTCCCCCAACCCTCCTCTGTTCCAAGCCCATAATATACTCCTCCTCTGTTTCTGTTCAGAAAAGGCCAGGTCTTTCATGGATATCAACAAAATAAGGCATATGAAGGTCCAGTAAGACTGAACACCTCCACACGTATTAAGGCTGGACAAGTCAATACAGTATGAGGACTAGGGTTCCAAAAGCCAGTGATGATTCAAAGACAGTCCCTGTTCAGACTGTTAGCAGTCTCACAAGAGGACTAATCTACAGAATTGTAACATATTTGCAGAGTGTCTAGGTCAGTCCCATGCAGGCTTCTTTATTATTATTTTGTTTACTTATAATTATTTCTTTATATAAACTTACTCTTTTATCAGATCAGAATGCTATTCTTTATCTTACTTCTTGTATATATTTATTTAAAATTTGTTTCTTTGACATTAGGAGTGTGATTCCATTTCTACTTGCATTAAATTTATTTTTTTCAATTTCTGAGCTTTCAAACATGTGGTGTCTTGAAGTATACAATATATGTTCTGAAGGAGGGAATAAGGTTGAGATTTTGAGACAAAGTTCCACAAAGCCAAGGGTTACTTTGATTTGCTATGTAGCTGAGGCTAGTCTTAAACTCCTGATCCACCTGATTCCACTTCCCAAGTGCTACATCTGTGGTAGTGAACCACACGCTCAGCTTAAGAAAGTATGTATATATATATATATATGCTTTATTTTTATTTTTATGTGTATGAGCATTTGTCTGTATATACATACATAAATCACATATGTACCTGGTGCCCACAGAGTTCAGAAGAGGGTGTTGTATTTCCTGAAACTGGAGTTACAGATGATTGTGATCCATCACGTGGATACTAGAAACTGAGCTCAGATCGTCTGGCAGACCATAAAGTGCTCTTAATGGCTGGGCCATCTCTCCAGTACCAAGATTAGTTCTTTATATTTAAAATAAATAATTAAAAGAAAATTTACTTTGTCCATTTTCTTATTTTTATGTATGCACAAAGAGCATTTGATCATTCATTTATCATATTTTTCTCTTTCATTTGTGTATACTCTATTTTTTTCTGTAGTTACCAAGATTATTATGACTCATTCTAAAAGCATATCCATGTAATTTGAATTGATACAAGCATAACTTTGATCACTTTCTAAAGCTATGTTATAATAGCTTTGTGTGTCCAGGGGTAGAGTGTGAGTCAACACATGCACATGTACATGAGATCTGTGTACTTGTTCATGTTGGTGTATACATTTGGATGTTGATGTCAGTTATCTTCCTCAATTTCTATGTGCCTTCAACTTTTAAACAGACTCTCTCACTGTACCTGGAGCTCATCATTTCAGCAGGACAGACTGGCCAATAAGCTCCACTAATCTGTTTTATTTTGACTTATCTATCACTGACATTACTGACAGACACCATTTCCTGGTTACCCTTAATTGTTTGCTTGGCAGAGCCTAGAGCCATCTGAGAGAAGCCTCAAATGAGGAATTTTAAATCAGATTGGCCTGTAGACATATCTTTATTATATTGTCTTTGTAACTAATAGTTATAGAAAGGCCTAGTCTACTGTGGGTGGTTCCATTTTTAAGGCAGGCTTCCTTGACTAAATAAAAAAACTAGCTAAATATGATATTGTGATCAGGAAAAAAAAGCAATCCAGTAAACACTGTTCCTCCAAAGTTACTGCCTCAAGTTTTCTCAGCCCTAACACCACTCTATGATGATCTGTGATGTAGAAGTAAAAGCCAAATAAATCCTTTGCTCCTCAAGTTGTTTTTAATCAGTGTTTTTTGTCTTAGCAAGAGAGAAGTAAGGATAGCATACCAGCATACATGGGTTTTATGTGGGTGCTAGAGATCCAAACTCAGGTCTTCAATCTTGAACAGTAAGTCCTTTCCTGACTGAGCCATATCTTTATCCTCCATTATCACAACTTTAATCTTCATACCTTGCACATCCAATAAACTATGTGAAAGTTTTAGTTAATATATCTTTTATATCATATGAAATATTTTAAAAGATTGAGTTTAAATGTTACAATTCTCCTAGTTTTCACTTGCTAATATCCACGTCTTCATCAGAAATGTTTATCTTCATTTGGCTTTAAGTTGCTTTACAATGTTCTTTCATTTCAAACTTAAGTGTCCTTGCTAGCCTTTTTTGAACAATGGTACCAGTTGTGATAAAAATCCTTCTATTGCTTATTTGACTGGAAAGATTTGATTTCTTTCTCAATATTGAGGGAGAGGTTTCCCAAGTACAGAATTATCACTTTAGGTGGTTTTTTTTTTCATTTCTACATGTTATAGACATTAATCTATTTTATTCTATCCTCTAATTTTTCTGATATGTCCTATGATTATGTTGAAAGGTCCTTGTATGTGATGAGTATAGCTGTAAGTTTCTAAAGTCCCACCCAGCCCCACGGTCCCACAGCCACTTATAAAATAATCACTCAGAGGCTTAATATTAATTGCAAATTCTATGGCCTAGTGGCTCAAGCTTCTTGCTAGCTAGCTCTTACAACTCAACTCAGCCAATTTCTATTGAACTATGCATTGCCAAGTACTTCTTCTGGCAGTGGCTTGAAACATCTGTGCTATTCTCCTTTCTTCTCCTCCTCTCTCTCCAGTTGGAATGTACCTCCTAATCTTATTCTGCATCACCATTGGCCAAACAGTTTTATTTATCAACCAATGAGAGCAACACATATTCACAGCATACAGAAAGAAATCCCACAGCAGATGAGTCAAGTTTTCTCTTTCTGTTTTAAAACATCTTTGTTTTTGGCTTTCAGTTGTTCAGTTGTATGCTTCAATGTACATCATCTTATTTTCATTCTTATTGGAGTTTATAAATTTTTTTAAATTTTTAAGTTCATGATTTTCATCATTTGTAATATTGTACTATTATTTCTTTAAATGATATCTTTCTTTTTGATTCATGAAACAAATCACAGGAATGGACACCAATGTTTTTCCTGTATAGATTTTAGGGTATGTTCATCAGATTCAATTATTTGAGTTACTGATTTTTAAATTTTCTTATTCTTCTGGTTATTCAATATTGTTGTTAAAATCCTCAGTTATTTTAATATCCATTATCAGATATTTTATTTCTAAAACTTATTTTTATGATTTCTAGTATTTGTTAACATTCTCAATTTGTTCACATAACTTTCCCCTAGTATTCTTTAATTCTTTGTTTAACCTAATAGCTCCTTGAGTATATTTCAATTGTTTCATAAACAATTTAGTGTCCTAAAACTAATTACTGGTATTACTCAAATGTAGTTTATGTTGAAATGTTTCATTTTTTTGCCTCAACCAGTATTTCACATTACTTTTTTTTTTTTTTTTTGCTTACAAACTGTATGGCCGTGGCAGGCTTCTTGCTAACTGTTCTTATATCTTAAATTAATCCATTTCTATAAATCTATACTTTGCCATGTGGCTCGTGACTTACTGGCATCTTCACATGCTGCTTGTCATGGTGGCGGCTGGCAGTGTCTCCCCCACTCTGCCTTCTACTTCTCAGAATTCTCCTCTCTCCTTGTCCCGCCTTTACTTCCTGCCTGGCCACTGGCCAATCAGTGTTTTATTTGTTAACATATTTGCCATACAGAACATCCCAAAGCACTTCCCCTTTTCTTTTTTAGAAAGAGATCGCATTTATAATCAACCTGTTTTAAATAAAAATATTGGTTTTCCTCTGTCCCACACCAGAGGGCTCTTCTGATTTGGGACACAAGAATCTCTTAACCTTTTTTTTAGCAATATGCATGGGTATAGAGGGGGAGTGAGCCAATTCCATCTCCAAAGCCAGCTTGGTATATTTGGGAACTTGGTTGTAGCATCTCTTACTACTTCCTGCTGGAGGTGGGAGCTGTATCTTATGGGGACACAAAGAAAATTTTAGGATTATGGAGTAGTCCGTGAGGGTGTATTGTCTGAGCCAGTTGTCTTGAAATGGTTCTGGATGTTGGATCATCTGGGCCATGGTGTCATCGGAGACCTTTCAGGGGGTCTTAGATGGTCAAACATGATGTATCTTAATCTGGAACAAATCCATAGCCTCTGGCTTTCTGTGGAAACAAAAGCAGAGCCTCCTTTCCAAAGAAACATATCCTTACATCCAAATTTTGAAGTCAAGGTACCTTTAAAGTATTTATTTTGGCATAACTCAACAGCTTTTAGAATCAAATGTTTTTCTTTAGTTACGAATATCAAAGACAACATAATCCAGATTCTCTGTGTGTGATAGCCATCTTTATGTGGCTTATTACCTTTACTGTTTCTTTAAAGACTTTATTATTAAAAACTATCTATTTGTTTATATAACTGTATATATTTATTTTTTTCTTTCTTTTAAGCCTACATACATTTTTACATACATTGTAAACTATTCCATCTGGATCAGTCTTATTGTGAACCTATTGCTTTAAAATGCAGCATTCTAAGACTGATGGAAACAGTGAAACACTGTTTTGGAAAAATGCAGCAAAAATAGTAATAATATACACTTACTATACTTTCTAAAACCTGACACTTTACTTTGAAAGTCATCCTCAGGTTATCTTGATTTGTTCTAAACAAAAAGAGCTACCAGAAATTAGAGCTTAAATTCCTTTCCATTATTTTCTGAGAATGCATGTCACATGTATATTTGTATATAGCTTTGTTGTACATGACTTTTTTTTCTTACTTTATGCTAGGAGCATAAATTAAGATTCTCTTTGAGGCCATAAATCACTTCTTACATGTCTATAATCAATGTGTTGTCACCAGCTCCTACATGTATATAATATACTTATAGCTTTCATAAATTTTCCTTGCTATATTTCTTCATAAGATTTAAGGTAGATGAAAGAAAACAGTTACACAGTCAGTCCTCATATAACTTGAATGCACGAAATAATGTGTGTCTCCACCACTTCCAGAATGGGGACTGGGAACTAGTTGGGACAAATTATGTCAAGTTCAGGGAAAAATGGAGTCTTCATTCTATGCTGACAAACAGGAAACACAGTTTGCCAGTTTCTCAAAGAGACAAAGTATAAAATCAGCACTTGAAACAGCCTTTTGCTCTCACTTCTATACATGAGAAAATACAATAAAATGAAAAATAATAGAAGGAATGAAGTATAGGGCATATGTACTGTAAACACAAGTGCAGATGTAACAATAATTGCATGAGAATCTTTGCATCCAAATTGGCCTATTCAGGAGGTAAATAAATGTTCAGCTTTTAGGGATTATAATGTTATCTCAGGTAACACAGAGTGTGAGATGGGTCAAATGTATAGGGCCAGAAGGACAGAGAGGAAAATTAAAGCCATATATGGCTATAATAGCAATGAATTTATGGGGATGTGATTTGTTACAGCAATAGAATACCCAGATTAACATTCCTCCAATCTCAGAAGCAAACCATAGATTAACGTATGTTTCTCAGAAAAAAAATTAGAAGATATTATAAAGAACAGTCACTGACCATTCAGGTTATACAAGAACAGGGCACAAAAACTGCTGATCTTTCCTGTTTTTTCATTTTTTTAAAGAGATTTTCTATTCATTTTACATACCAACCATAGATTCCCCTGTCCTCCCTCCTCCCATTCCCCAGGTCTCCCCCCAACCCACCCATCATTCCCACCTCTTCCAAGGCAAGGTCCCCCATGGGGAGTCAGCAGAACCTGGTACACTCATTTGAGGCAGGTCCAAGCCCCTCCTTCCTGCACCAAGGATGTTCAGAGTGTCCCATCATAGGCACTAGGCTCCAAAAAGCCAGCTCATGTACTAGGGCTGGGTCCCATTTCCACTGCCTGGGGTCCACCTAAACAATTCAAGCTAAGCAACTGTCTTGCTTATCCAGAAAGCCTAGTCTAGTACCATGGGGGCTCCTTAGCTATTGGTCCACAGTTCATGTGTCTCCACTAGAAAGTCACCAACAACCCTACCTTTAAAATGTTTGATGGACAAACCTATATGGGTTCAGCAATGGCCTTTAACATCAGAGAAAATGCAGGCCTTACAACAGCTAGTACAGGAACAGCTAAATACTCAGCATATTGAATAATCAACCAGCTCTTTGAATTCTCCTGTATTTGTTATTAAAAAGAAACCTGGAAAATGGAGAATGGTAACAGATCTAAGAGCTGTTAATAAGGTGATTCAGCCGATAGGTTCTCTACAGTCTAGAATTCCTTGGCATTCTCTGTTATATCAAAATTGCCTCTTATAGTTATTGATTAAAAGTCTTCAGTATACCTTTACAAGAAAAAGACAGAGAAAAATTTACCTTCATGTTGCCTACTCATAATAATTCTCAGCTTGTTAAGAGATATCAATGGAAGGTTCTCCTGCAGGGAATGATAAATAACCCCACCCTATGCCAATATTTTGTATGACAACCTTTGGATATGATACATAAGCAATTTTCTAAATCTGTAGTTTATTATTACATGGACAACAGCTTACTAAGTGATTCAAATGTAGAGAATTTCGAAAGAATGTTTGAAGAAGTGAAGAAAATTTTGCCTTATTGTGGATTACAAACTGCTTCTGAAAAAATACAAAGAAGAGATTCTATTAATTATTTAGGATACAAAATAGATCTACAAAAGATTAGACACCAAAAGGTACAAATTAAGAGAGATTGATTGCAAACTCTTAATGACTTTCAAAGATGTCTAGGAGACATTTCCAATCTATGGCCCACTATTGGAGTAGAAAATCAAGAACTGATTAATTTGTTTCAAAACCTTAGATGATGGCAAGGACATAAATAGTCCAAGAGAATTATCAGCTGAAGCTGAGAGAGAATTGGCTTTTGTGGAAAAGAAAATACAGGATGCACATGTGGATCATTTGGATCAAGAGCTTGAGTGCATTCTGGTTATTTTACCCTCTAAGCATTCTCCTAAAGGAATATTAATGCATAGGAAAAATGTTATCTTATAATGGATCTTTTTACCACATTAACAGAGTAAAAAATTAAAAACTTATGTGGAAAAGGTCTCTGAGTTGATTTTGGAAAAAAATTGAGACTTTGTCAATTAGCAAAACTAGACACAGCAGATGATGAAAATGACAAATTTTGGTCAGAAAGTGAACCTTGGCAAAAAGCTTGCAATAATTGTTTGGGATAGGTTAGCAACAAAGATCCTAAAAGCAAGAGAATTCAATTTATAAAGAAAAGTAACTGGACCCTTCCTCACATTGTACAAAGACAACAATATCTGGAGCCCCTGCATTTTATACTGAAGTAAACAAATTAGGAAAGGCAGGTTATAAATCAGAAAATTTAAGTAAAGTGGTTCAAAGCCCTTATGATTCTGTCCAAAAGTCAGAATTATACATTATTCTGATGGCATTAACAGATTTTACAGAAACTCTTAACATAGTTACTGACTCTCAATATGCAGAAAGAGTTGTTTTACACATTGAAACTGCTGAATTTATTCCTGATGAGTCAGAATTAACTTTTTTATTCATTAAGTTACAAGAAATATTCAGGAATAGGAATCATCCCTTATATATAATACATATCTGATCCCCTATGGGTCTGCCAGGCCCTCTATCACAAGGTAATTATGAAATTGATCAACTATTGATGGGAAATGTGCTGGAGGCCTCAGAATTTCATAAAAACATGATGTCATTACAAAGGGTTTGAAAAAGAATTTTTCCATCACTTGACAATAAGCCAAGGAAATTATAAGGAAATGTCTTGCTTGTTCTTAATACAACAAAAATCCACTACCTTCAGGAACTAACAAAAAGGGCACTTCAAGAACGCAATCTGGCAGATGGGTATTTGCCATTTTGTAGAATTTGGAAAACTAAATTATGTACATCATACTATTGATACCTACTCAAAATTTCAATGAGCAACTGCTTTGAGTTCTGAAAGACTGATTGTATAATTACAGATTTGCTAGAAGTTGTGGCCATCATGGGTATACCTGTACAAATTAAGACTAACAATGCTCCAGCATATGTCTCTGGTAAAATGAAACAGGTTTTTTGTTTGTTTGTTTGTTTTTGCTTATTACAATATAAAACTTATTACAGATACATCACACAATCTTATAGGGCAAGCAGTAGTAGAAAAATCAAATCAAACTCTAAAGAATTTGCTAAATAAACAGAAAGGGGTAATAAAGACCCCCAGGAATAGATTTCATAATGCTTTATTAACTTTGAATTTTCTAAATGCTAATGGGGAATGAATGACAGCTGCAGAGAGACATTGGATAATAGAAAAATACTACTAAATTAAATCAGTCTTTATTCTTTAAAGATGTGTTGACCTCAGAATGGAAACCAGGATATGTGTTACATTGGGAAAGTGATTTCACTTTTGTTTCTTCAGGAGAAGAAAATCTATGGATACCATCAAAATTGATAAAGGTTCAACTTGAACAAGGTTTTGTGCTACAATGTCTCCCATTTTGGCATATTCTGTGAGTATGCTAAATTTTACCAAGTGGTATGCTTTAATTAATTTTATATATGTATTAGCATACCACAGGCCATTGTTATAAAAGCACTGGATAGAGATAAAGGTGAACTAATATGATTTTGTTACTCCATTAACTATATTCATAATATCCATATTACAAAATTTGAAGATTGGTATATCAAAAAATGTAGTATAAAATGTGTAGACATGCTTTCATGATACAGGAAAGTGAGAAATATATGAAGATAGAAATTTACATGGGGACTTGGCTTAGAACATTTAAAAATGGCTATAAAAGTAAACTGTATTATAGTGATGACAAAAACAAGCTCAATCATTTATCCACAAACATTTGTTTCTTTTGAGCTATGTGCATTATTAGTGTCAGAAAGATGTTTAAAACAATAAGTGTCTTCCATATCATGAGTCTGGATGTAGGTCACTTTTCTTTTGCATCCCTCCTTCTCAATATATGCTTTCAAAATTATTTTAGCAAGACATTAGGTTGAAGATTTGTATAGGCTTCCATGTCTCACCCAGAAGTGCCAATAATTATTTTTACTTTCAGCACAGAAAACATAAACTGTCTCTTAAACCTTCTAGCCTCAAAGGATCAGAAAAATGTAGGTCTGGATATGACAACAAGAGGAAACTTGAATATTACTAAATATTGATAAAATTTGCCAAATAAGTTTTATGCCATGAGTTTTTGCCCTCTCAGATATTTTTGAACCATAACTCATTTCACTACAGAAAACAAACTGAATAATCTCTTCTGTTTCATTTTCAGGCAAAGTCAGCAGGTAACAGGTAATAATACAAGTTGTTTAAGGGAAAAGGTAAATGAACAATAAATAAGAAAAACACTTAATATTCCTTCCCCTTCCCTTTAAAACTCTTCTCCTTTCCAAGTATATTAAAAGCAAGAGAAGTTGCGGTTACCAGAAATTCAAAATAGTAACAAAGTCTTCTTGTTGGTAGTAAGGAAATATAGAAGGAATAGAAAAAGCATAAATAGAAAAATAGCTGAGATTAAAATACAGATATAGTATAGTATGTACTGGAATGCGCACACACACACACACACACACACACACACACACACACACACACACAGGAAGAAAAATGTTAAAAAAAAAAAGCTGCACTGTAGCACAATTCCACTTGTTCATTCTTTTGTATGCACATGTTAAAGTTGAGAATTAAAAAAGAGAAGTGGAAGCAAGAGAATGTATCACTAGTTTAATATTACAGCTGTATTAATATTATGTAATTATTCCTCATTAGTGTTTCTGACCTAACCATCAGTGCTATTCCTTGCTCTACTTCATAGTATCCCTTCTTCCTACAGCAATGCCATATTTCACCCTCTTGTCACAGAAGTTTTGTTAGGAGCTGTTGTGGGCCATGGTGAAGATAAAGCAGATAGCAATTGATAATTCATTTGTCAACCCACTGTGGGGCATATATGGGCTGCAAAGAGGGTGCAGAGAGGAAGTTAGATAAATAGAGCTTAAGCTGTTTACCAGAGAGTAGATATAAATTGTGCCAGAGGAAGTTAGCTTGGCTGTTTACAAAGAGAATAGATACAAATGGTACCAGAGGAAGTTAGCTTAAGCTGTTTGCACAGAGATTAGATACAAGGATGGTGCTGAGAGGAAGTTAGTTTGAGTTGTTTGTATGGAGATTAGAGACAAATGGTGAGGAAGGAAGTTAGCTCAAGTTGTTTATGCTGACATAAGATACTAAGATCAGGAGATGATGTCAGTGCACAAACAATTTGTAAATAGGGTGACCTTTAAAATGATTGGTTGGTCCCTTCACCCCTTCCTAGGGTTCTGAGGTTTTTGCTATAAAAGAGGTTTACTGCCTAACAATAAATTAGTTATTGCTTGACTGACTCCCCAGTGTGTCTGATTGTCTCCTGGTAAGAGGAAAGAGGAAGGCTAGGAAACGGACAAGTGGGGCGCACTTACCTTTCCTCGGTTCCAGGCCACCTCTTCACAGGTGACCTAAGTTCCCAGTGGGGCAGGACCCTACAACCCAGGAGATGAATAATTCTCTAATGGAGGAGAACCCCATTCAAGCAAAGCTTATGTAACCCTTGACTCTGAAAACTGTTGCTTTAGTTTGTGATTTCACAAGGGCAAAAATATCTGTGGAATTGCTCCATTACTGCACAATTTCATGTAATGTGTACATGTAATCTCATGATTACATCTCAAACTTATGGGCACATATATCTGTGAATGGCCAGGAAAATGACTTCTCATTAAGCTGTATAATTTTGAGATATAGAAAATATGCTAGAATATGCTTCATAACTAGATCTGTTGTTCCATAAGGTCTGTAAGACACTTAGGATCAGTTTTTTGTTTTGTTTTGTTTTGTTTTGTTTTTGTTGTTGTTGTTGCTACCAACTCATACTGGCATAAATTAAACAATTTCTTCTCAATTGAAACATAAACCACATACTGTTGACTGATTTTGGGCCTCAGAACAAATTCAAACTAGACTAAATGTCTCTGTAAACAGATCATGAGTTAAAACCTTACAGAGATGCACAAAGACAGAACTGCAGATGTCTAACCAAGGTTAATTAGCACAAAGCAACCAAAAATACTATGTCAATTTCTCTAGCCAGGCCTGGCTGAATAAGGAGTCCAGCAGCCACTCCCAATTAAATCCCTTAGCAATTAATACTCTGCACAAATTTCTAACCTCAGTTTATGTTATAAAATTCAAGTCTCAGCTAACTGTTTACATTTAAATCCTAAAATTTACATGGAGGACAAGAATAACAATTAACCAGTTAACCAAGTCCAGAGAGAAACTGTTGCAGTAGTGCCCGCACTACCACCACCCGTTCACCATGTCCGAGCGAGGGGCTGTGGATCAAAAAACAGAGACAAGAGACATTGGTCACTTGCCTCAGCAGAATGCCGAGTGGGAGGAAACCTTAAATACAGGCTTATAGCACAATGTGAGAACCCCAGAGGGCAGAAGTTCGCTACTGATGTTTACAATCTTGCATCTAAGCTGTTAATGCCAATATGCAGGATACACAAACAAGGAACTTCCCTTAAGCATTCAGGAGGGTGGAAACCAGCAGGGATTCAGCATAGGGAGGACATCAAGGTCAAGGTCAGCAAGCAAGACAACAGCTACCCAGAATGGGGGGCCAGGACCCTACAAGAAACAGCTTTTTGTTGAAAAATATTCATAATTAGCCAGGGCTACAGAAGATGGCCTGGCCTCACAGACTTGAATAAACAGTTACAAGTTCCCTTCCTTGTGATCTGGGCTTAGAAACAGGGTAAGAAAATATACTGTAGTGGTATTTGCTCCACCCATGACCTTGGGCTATACAGCCTGAAGGAGGCTGAGCTTGGCATTGTACAAGACCTCTTAAAAGGAAAGGGAAAGAGGTCATGAGGTACCTTTTCCCTGTTTCCTGTTTCCTGGTGTGATTGAACTGCCAGATGGATTTGCTCCTAGTAAGTTCGGAGGATGATTTTAGAGCTGTCTACTTATTTCTGTTTTGTGAGTGTATTTCCTCAATTTATATCCTAATAAATTCCCTGATACTCCTTAAGCAGACTCCCTTGGATTTCTTGCTTTAATATAATTTTAGGTTTAGGATGGTTTCAATGCCACCATGTTCCCACCTATGTGTTGTCATGATAAATGACTCTACTCCTTTTCTTTACTCAAGGAATGTGCTAGGACCTTCTGATGTAGCTTCTGTAACTCTTCATTTTATTGCCAAAATCCTCCTGTTAAATATGTATATTAGTGTAGAACAAAGGAGAATTAGAAAGAATTAGAACTCAGAAGGAATTAGAACTTAGAAAGAATTAGAGCTGTAAAGAATAATTAGAGCTATAGAAGAGGAAAAAAGAAAACGAAGAGAATCAGAGCTGAAGAAGAATAAAAGAAAATGACCCTCAGAATGTGTGTCTTTTTCCCACAGATAAATAAAAACTTATTTCTAAAGACCCACAGATAAAACAGTTTCCTAAAGCCCTGCTATTCTGAGGCATTCTATTTAGAACCCTGGAGCAGTTCTGGGAGCTGGATTCCTGAGCTGCATTAAAGTTTAAACACAGTGTGCTATACCAAATGACCCTTTGTGCATTCTCACTTTATTTTTCTCTTTTTGCCTGTGCATAATAAAATCAGTAGTATTCTTGGTATTATCCTTCTGTATTTTTGTTAACTATTTTGATTACAAATTATATAAAATCCATGCAATTCAAGCTATAAAAATAAATTGAAATATGTTATATATCTAGGAAATCCTTGTCTGCATACAGATTCAACAACTGGGGCCATAGAGTCATAAATTTCTTGATATGTCTTTCTTAATATTTCAATAAGATTTCCTGTATCTCTTGAACATTTTGAACATTAGTAACTTCTGCCACATACTCTGCTATTTATGTACCACACAAGAAATAGATTTCCTCAATAGTTACATGTTTATACAAACATTTCTCAGTAATACAGACATCTACATGTGCAAAAGGAAATTGACTTGTAATAGACCTTTGGCCCCATATCACACTAAGAAATGAGGTCAACATTAAATATAAGGATCTTTTGTACCATAAATTGTAGCAGGCTTTCTCAGACTACCAGTTCCCAAATCAAGACATGGAGATTTATTATTATTTACGAATTCTTGGCCTTGCCTTATGCTTGTCCCACTAACTCATAACTTAATTTAACCTGTTTCTCTTTATCTACATTTTGTCTCAGGTCTTTTTACTTCTTTTTCATTTTGTATGTCCTATTCTGTATCTGGGAGACTGGTGGTTGCCTGGCTGGCCATGGGTATCTCCCTTCTCTCCTTCTCAGCAGGCTAAATTTCTCCTTCTACATATTGCTTCTGCCTGCTTGCCCTGTCTATTTCTCTACTGCCTAGCTATTGGCCATTCAGCTTTTTATTAGACCAATCAGGTGCTTTAGGCAGGTAAAACAACATGCCTGTACATTGTTAAACATATGCAGCCTAAACAAATGCAACACACCTTTACACAGTTTAATATTCTACAACATAAACAAATGTAACACATCTTTCACAGTTAAGCTAATATTCCACAACAATAAATCTAAAATTATATTCTCCACCAAAGTATGACATGAAGGGCTAAACAGGCAAAAGCAACATGGTACCTCTACACCCACTATGTTTCTACTACACACAGCTCACTTTGTCTATATCATTTTTACACTGTTTTATAATATAGCATGTTTGTGCTTCAGCCACAATAATTTAGGTCAGCATAAGGTTCATATTGCTTGTGTATAATAATATCTAGTGGGATTTTCATTTCTTTTTTTTTCAGACAGGAAAATTGCACCTTTCTTTTCTTTATAATTAGGTAAGATGTTGTTTACACAATTTTGGCAAATAATTTCGGCAAAATATTTTCTTTTTCATCTACTTGCAAAAAATAAAATAAAACCTCTGCATTTTCCAGATTAAGTAGTTTAAAGATACTGTAACTTATCTCTGCTGAGGATCTTTGGTGATTATTCACTGCCATAGAAAGTTTCCACATATTCCAATCTACTCTGTTGAATGCAAAACAAAATAAAACAGGAATAAAAAAATCTGAATTAAATGTAGCTGTGGCTAAGTGAATAAAACAAAACATTTTAAGAGACACTGAAAATGGTAGATACTTATATTCTAAACTGGAAAATCATTTTCAAACAGTCATTTTTTGTAAATTGTGAAACACTAAAAAATGAAATTATATCAAATAAGAGAATTTGGAAAGAAAGTGAGACAACCAATATATTAATAAAATATATTAGTTGTCAATTGTGTTTGAAAAAGTTTTGGAAAGAAAGACTACATGTTTTGGAGATAAGTAGATTGGAAAGAAAAGAATTGGAAGGCAGGGGAGTAGATGGAGGGGGAGAAGATAGAGTGGGGGAAAGGGAAAAAAAAGAAACTTGGTTCCTTAATAGTTGAAAAGACTCCTACTTCTTAGCTCTAAACATAAAAGACAAAAGTGATAAAAGCTTGGGGAAACAATGCCAAGTCAAACGTTTAATCTGACTAAAATTGCTTCCAGGAAAATTTCTCTTTAAGTGTGTAATACCCAATAAAACTTTTCAACTGAGGAAAACAACTATATACAAAAATCACATCAAACATGTGGTCTTCCAAGAGAAGATTGACAGCTTTACATTTAGCTCTTTTCAAATTGAGAAAAGATAACAGCTTTTCTCTTTCTGTTAGTCTTCTCTTCTTTCATTCCCCATTAAAAAATAAATATATTTATGCATATGTAATTGAGATATTTATACAAAATAGCACTTAAAATAAATTTATTATGTGAAATATATAGTAAAATAAAGATGCATAAATAATAATGCATCAATTTACTTAATGTACGTAGTGTTCGAAAAAAACACAAAGTCACTTAGAGGTATAGCTACTAAGATTTTATTTGTATTAGTGTTTTGACTACATATATGTCTGTGCACTATATGAATGTCTGGTGTCCATGGAGTCCAGAAAAGGCAGTGAGTTCTCTTGGGACAGGAGTTAAAGATGGTTGTAGACTACCATATGAATTCTGGGAATCAAATCCATGTTCTCTAGAAGAACAGCCAGTACTTTAAATAGATGAGTAATCTTTTCAGTACCCTAAGTTTTAAAATCCAGGCTTAATTTTGACAAAACTCAACCCTATATCATAAAGTAAACTGTGTGTTTAAAATGTGTTCAACATACACTATGTCAATTGAGCAGTAAATCTTCACTTAAAAATTAATCAGTTTGCTTGAGGGATGCTGGACATGAGAGCACATTCATATTCCTATAGACTGTCCTATACTCATGCACATACTTATAGCCCTAAGTGGATTCAGTGGGTTTAAAACCATTAGAACACATGAAGTCAGGCAAGAAAAATGGGTGGGAAAATCACAGAAGTTGTATGAAGATAATGGGAGGTGACTTTGATCAAAACATATATGTATGCTACGAATCTTAGCTGATGTCACCCTTGTAGATACTTGAGAGATTCCCCTTGTACTGGATTTTTTCCTGACCCCAAATACTCTATTTTCCATTATTGTCTTTCAATACTTCCTCTCTACCTTATTCCCTGCCTCCATAACCTGATTGCTCATTTTCCCATCCTTAAGATTCCTAGAAATAGTAGATACACAGCCTGAACTGGCCATTTCAATTATTGAGATTGGGAAACCAACCCAGCTACATAGCCTTTAACCTACAGTTGGTCCTGCCTATGGGATGTTCTAGGATTGGTGCCCAGCTCAACTGTCATCACAGAAGTGTAGACAGATTTTTCTTTGGGCTACTAGCTCACAAATAATGACACAGAGACTTATGTCAAAGTTTGGTCTTAGCTTTTGCTTGTTTTTAACTAGGCCTTATAATTTAAATTAAGCCATTTCTATTCATCTATGTTATGTCATGTATCACCCATCCTATTTCCTCTGTGTCTCTTTGATCCCCCCACACCTAGATTCTTCCTTGTACTTCTGCTCTCTGCCTCAATGCCTACCTATACCTCCTGCTTAGCTATTGGCCATTCAGCTTTTTATTTTACCAATCACAGCAGTACACATTCACATAGTGTAAAAATATCCTACAACAGAGAGACTTCATCCAGCAACTGATTGAAATAGAAGCAGACCTACAGCCAAACATTAGGAGGAGCTCAGGAAATCCTGCAGAAGTGTAGGAGGAAGGATTGTAGGAGCCAGAGGAGTCAAGCACACCACAGTAAAACTCACAGAATCAACTAACCTGGGCTCAAAGGGGATAACAGAGATTGAACCAACAACCAGGGAGCCCGCATGTGACTGACTTATGCTCTATGCATATATGCTGTAGTTGTGTAGTTTGGTTTTCTTGTAGAACTCCCAACACTGGGAACAGAGTCCATCTCTGACTCTTTTACTGGCTTGTGGAGCCCTACTCCTAATACTGCCATTGTCTTACCCAGCCTTAATACATGGAGAGGTGCTAAGTGTTATTGCAACTTGATTTGCCATGTTTTGTTGATACTCGTGGGGCAACTGCCCTTTCCTAAACAGAAATGGAGGAGTAGTATACTGTGGGTGAGGATAGGGGTATATAGGAGCAGGTACTGGGAGGAGGAAGGGGGGCAAACTGTGACAAGGGTGTAAAATAAAAAGTAAATAAAAACACAAAACATATGCATGTATGAAATGCTCTGGAAAAAAGGGAGAAAATAAATTTAAATATACCTTAAAATAAATGTATTTTTATAAATATTTGACTATAATTTCCAATATCATGCATGAGAAAACTTATTTCTCCAATTTTCATACATATTTTACAATTGTTTACTCAATTCAGGTTCTAAATATTTTTGTTTTCACAATTCTTAGCTATATATTGAAATATAGTTTCCATAGACTAGAAGAAATAGTTCATTCACTAAAATCAGCACAAGGAAGAGCAGCCTTAGCATTGTCAGGGCATCATTTCATTGTTTCTCACTATCTGCTGCTTTTAGAACAGACAGTGGACATATATAAAACCTTCTTGGGTACACCTATTTGTATAGCAATACCATTTCCTAGACCACGACGTAGTTCAGACCATAGCCAAAGATTCATAAGATCCTCTTGTCTTATTAATAGTGATGAGACAAATGATTATCAAGTGATATGTGTCAGTCTGGTACATTAATTACAAAATTCTCCGCCAACTTTTTACATCATAGTTTCAGTTTTCACTGATGATCATTGTGTCAAGCCTTTATTCTACTAAGGATTGTCATTTCTTTGTTCGTTAGCTGAAATAATTCTATTTTTAATGTGTTTGTTACACTTCCATATATTGTAGTTAATGTTTTATTATGTACAAATTATCTAAGTTTTAATTTGTTAGCAAAATTAAATATACTCCTAAATTCTATTTAAATGACCCAAATTCATATGTAGTCTTCACCTTTTATCAAGGAAACCTATCTTTTCAACAAGCAGTGGTCATTCCAGAAAACTACAGCAAGTCAGTATGTATAGTTGTGGAGTACAGTCTCCACAGATACATCTAAAAAACACTCTCATACCTAAGACTCAGGGAAATTATATAAAGACATTAAAATAAAACAAATTTTAGACTTTAAGATAAGGCTGTATAGTCTACATTATGGAGAGAGAATGACACAACTGGTAATTAGAGGAGACAAGCTTTCATTGACTTCTGTGAACACATACATTGAGTTTCTTATGGGTTTAGCAAACATAATGGAATTATACTTCAAATACATTGTAATTAAATGGCATTTTCTATTACTATGGTCATATTTATTAATTTATTTAACATACAGGTAATGCAGTGTGGTTGTCTTATGCATCCTTGAGAAATTCTATTCTATCACTCTTGATTCTCTATATCTAAGTAATTTAATTCTACTTTTCTAAATAAAATACTTCATAAAACTAAAAGGACAGATATCTGGTTTTCTAGCATATAAGTGATTTGTTTTATGGAGACATGTCAAGGAATAACATAAAACTGCGGTAATAAGAAAATTGATTAGCTATGACCATGTGTATCCTTCTATTTTTTATGTAATGAATTAATTAACAGCTGGTATCTTGTTCCAGTATGTTTTGAACAGAAATAAGTAAAATTTGAATTTGAAGAAAGTTTTATTGCTGTTCTAGGGAAATTTGGGTTCATCAGATCTTAACAATCTTTATTGGAGGGTTATTACATTCTATTCCTAGATTCCTGACATTTGGGAACAAGGAAACTGTCATTAAATTCTTTTGATTTGTAGACCCCAGACTTACATAAATTGTAAGGGACTACAAAGCTGCATAGTACTAATCCTTTGCTGAAAATCAGCTATCTTTAAGGTATTTACATAAATTTGTGAAGTTCAAGAAATCAACATTCTTGTTCAAATTAAGCTTTTAGATGATCAGTGCACTTGTTTCAGAAATACTTTTTTTTCTATAAGCAAGGTACAGAATGTTTTTATACTCTAAAGTAAGCATTTAGTAATTTTTGACATGGCATTATAAAAATCTACTTTTGAGCTACCTAGCTTCAGAAATCATCACAAAAATTTGCATCTGAAAAAGCATTGACATGACTGAAGTGGGGTATTACATTACAGCAAAGCCTTTCTACAAGCTTCTTTTCTAAGAGCAAGGGAGAAATTGAAGTTGACAGCATGATTAAAAAGCTGTGTATAGTACTTATGCAAGGGAAATCTCAGAGCCAACTTTCGATTACATACAGTAATGGGGTCCAGGGAGAGCACACAATTAAACTACACCGGCAATCATTTTGACCATGACTTTCAAGCATCTGATCTTCTCCTAAGTACTCAATTTTTACTTAATTATTAGCCTGACTATTCTTTCTAGAGAGTTAAAAAAATGTTTAAGGCAGAAAAACAACAATGAATTACTAACAATGCAAAAATTCCATGAATTAAGTGATTTTCTGTATATATTTGGATTTGTGGGACCTCTTATTTGAAAAAGATGATTTATCTATAGATAAATGATTTTTCTATGGATAACAACATATAAAATTGTGGAAAAAATCAACTAATGCAAACACTATCTTTTTGGGACAGACAGAAACCTAAGGAGGAGAAGATACTGTTATCAATGGGTGGATCACATGAACATTATACTTCATTACATATTAATTTTAAGTAGCAAATCTGTTTTTAAAATAGATTTGTTCTGATGCATGTTATTAATATGCACACAACAATTAGCTAATTGGTACCTTGAGAATTATCAATTACTTATTGTATACTTACATTCTTTATATAGAAATTCTGAATTGGTTTGTTCATTCATAATTAATATGTACTATAAATTATTATTTAATGTTCATCATATTATTTAACATTAATTTGTCTATGATAATAAGCCCAAATATAATTTCAAATTTGATTTTCAGTGGTGAGCATATACTAAAAATGGAAGATAAATAAGATATATCCCTAAAGATACTGACACTTCACAATCAATCATATAAGAATTATGAGGTTTCAGGTTGACTTCAACTCAAAAGTAACAAGAGGATGGCCAGGTTTTTCCACTATATAAAGAAAAGGCTAAGATATCTTAATTATAATTATCAGTTACTATTTTCATCCCCTTTATGTTTTTATCCATAAGGAGCAAAATTACTTAGTATAGGCAATCTAACCAGAGGTGTTAAATTAAATTTTCATCCAGTTTACAAGCTTTCATAGTTTGAATCATTCAATAACTATATATTTTTATTTGTCGTTACTAATTTTTATGACATATTCTGACCACAAATGGAGCATTTATTTACAAAAAAGATTTTACCATACACCCTAATGTCATTTATATTTATCTCATACATATTTTCTCATTGTTTTTCATCTTCATTTGTGACTATAAGGGAAGAAACTTTTGCTAAAACATGTTTTCATTTGAAGGAAAAAGAAATCATTAATTCATTTTTCTGTGGAACAAGAAGATTCTTGACTCTGATCAGTGTAACTTATTGTTCACCTATGTATCCTAATAGACCAGTGCTTCAAACCACAAACTGGTTATTGGACAAAAAAATAATTAACTTTCAACTAAAATATAATTGCAAAAAAGGAAAACTAAGAGTATTGTGTAAGAAAATGATGGAGAGAAGAATTCAGTGGAGAAGTAATAGAAACAACAAAGCATTCTGAATATTATTTTAAGATGAAAAAGCATATGGTCTAACACACTGCTTTGTGTAAATGTACCCAATCTTCTTTTGAGATCCATTTCTTTTTTTTCCAATTTCTTACAATTATGTATATAGCATCAGTGATTATGGTGAGCAAGTGTCTTTGTGGTACATTGAAGAATCCTTTGGTTATATACTCAAGAGTTGTATAGCTGTATCTTGAGGTAGACCTATTCCCAGCTTCCTGAGGAACCACAGCACTGATTTCTATACTGGCTATAGAAGACTGAACTCCATCTAACAATAGAGGAGTGCTCACCTTGCTACACATCCTCACCAGAATGAGCTGTCACTGCTGTTACTGATCTTAGCCATTCAGATGACTGTAAGATAAAATCTCAAAGTAGTTTTGATTTGCATGCCCCTGGTGGCTAACATACATTTCTTTAAGTGTTTCTTAACCTTTGAGTTTCCTCTACTGAGAATTCTCCGGTTAGATCTGTACCCCATTTGTAAATGGATTACTTGGTTTTTGATATCTTGTAGATGAATTTTTAAATGGTCTTATTAATAAAAAGCACAGATCCAGATATAAGGGTGAAAGCCTTAGAGAGATCAGGGAAATAGGGAAAGGCACAGCTAACCTTACCTCACCAACTTGGCAGCTTCCAAATGTAAGTTACTTCCCGTCTAACCATGCCTATACGCCTTGCTGTTCTGCCATCTGATTTGCTCTGTCTGTCCAGCTACATCACTTCCTCTTCCTGCCCAGCTCTGATACTTCCTGTCTGTCTGTACAGACCTACAGACCTCCATGGTTAACTAGCATTGGAATTTAAGGTGTGCTTCCACACCTGGCTCTATTTCCAGTGTGGCCTTGAACTCACAGAGATCTAGACAGATTCCTGCCTGCCAAGTGATAGGATTAAAGGTACATGCTACCATTGCCTAACTTCTTTGTTTACTTATAATGGCTGTTCCTATTCCTCTGATCTCCAGGCAAGCTTTATTTATTAAAGCACAAATATAATATCACCACATTTCCGGACAAATAAAATATCACCACAATATCTAGCTTCTTGAGTTCTTTATATATTTTGGATATTAGTCCTTTATTTGATGTGGAGTTGGTAAAAATATTTTTTCATTCTTTAGGCCCACTCTTTGATTGATGGTGTCTTTTGCCTTACAGAAGATTTTCAGTTTCATAAGGTCCCATTTATTGTTGATCTTAGGGCTTCTGTAAAAGGTGTTCTGTTCAGTTTGTTGTCTCCTGTGCCAATGAGTTCAAGACTATTCTTCACTTTCTCTTCCATCAGGCAAGTATTTCTTTAAAAGAGAATTTACAGTCATTTCTATTCCAATAAATAGCAGGCCTACAGAATATTTTGATGGATTGATACTCCATGCTAGGTTCTGTGAATCTCAAATCTCCCTAGGTCACTTTCAACTTTTTCATGCTTTAAGTCTTTTCATATGATGTTTTCCTAACCTGTAATTATTTGTTTTGTTGTTATAAATATCACCTGCCACTGAGTAACTCATTTAAAATGTCATTTCCATCTCACATTTTGAGCATTGGAAGCAGGGGTCTGAAAGTCAAAGATGAGAAGAACATACCTCTTTGAGTTCTCAGTAAAGTATCCTTTGACTACAGCATAACAAAGCAGATGACATCACAATGGAAGTACATAGTAGAGTAAAATCCCACATGGTTACACAAGAGTACTAAGTGTTAGAAGGTGCTAATCCTATTATTTTTCTTATAGTTCAGTTTTGCAAAAACCAACTTACTCTAGAAAACTATCATTATGATTTTACAGGGGTCATTTATCAAAAGACTTAATAACTCCTATTAGGTACAAAAATTTTGACTCACTAAGACAGCATAGATAATGGAGAATTTTCTCTGAATTTGCCAAATGCAAATGGACTAGACATTGTGAATGTAATTCTTACCTGATAACTGCTCTTATTTTATATAGTTTCACTATATTAGAGGTAAAACCTCCTTTTTTTTTATTTAGACAAAAGGGGGAAATGATGTGTGATATTTTGATTGCATTCTGACAAAAAAGAAATTGTTTTGAGTCAGAGGGCAGTGCTATCCACTAGCTTACCAAAATTAATCATGGAGGTTTTAGAGGAATGAAGGGAGATAGGAGACAGGAAGTAGTAAGGCAGGACTGAGAGATGATCTCAGCCCTTTTAAATCACTAGTGGATTCTCGACCACTTCTCTGACTCAAAGAAAACTTTAATGTCCGAATACAATCAAAATATCATACAACACTAGTCCTCACTTTTGAAAATCTGACACAATTTCTTAGTAACATTACATAGAGGACTTACATTCAAACATTTCCAACTTTGGGGGAACAAATTACATTCAAACTATAGTATATGAGAAAAGAAAACTAACTCACTTGGTAGTTCTATTTTTAATATTTTATAAACTTCCAGACTGATTTTTCAAACTGGCCTTACTAGTTTATAATTCCACAATGTATAAGTTTTCTCCTTTATCTGTACATACCAGCAACTTTATTCTGAATGACGATCATTCTGACTGGGGTAAGATGGAACATAAAAGCCATTTTAAGCTACATTTCACTAACAGTTTAGGATGTTAAACTAACAGTTAAGGATGTCAAAGGCCTTTAAAAAATTGTTTGGTTTTGAGATTATACAAAAATTACATCATTTCTCCCTTCCCTTTCCTCCCTCCAAATTTTTCCATATACTCTTCAATGCTCTGTTTCAAATTCATAGAATCTTTTCTCATTAATTGTTACATAAATATATGTATAGGTATATACATATGTTTTGCTAAGCACAAATTCATTAGTGCATAATGTTCCTTGTATGCATATTTTTCAGAGCTGATCATGTGGTATTGGATAATCATTTGTTCTCTTCTACAGGAAAGACTATTTCTTCCACTCTAAGCATTCCATAGTTCACTGTAGATTGTGTGTTTGTTTTTCTGCTTTTTTTTTTCTAGGTATATTCATTCGTGTGGTTTCTGTGTGTGTGTTGCATGGTGTGTGTGCGTGTTTGTACACATATATATATGTACATATATATGTGTGTGTATACACACACACACACACACACACACACACACAGTTCTTGACATTGTTTAGCTCATATTTAGGTGTATACTTTTGTAAGAATTTTTGAGTGTAGTTTCTGACATTAGTGCCAGACATAGTCTCACAGGAAATCCCCAGATCCTTTGTCTCTTACAGTCTTTCTGAACCTCTTCTACAATATTCACTACATGAAAGTTGTTTTGTGGGTTTATCCACCTTAAAAGTGATTACTAGTTCTCTGTATTTCTTCATTTAAGAATCTGCATGGAAGCCGGCGGTGGTGGCGCACGCCTTTAATCCCAGCACTCGGGAGGCAGAGGCAGGTGGATCTCTGTGAGTTCGAGGCCAGCCTGGTCTACCAAGTGAGTTCCAGGAAAGGCACAAAGCTACACAGAGAAACCCTGTCTCGAAAAAACCAAAAAAAAAAAAAAAAAAAAGAATCTGCATGGAGCCTTCACCCCAATGTTCTAGTCGTTTTGGAATTGGAAGATACTCTGCAGGCTACCAAAAAAGAAGCCTTGCTGGGTGGTGGTGGCTCACGCCTTTAATCTCAGCACTTGGGAGGCAGAGGCAGGCAGATCTCTGTGAGTTCGAGTCCGGCCTGGTCTACAAAGAGAGTTCCAGTAAAGGCACAAAGCTACACAGAGAAACTCTTTCTCGAAAAAACAAAAAAAAAAAGAAACCTTAACAGGAACCTAGCCACAAAACCCTCAACCTACAATCTATCCTGCTTGCAAGATGTGCTGGGACAATCATGACACAGACCTTGAGGGCGTGGCCAACCAATATCTGGTTTGACTTGAGTCCCAGGCCACAAGACAGAACCCATGCCCCACATTGCCAGGATGACCAGAAACTGGAGAATGGATAGTCCAGAGATCTAGGGTAGAACCACACACTCTTGGTCTTTAAAAAAAATTCAAAAGAAAGATAAACAAACAGAAGACAATGAAATGATTCTTAATGCTATTCTGCAATGCACATAGATGGGTGTCTTGCCCAGTCATTATCAAAGAGGCTTTATCCCAAAGCAGAAGAAAAAAGATGTAGAGACCCACAAACAGAAATACCGAGAGAGTCTAAATTGGAGTTCTTCATTCGGTAGATCAGGAACCCCTCAGAATATGGGTAAAAAAGACTATAGGAGTAAGAGGTGTTGAGAACACCAGGAGAATATGGTCCACCAAAACAACTAAACAGGGTTCACAGAGACTGAAGCGGCAAGCACGGCCACAGCATGGGTCTACACCAGGTCCTCTGCATATGTGTCATAGCTATTAGCTTGGTGTTTTTGTGGGATTCCTAACAGTGGGATCAGGAGCTGTCTCTGACTCTTTTGCCAGCTCTTGAGACTCTTTCCCTCCCTTTGGGTTGCCTTGTCCAACCTCATCTGGCCTTGATAGGAGGGCTTATGTCTTGTCTTAATGTATCATGTATTGTCCTGTTTGGTTGTTGTCTCTTTGAAGCCAGATCTTTTCTGAAGGAAAATAGAGAAGTTGATCTGGGGGAGAAGCTAGGTGGCAGAGGTCTAGGAGAAGTGGAGTTCATGGGGAACTATGATTGGGATGTATTGTATGAGAGAAAAATCTACTTTTAATTTAAAAAAAAATACTGTTTAATTCCACTTCCCAATTCTTAATTGTGTTGTTTTCTTTATGTTTATTTTTTGGAGTCATTTGTGTATTCTAAATACCACTCCTCTCCTCTGTCAGATGTATAGCTGGTAAACATTTTTCCCATTCCATAAGCTGCCTCTTCAACTAAATGGCAGTGCCTTTTGCTTTATAGTTTTTTTTTAATTTAATGAGGTCCAATTTAGTAATTGTTTGTCTAAATGCCTGTGTTAAGACAGTCTTGTTCAGAATGTTCTTTCCTGTGCCAATGAATTCAAGAATATTCCCTACTTTCTCCACTATCAAATTCAGAGTGTCATGTATTATATTGATTTCCCTGATTCATTGCAGTTCAGTATTTTGTAGGGTGAGAAGTGAGGATCTAGTTCATTTTTCATGTTTAAGTTGAACTTTCTCAGTACTATTTTGCTGTGGGATAATGCCTTTGTACACTGGTTTAATAAAATGCTGATTGGCCAGTAGCCAGGCAGGAAGTATAGGTGGGTTGAGCAAACAAGGAGAATTCTGGGAAGAGGAAGGCTAGGTCAAGAGATGCCAGCCTGCCGTCCAGGGAGCAGCATGCAATGGCACACAGGTAAAGCCACCAAAAAATGTGACAACATATAGATTAACAGAAATTGGCTGAGTTTAAGTGTAAGAGCTAGTCAGTAGTAAAACTGAGCTAATGGCAGAGTGTTATAAAAACTAATATAAGTCTCTGGGTGTTTATTTGGGTCCAAGTGGCTGAGGAACTGGTGGGTGAGAGAGATTTGTCCTGACTGCAGGTGAGATGGGACACAGGAAAACTTCTAGCTATACTATTTGTTGAAAATTTTAGTGCTGGATAAAAATCACCTTCCTCAGAGTTATTTGTAAATAAGGCTCCTTAGTCACCCCCCAAAAATACAGGCTACTGTCATTGTGTCTTCATACCCACCATAACTTGATATTAACACTCTATTGCTGAAGATGCCACACAGTTTAGTTACAAATCAGAGATAAATCTTTAACTGACCAGATAACTCCCTGATGGATTGCTTCCTTAGTGCTGGAAAGTTCATTGAAGGCTTCTGGGGAAAGAACACTGTTTCACCTATCAGGTAAGATGTGCTCACTGGTGAAATAGTAGCAAGAATATTTATTAGGATAAATAACACCCTTTTTGATAGATTTGAAGCTTGCTCCATTGGAGAGAATTTATGTCTGATAATATAAACATGGTCAAAACCCACTGGTCAGAAAACACATGTCCAAAATTAGAACCTATAAATGTTGTTTACATAAATGGTCTTATTATCAAACTGCCTTCTAATTATTTATTTTATATCCATAGATTTGTTCTGCTTTAGTTTTGTTTAGAAAAACTTGAAGTGGTTAGTGTCTCGGGCAGAGACTCATTACAATCCAAGGTGCAGAAAATTAGTGACTGTGAATGCTCAGCTACAGTCATGATATTTATATCAAACCCCAGTATCCAAGGTATGGGAAACATTGCTTCAGAGCAGACAGAAATAATGTAAGACCTGGAGAATGGGAAAGAGTGCTGTGAAATGTTATTCTCTTGATATTAAATTTACCGTAGGACACATGAATCCTCATAAATTGTGGGTTTGTGAACAAGACCTGCAGAAGATCAAGCAAGTTAAGTTCTAGCCTGATAAGGGGAAGCAATCCCAAGACCTCACTCATATCTGAGGCATTATTTTCAGTTAATGGCTACAGAGGATGTGTCACTTTTCTTTATGAGAGTGTCCATTGGTAGGTGTTCCATAAACCAGTTGATAACCTCAATACCATGCACATATGGGAAAAACTAATTAGATGCTATCAGTAATAGAAAAAGAAAATGGGCAGTAAGGAAGGAGCTGTGTTGGGGAAGTTCCTGAGGGAGTTTGATAGACAGATATTGATGATATATATAATCAAGACAAATTGAATACAAACATGAACTTTGCAAACAATAAATAAAAACAATTTCATAAAGGAAAGCTTCACATTTAGATAATAGTACTGATTCATAGGACTGGCATAAGAACATAACAATGTTATATTTTTTTAATATATTTATTTGAGATTATAACATCATTCACCTGTTCCCTTCCCTCCCTCCTAACACTCAGATGTAACCTGACCTTATTCTTTTCCACATTTGTTTTATATATAAATATAGACATATGTGTGTGTTTCTAAATGCATAAATACAAACTGCTCAGCCTAT